>NC_074694.1:37936170-38281170 GCF_029448725.1 Salvelinus fontinalis
ATTGCGTCTCTGAGGGCTACTCGGGACGCCCGCGCGCCCCAAGTAGGAAACGACATGGGGATTTTGTCTCCAATCTCAAAAACTTGTCTGGGACAGCTAAATTGGGGCCAAAGCCGCGTGGTGTACACTCAGCTTGACAGGCTATGGTCTCAAGGCCACAAGCAACAACTACGTCTCTAGTTTTCTAGGGCATATTTGATTTGATTGCTTTAGCCCTACCGTTACCAAACACCTCATGGCACTCGGGGAGGCAACATGGACCATTAACATCTAGCAATGCTAAACAGACCATGTCAGGACTGCGCTAGATGTCAGAGAGAGAAAGTATTCATTATTTTAAACACATAAAAGCCCCGGACGACCCAGAGTAAATATATTTTATTTTTTCAATCAAGCCTTTCTTTAGGCTGACTGTGTGAAAACGCACTGCTAGAAGCAGCAAAATGAAGTGAGTCAGGGAGAGAGAGAGAGAGTGTGAGACAAACAGACAGAGAGAGAAGGTTCAGTCGGTCTGGGCCAGGGGTCTAGCCTATTACATGTGGGGGAAAAAGCTCCATCAGACCAGGCGCTCAGTAAAGGCGATGGGCTCTGCTCTCACGCGTGTTGAGAGGAAAATCCAACACCATGAAGCTAGTGTCACATTCCAGATGGGCCTGCTGCATGGTAAGAACCACCCCAGTCTGCGACCAATTAACTGACTACGCATAGGGATTTGTACGGAGAACCCACTAACCTACTTTCAGCTTGAGGCCTACTTGCTGTGTACTAGGTAGGCCCCCATCTGCAATCTTTATTTTCTCTGTCCTACTCTCTCTTTTTCTTGGATATTTTGTCTCTCTCTCTCTCTTTCTTCTTTTCAAAATGTTCTCTGGGTGCAATATTTTCTTGTCTAAATAAATGACTGCCATTCAATGACTGCCATTCCTTTAAAATGTCTGTCTCACTCGGGTCCCTCAACACACTCGGAATTCTAGACGGTATGATAACATTTAACAAGGCACTTATTCCTGCAAAACAAATGTGCCAAAAGCTACTTCTAGCACTTTAAGGAGGCCAAAGCAGCACCATGGTCCTGAATAGATAAAACAGCACATTCCACAATGGGAAAGTTTTGACATACTGTATTTCAATTATTTATAGACTTCAGCTGTAGTCCGGTTGGCTTGGACTTTTAAATTACCATGACTTAACATCCAACTTCAATGTCGGCCTGTGAGGAGAACAAGAATGACGAAGACTTGAAAAGGAGGAGAAAATGGCTGCTATATGCAGCGACCATTGGGAAAACACAAGTGCCAAACATAACTGTTTCCATTTGTCCCTATCGCTTGATCAGAAAACAATGATGGGTCGTTCCATAGGAATTCAATCACTTTCTGATCGCACGCACCCCTTTTGAACAGAACAGTCCATACATGTTTGCCCATGGTAGAAGTGGTCAGGAAGTGACTTTTTGGAACTGAATGCCAAAACATTCTGGAGATAGAGGTGCTCAAAGTTGACCCATTTTGCATACCCAACCCTACCATTAGACCTCCATGTATTCCTCACTGGAAAAGATAAATGGTTGAGTTTGATATCATTTGAAAGCTTACAAACAATTTTAAAATATCTTAAGATTTTTTAAATATAAATGAACAATTATGCAATCTTTTCATCTTCAACAGCAATTATGTAAAAATGTGTAAACTCAGATTTGTCTTATTTTCGCATATGTTCTAGTTTAGACCCTAATTTACATAATCTGAGGTGTTTGTGTTGTGCCTTCCATTGGTTGAGACACAGCATAACTCTTGAATACAGGGTGGGTGTCATTTGATCCATAGAAAGAGAATTAATGGAATGGACCTATACCTTCAGGTCACTGCAATTTAGCTGGTACACCATTTCAATTTCAAATTTAACTTCCAATTACAACCAAAAAGATGGCCGCCGGTCTACACACCGTCGAACGTCAACTTGAATGGGAATGTCTAATCTAGTATCTATATTTCTATGATTTCAATTGGTTTCCTATGGAAGATTGACAGTATAATTTAAAACAACAGATATTCCCACTCAAATGCACATTAAGACTAGCTGTCGCCATTGGCGTCGGCTAATGGGAAACCTAATAAAATACCCCGCAAAATAAAAACATTCTCTGATGTGTGAACATTCAACCATCTTTGTCAATTCTATACACATTTTAGTACATTTATCAATCAAAACATGACTGACACCCAGCCTGTATTCAAGAGTACGCTGAGTCTCAACCGATGGTGGGCACAACACAAACAACTCTGATGATGCAACATAGGGTCTAAGCTACAACATACCGTATATGAGCATGAAAAAAAGAAGAGTTTACGTGTTTTTACATAATTGGCTTTATAGGTAAAAAAAAAAAAAAAAAGATACATTTGTATTTTAAAAACATTTTGGTTCAATAAATGATAAAATACTTTGACAACCCTCTTTGTAAGCTTTCAAATGATATCATATGGATATCTAATGGTAGGGTGGGGTATGCAAAACGGGTCAAACTTTGAGGACCTCTATCTCCTGAATGTTTTGACATTCAGGTAAAAAATGTAATAATATCTGAGAGACAGAGAGAAATAATAATATCTGTGGAAAAAAATCTGCTAGAGCACCAGAGCTTCTAGCATCATGACCCTGTTTCCTATAAACGGTGAATGTCCCATGGGCCAGTGTTTTTGCGTCCTACAAGTGGTAAATGCGGGTGTGCCAGTCACAAGTAGCCTAAGTGAGGACAAGGAAGTTATTTTAGCAGACCAAAGGTACAACTAGGTTGTTTCCCCATACCGTCTGATGAGAATTAGCTACGGTGGTAGGTAGGAGTGTGTTTTGAGGATCTTTATTGTGCAGAACATCTGGCATCAGTACCAGTCTGTGGTGATAGAAACATGCCTAAAACAATCCCTTTGTGTTGTGTTCCTTACAAAACAGCAGGATAGGGTTTACCAGTCTGATTCAGCACAAACTCATACCTCTGTAGGCCTGTGGTACACCACAACATAGGACAGCTTAAAGTTGGTTCTCTTTGATCCACCATCCATTTGGACCCCGACAATAATGATACATGATATCCACATGGTCCATTTTCCTTTATTCAGTGACCACTTGGCTGGGGGAGATTTTTCCATAAACTAGCCGTGAAGCCTAAAAGGACTAATATTCAAAGAAACTCGAGACCAAGTTGCTGTAGACTAGTTGTAGCCCTATGCAGCATGACAAGAGGCAGGAGTTTTCCCCCTGACCTGGAGAAAAAAACGATTGGTCCTGTAGAATATACAGTCAATAAGGCACAGAGTTCTTTCATCTCAGGAAAAACTCCAGACCCTAAGTATGACTCAGTAGCCAAGCCACTGTACAGAGGGCTATATCCTGTTAACCTCCATACATCCTGTTAACCTTAATCTTAGGTCTGTGCATCTAATAAACAGCTCAGCCCTGAGGGGATGTCCATAATGAGCATTCGTTTGAAGTCAGGAACCTCAAACAGTGGCACCAACATCCACAACCAGGGCCACAATACATCAAGGTTTAATCATACATCTACTATGAGTCGTGTTTATAAATGACATTCTATCTAAAATATGCTTCAATCTGATCTGACCTATTACATAAAAGGCGCTAGGCTTAGGCTATAGCAGGACAGAAAGGTCTCTATGGTCTACTTTTCTCTCCTGAGACAGTGAGAGAGGCCTGCTGCTGGTCTAGCGTAAGATGTTGGAACCACAAAGATTTTTCCTATGTGGGTGGAAAGGAGGAAATGCATGAATTGGTCACTCTATGAAAACGATACTCCTGAATGTTAGTTGTAGGTAGTCATGTACAGACCGTACAGACTGTGTCTTATTCCCCATTCTTTAATGTGAAAAAGTAAGTAGTGGACCTTGTAAAGATACCCGCGGGCATGCGCAGACGTGCATCCCCCATTAGGACAGAAGGAATAAAAAAAGATACAGAGAAGTTTATGATCACTTGTACTGCTTATTCAGCTAACGCTTCGAACACACCGACAGCAATTCGCGCAAATTAGTACACAACATCATCTGGATATGTATGCAACAAAAGTTCAACATTCATCCTGTGCTACCGTTTCTGTCACGCCGTCTACGCACACCGAACGCGCTGCAAATGCCTTTGCAACGCTGCAAGGCAAACGCAAGCGTTTCATTGGAAATGAATGTAATTCTGGTGTACCAAAATGCAATGACGATGTCGGTGTGTTCGATGCATAGAGTCAGCCTCCTACTGCATCACCACGCACACGCACACACACCCTACTGCCTGTTGATTAATAACTTAATGAATGTATCAAGTTAATTTGTGAGCAGCCTATATAGATTATTTATGCCTGCCGTGTGCAAAAAAAGAGAGGTCAGACTATACAGAAACAGCTGTAACAGCTGGAATAAATGATTTACATTACTCATTATTTGTAAGTGCATTAACAGTCTGCAACGTCGTAAAAACACGAAAACGTTTGTATTTTAACTTTTTACTTTACTTAAACAGTGTAGGCTATGCTATTGGCATATGTGTGTAACCAGAGAAGTGTGGCATCTCAATATAACGGTATCTTGGGTTTATTTAGCCAATGCAGTATAATAATAAATATGGCATTTCGTAGTAACTTACTTGTCAAGCACAAAATACAAGTCGAAAGCCCCTTGACATGTACTTTCCTCCTCTTCTTTATCGACTTGCTCTGGTTCAGCATTTACGGATGCTAAAGTGAACATAAAAAATCCAAGGAAAAGTAGGACGAGAGACATTTTCACCAAAAACCTCGCCATTGTTCCCCACGAAAATGTAAATTCCTTCAAAAGCTCAATTGGAAAAAGTCAATGCCGTCTCACATCCCCAAAAGTGTTTGAATTGCTTCTCTAGGCAGAGATGCCCATAACAAAACAACACACGGTCAAAGCTGTCGAGATTGTTGTTGCACTCAGTTTCCAAACATTACTGACTGCCTCCCCCCTGGCAATTATTGGATGGGCGATGAGGGCGAGAAATACCATAAAGCTTACGGCACTTTGTTCTCCTCGGAAAAAATATAAAATAATTTGTTCAGAGTGATTTTACTATCCAATATAGACATATAATCATTTCATATTCGTATTTAAAAAAAAAAATAGATCGTGTAGTACGCCTATTTGATAAACAAATACAAATGTTTCATTGCGTTAGAATAGATGTGGATAATTCACAAAATGCACGTTTCCTGACAAATTGTCAAAACGAGTTTTAGTTAAAAAAGCAAAATGGAGACTGGCAATGCAAAGCAATGTTAAGAACTGGGAGCTTGGGACAAACTTGGCTGAAATGAACCAGGTTTCATATTTCTGCTAGGAGAGAGAAAAAAATCCACCTTTGCGCCTCCCTCTCAAGAGGCTAACTTTGGAAAACAGGCATGAAAACAGCCGTGGACAAAGAAGTGATGAGCTGAGCATCCACTGATGTAGTTATAGAAAAATCCCATCTGTCTTGAATGTTGTTGTAGCCTAATAACTCAACTTGGCAATACAAATTTAAATTAACCACCGAAATCATTACGTATGCCTACTTTGTATTTATTTGATAAACAAATCTCATTGCTATTTCCTAATTAGGCATGTCATCCTAGCGTGAGCCAACCAACGCCTGGCTAGGCTCGTGCACCAGACAATTTCTCATGAGCCTGAAAGATCAGGCTATAATACACACCGGACCTAACCTTGCGACATATTTATGGCAGATAATTTTTGATCCTTGTCATATGAAGAGAAAAAAAGAAGAGAAATGATAGATACAAATGTATCGGTGCTCATTGGCCATTGGACATAAACATTACACAACAAGTTGGAAATCGCAAAATGATGAGTGCTTTGGAAGGAATCAGTGACAGTGGCTGTGTGGTCCCACATCTGGGATTAAGGGGCTCTTTTCCAAGTTTAAATGATTAACATTCAACATTGGCCATGCTCAGAACTGCGAACTTGACTTCAGTGAGTTCAAGACAACTGGGATGTAATATGCCAGGGAGATAGGTATACTGTAGCTAAGAAAGTCATAGTAAGTGTATGTTGTGTAGTAAAATGTTAGTAGCCCATGTGCCTCACCCTAATTATTTGGTCTATTTACCCCTCTTAATTTATCCTACTGTTCTGACTTGGTGGTGCACATGTAGCCATTAACCTGTTTTAGAGAAATGTAATCATCGAATATTGTAAGAGCTTTCCTTGTCTGCTTATATGCCCCCTTAATTTATCCTACGGTTCTGTCTTGGTGTACAGGGAGAACACTGTAAGAACGGCCCATGTTCTGAATTCTGTTGCTGTACATTTTAAAAGTGCTAAACAAATAGTTTTATTGTCTACATCTGTCCTAGCTCGCTCATTAATGTCTTAATTGAAATTACTGATTGCCTCTTATCCGCTTGTCGTCCCCTTATGCCATAGTTTGTAAATCTCAATTGTCAGTAGAAACCACATTTGTTTAAGCAAGTCAGCCATATCAGCTATGTTTTTAAAAAAGGCATTAAATGAGACTGAATGGAATGTTTCGCAGCCAGACAAGGCTCCGCTGATAGCCAGGTGTAGCAGTGGTAAGATGTTGGGACTGCTGTTGGGACAGATTTATGTAGGCCATTTGTGGGCACCGTTTGTCACCATTGTAGTGCAAATAATGTGTTGTTTAGGGCTGTGTTGTATAGTGGCTTTGCTGGCATGCATCCCACATTCCACTTGCCACTGAATCTACCTCACCTGTAGTCTCGCATTACCATCCATTCAAGGCTAGCCTACCCATAGCCTAATGCTGGGAAGGGCTGTGGCAAAGGTCAGTATTTTAATTGAGGGCTCTCTACCAGGCAGCCCACCCATTAGGGCGTTAGGGGCAACACCCCACAAAAATATATATACATTAAATAATGGATTATGTTTAAAATTCTCATTAAAGTGTGGTAAATATGTACATTTTCCTGTTTCCAAAATATATTGTTTAAACCAAGATGTTCAGTTACTTACTACTCTGCCCCTCAACGACTGCCAGCAGTAGCCCCGCCTCCGTGGGCACATAGGCCATGCGAACGTTGCTTGGATTGTTTCTTCGGCTATTCGCGCCAGACCAGTAGCGGATTTAGGTATAGGCGACATGGGCAGCCACCCAATGCGGCATTTTACCGGGGGCGGCACGGGGCACCCGCACAAAAAAAAAACGGAATGGTGACATTTGCGCGATCGGTTTTCTATCGCTCATCTGCACGTCACGTCAATGATATCACGTGTGGGGACTGTGGGTCAATTAACCTTGTCGGAGTGGGCGCCCTGATTCTAGGGGGGGGGGGGATCCATACAAGCTAGAACCGCCACTGCGCCAGACTATTTGTGCCAGACGGCAAACTTCTGCACGTGAGACTAGCTCTGCTTTATCAGGTACAGATGGCGCTAAAGCAAAATGCAAATTGTAATTAACTTCTAAATAAATACTCATAACAGTCATGGGCGCCTGGGACCTGATCAACCGTACAACTACATCCAACAATAGTGAAGAACAGGGGTCTACAATAGCTAGAGTTTGAAAACATGGCATCATATTTCTGTCATGCTGTTCTGTTGACATCTCCAACCACCTCACTCCCCTGTATTTAGCAAATCAGCTGCCGCCACTGCTCTCTAATTTGACCACTTTGCTGCTTTGCATACTTTTATTACAGCATATATGCCCACAATGTTATATGCATAATTGATCTATACTTCTCTAGACAAACATTTATTTATTTTTTGTTCAGGATAAAATCTTACTCACTGTAAGGCTAATTATACTGTTATACTGGCTAATTATACTGTTTTCAAACACAAGCAGCCATCCCCCGTATTATCTTTAAGCATTATTCTTCACTAAGTCGTAACCCTTGTTTACTTACCCTACCAGTTAATTACCACGTTGGAATGAAGTGCCTATACAATTGACATACAATTACACAGTTAGAATGACATGCAATTGCTGGGACTGTAATGAACACACACCATGCTGATTTGCCCATTCTTATCTTCTCTCAGTTGCCTACCGGAGGTTCTCAGTGTAAATATTGAAGAGCCAAGCAGGCAGGAGCTGTGTGTCCACAGTATTTAAGCCATTGCCAGCAAGCTGAGGCAGGTGCCACATGAGTCAGCTGTAAATCAAAGCTACGCCTCCAGACACAAGCAAAGCAAGCGTTATCAAATGAAAGTGACGACTGCAGGAAAACTGGACCTATGATAGCATGTTTTTCTCCATAATATGGATCCTGTTTAATCCTTGTGTTTTGAAAGTACAGGTCTTGCGTCGGCCAAAAGCTGGCCCCACTCACTGGATATCCACTCTCAGTGACCAGTATCTGTGTGCCTCTGAGATGTTACAGCTTCATTTCTGTTAGAAATGAGCTGCACTGCTATCTTCTGGAAAGAGACGAAGGGAGTACGTTGAATTGTATTGTATTGTATTGTATTGACTGTACCTCCTCTAACAGAATACTAATCAACTATGTTTGTGATAACAGGCCAAGTTGAAACTGTAGGAAGAAACCAGAATGGTTACGTGTTACTTGAATTGAGAAACTTGCTCTGGGAAGGTCTACAATTCTAATCTGAATGAATAGTTGTACTGAAATGTTTTTGCTGCAGGGCTGAGATATAGTTTATCTCACTGGTCTGTGTAACAATGGGTGGGATTGATTCCATTTTAGGTGTTAGTGGGTTGAATTTAGGAAATCTGGTTGGATTTGTAGTTATTCCATTGTTGGGCCAAAACGTGTCTGGTGTTATATAATATAATAAGCTGCTTTGCTTTCTTGATCCACTTCTAACCTCTGATCCACAACATAGATACTTATTCTTGTGTTCCCAATGTCTTTATTGTGTCCCACCATTGGCATTTATGCAACCCAAATTGCCCTACATGGCAAGTCACTGTGTATGGACACAACACTTCTTCCCGTACACAGCAAAAAGACCCTGCATCAAATTTGAGAATGCACCCCCAACAGACAGAACAATTTGTTTGTAAAGGTCCTAAAAATGCTACTCGAAAATACATAAGAATATCAGAGGAAAATAAAATATGTTTCAGCATTTGATTTAATGCACCTTTCTAAACTAGTGTCGGCTTTCATGTTCTTGCGCAATATACAATTCACGTTATTTTGGACAGACAAAAATGGAAGCTGCTTTGACAAATCTTAGCACCCAAGGCCAAGGGCTAGTGGATCAGCAACACACACACATTCGTAGTTTATGAACCACTTCTTTAAGAGTCACATTTCAGTATAGCATTTCTTAAATCCTTCTACAATCACAGTAGTTTTCATAAGTAAAAACTAAGTAAAAACCATCACAATCCGGTTCATAATCTCTCACATATTCTTGCAAAATGAGAACACTACAACAGGCTACAGAAAGAGGGCCTAGGTGCAGAGGCGGGCTCCCTAGAGTTGGTCAATGAAGTGTATTGAACTGTACCCTAAATACTTTGCTCCTCTGAGAACATAAGATCTTAAACGCCCTTTGGCTGCCAACTTCCCCGGTCAGGGAGTTCACTTCTTTGCGCCGGCGAAGTGCTTGTTGAGGATGCCCTTGGCAGTGTCCAGGGCTGCGTCGGCTGGCACAGGGATGTGAGGGGCGACCCCAGCCCCCTCCCAGGCGGGGCCCTGGGTTGTGTCTGAATGAGTGGTGGGGATGCTCAGGAACACTTCACTCTCGCCCACACGGAAGGTCTCAGGGGGGTGGGAGGCGCCGTTGGTGGTCTCGCCCACAATCATGGCCCGGCCATGCTTCTTCATGATGTAGACGAACTCCTCTGCGGCGCCGGCCGTGGCCCCGCTGGTCAGGATGATCAGGCTCTTCTTGGTGCCGTACCTTGCACCTGAGAAAGAAGACCAGTCATTTTTATCCCTGACATTTTTTTATTCTGCTGACAGCCCACAATTTTATTCTGCTTTATCCAAATTGATAAACTCATTATACAGTAGCCTACACATGATGAAACTGGGAAGTTTATTACCAGTGAGCTCAGGCAGAGACCACAGCTCCTTAGTGGTGCCAGACGGTCTGTCGTACAGTTTGTCCAGCAAGACCTGCTTGTCTGCATCAAAAAAGTAGGAGCAGAAGCCTGCAATGGCAGTGGTGGGTCCGCCCACGTTGTTCCTGCAAAAACAAATTTTCTAACTCAATTCAATATGAAAAATGAACATTTAGGAAATAAAACCTTTCCATATGGTTCAACTGTCCCAATTTACCCCTAACTCAATGGTAAGCCACTCTCTAACTCTGTTCATTTTAGTGAACCTAAATATGTTTCCGGTAGTTGCTGTGCTCATAGTTTGAGCTTTGATTTTCACTATGAAGAGAAGTCCTACCTGAGATCAACAATCAGAGCGTCAGTGTTAACAACTTTGTTCCACACATGCTCCACGATGATCTGGGCAATGGCCTGAACCTCTCCGAAGTCACCAAACATGTCAAAGCGCAGGTAACCAATGTTGTTCTCAAACAGATCCGTGTGGAATGAGACCTTGATCAGCTCAATAAACATCTCTGGAGATGGGTTCTGAAATCAACATAAATGTCTCAAAAATATTCCCCATAATTGATATGCAATGTTATTCTATTGAAGGTATACTGAATTCAACAGACAACTAGTTTAGGCAAATATTCATTTAAAAAAAGTTTTCTTGATTCACATAAAAGTATTCTCAATAGCTAAATGTATTACATAGGCTACAATTCAACATTCATTTCTTACCATTGGTGGCAGGGCTGGGATGTTGTGGGTGGTCTTCAGGCATTTGTCTCCGGACAGTGTCATGAGGTCAGCGGAGAGTTTTGCCTCCAGCTCCACCTTTGAAGATATCAAGTTGTAGTCGCCGCTCGCTGCCGCCAGCTTCTCTGCAACGTCCGCTCCCACATTCTCAAAGGCGTAGTTGTCGGCCACCAGAGCACCAGTAGCCTCAAGAATGACAGGGACCTCGGCACGGAGGTTTATGATCTTAATGGCAGCGGCCAGGGCGTCTTCAGCATCGACCTCAACATCGGGCGTCACGCCGACGACCTCCCAGGACTTCCCCGTAATGGGGTTGATGGACTTAGCCGAGGGCACTGTGACATAGAAGTCGGTGTCCCCAACCTTGATCTTTTCGATTTTCACGGACCCGCCAGCGGTTTTCTCCCCGACGATGGTGGCCCTCTTAAGGTTCTTCAGACAATAGGCGACGTCCTCTGCAATTCCCTTGGTGTTTGCACTGGTCAGGATGACAAGAGGCTTCTTTGTTCCATACCTCTCCCCCAGCAGTGTGGGCATGGACCACATCTCGGTGGTGGTGTCGGTGGGACGGTCGTACACACTGTCGATGTGAATCAGAGGTTCGGCATCAGTGAAATAAGACACAATGTATGGGATGCCCGACAGATCCCCGCTGCCTGTGTAGCGAAGGTCAAAGATCAGAGCGGACGTGGGCAGGATCTTGTTCCAGACCAGCTCCAGGAGGAGGGTGCCAATCTTGTCGGCCAACTCCTCCCCGATGATGTGGTCGATCCTCAGGTAGCCGATGTTGCCCTCCAGGACCTCCAGCTTAATGGAGCTCTGGAGCACACCGATGAGCTGGTCTGGGGGCAGGGGTGGCAAGGCAGGGGCCACCGCTGGGACGTAGTTGGGCTCATGGGAGATGACCAGCCGGGTGTCATTGGTGGTGCTCTGGACCCCGCCGGTCAGGATGGAGGCGAGAGTGTCGGGGTCGGGAATGCTGAGGATCTCTGTGTTGCTGCTCGCAGCGTCAATGGCCTCCTGCATGCCAGCCAGTTTCTCCGGGGAGCAGTAGTTGTCCAGGAGAATTTTAGCCATGCTGACAATCAGGTCGGGTGCGAAAGCGCTGTGGACAGCAACATTGCTGAGGACCAGCACCGATGCCAACAAGAGGAGAGACGTTGCCATCTTGGTGGGTTTCTAGATAGCAGTAAACCACAGTAGTAGCCACTCTGCGGTGGAACGTCCGTTTGCAAAGTGGTCCTTGATCAAATGAGACCTTTTTCCTGAAAGGTTTCTGTTAACACACACATAAGAGGATTTTCCTCACAATAAACCTTTAATCTTAATATCTTGAGTGCTTTGGTAAGACAATAACAGGCCAACAATGTAGGTGCAATATATTGCCCAAGATATAGATATATATCTGTTGCTATGCGTGTGAGGTAAGGTATCATAAGGTGAATTCACCAATTTGTAAGTCGCCCTGGATAAGAGCGTCTGCTAAATGACTTAAATGTAAATGTAAATGTTTAATTAGACACAAATATCCGCTGAGATGATGCTTGGTGGAAATATTCACATCATCATAAATGTGTTATACATTTGTGCATATTTTTCATTTGATGAATAAGGCTCACTGATTGTAGCTCAGCGTTAATTAAATAGATCAGTGTTTTCTAAATGAATTATTATTTTGTTTCTACCTTAAAATCCGGCCTTCTGTTGGTCAGCTAGTTGATGTGAAATGTAATGTTACCTGGGACTGTATCTTTTGACAAAAGGTCCTTATGCCATACTCATAATCTCTCACTCGTGCTGCACATGATCAATCAGCATTATACTTAGAACATAGCATTTATTATTAAGAACATAGGATTTCAAATAGTCAAGCCATCCACCCCCTCCTCTCTCTTAACGTGCCGTTGGCTGACCCTAAGCATTATGGTCTGTAAATATCACATTGAACTCTAAATAGTTCCGTCTCGGGTAATAATAACTCACAGGTTTATTCAACAGTTTATTCAACAAGTGTTGATTAGAAATGGAATAAAACTTACCAGCAAGCAATAACATTTGCCATATAGTTAGATTCAACCTACTACACCAGTATAAATGAGATAATGGGTGTTCCTCTTTTGAAGCTATATTGGCCTCTATTTGGTCATGACACTATTCGCAATCAGTTGATATTGATGTCATTGATGCTATTACACAGTAGGAGAACTGAGCACAGTAGTTCACTACAGGTTTGTATGGGTAATGCTCCCTCTACTGACTGTCTGAAGAGTCTTCTACATTATGGCAATATGCTGTTTTACTCGCAACATGACAAATGACATGACTTGACAAATGATAAATGCATTAACAGATTCATATAGAACGTATGAAGTAGTTGCATTAATCAGATTAAATACACGATGACAGTATAATGAAATGAAATGAAATATTAACCCTTTCTCCTCACACATATTTAGGCCAACACAAATGTAGCCCGGGGGGATGAAAGAAAAAAAGACATTTAGATATTCATGAAATATGAACAAGAGGATTTATTTGTACATTTCTCCTACAGAATGACGCACGGGGATTTTGGTCAAATTCATCGAAGGCAACTAATTTCATCCCAGACCTGCAACAGTCAAGGATCTGTTTATGAAATTATTTTATAACCATGTCTAAAAAGAAAGCTTTCATAAGGTGCCTTAAGGATTACTAATGTGCAATCTACTATTTAAATACTTTCAAGAAGAGAACCAAAATGTAGTCCTGTTTTCTGTCAACCTTATTTTGAAAATATCTTTTTTACAAACTTCGGGGTGGTTATGTTATACCCCAGATATGTCAGATTTCTGAAAAATAATTATAACAAATAACATTTCCGTAAGAAATCACCCACGACAAAAAACATAATTCACAAATACAGGACAAACAAAGTAAACATTTACAGGAAAGTGAAACAATAACATGACCACTATTTCCCTTGATCTCGCTTTAAAAGCCTGGCTGCAATGATTCTCTGTGCAACACTCAGAGCATCCTTAGCCTGGGCAGCAACGTGTGGCTCGACCCCAGAAACACTCCACACTTTCCCAGTAACAGCACTCAAGACCACCTGGTTAGGTATGGAGACATACAGGATACTGTTCCCGATCTGGTAGGTGGCACTGGACAGGGACCCTCCGATGGTCGGCTCCCCGATCACTGTCGCCCTGTTAAGGTCCTTCATGGTCCGCGTGAACGCCTCGGCAGCCGACCCCGTCATGTGACTAGTAAGGATGTAGATGTCCTTGGTGGAGCCGTACCTCTGACCCTGGATCTGAGGCAGGGTCATGACCTCGGTCATGGTGGCTGTGGAGCGATCAAATACGGTGTAGAGGTGCCTCAGGGGCTCAGCATCGAAGAAGTAGGTGCAGAGGAGTGGGATGGCTGTGGAGTAACCACCTGTGTTGTATCTCATGTCGATGATCATTGTGTCCGTGTTCACCAGCTTGCTCCACACCAGTTTAATCAGCTCAGGGCCGATGGCTCTCATCACTTCTATGTCTGCCATCATGTCGAACCTGAAGTAGCCCACGTTCCCGGGCATCACCTCGATCTTGAACAGCGCGTCTATGATGTAACCCACCTCCTCAGATGTTGGGATTTTTGGCATGTCATGCAGAGACTCGGGTTCGATGTCGCAGTAGAATACGTGCAGCCGGTGGTCACCTGATGTCTCCTGGAGGTCCGTTGTCAGTTGGGATGCCAGAGACTCGTAGTCCACCACCGATCGATACGAGCCCTCGGCCCATTTGACGAGCAGCACTCTGCTGACCTTGTTGGCGACCTCAGGGATGGCGTAGTGTACTTCCAGGAGCTCCCCCGTCCCCTCCACCAGTGACAGAACCTCCTTGTGAAACTCTATGATCTCATGGGTGTGGTCAACGGCCTCCTCAGCAAGCACTATGGCGTCGGGGACCACGCCTCCGCCTAGCCAGCACTCCCCGTTGTTGTCTATGATGTTTATGAAGGGGACAGTGATGACAATGTCCGTGTCTTCCACCTGGAAGGACTTGGAGTGCATCAGGGTCCCGGATGTGATTTCCCCGATCAGGGTGCCACGGTGAAGAGACTGCATCAGATAAGCAAATTCCTCCCCAGCACCAGCGGTATAGTAACTAGTCAGGATGTACACTCCCCGTTTAGACCCATAGGGTGGGCCTGGGAGGCCGGAAAGCGTGTTGAACTCAGTGGTGGTGTTCTGGATCCTGTCGTATATGGTGAAGAAGTGGAACTGTTGTGACGGGTCTTGGAGGAAGGAGAGCAGGATGCCCATGGAAGCTGAGGACCCACCTGTGTTGTATCGAAGATCGATGATGAGGTTCTCTGTGTCTTTGAGGGGCTCCCAGATTTTTAGGGCAATCTGCTCTCCTAATATGGCCATCACTGACACATCTCCAAACTTGTCGAAGCGGAGATAACCAGTGTTTCCAGTTAGGATGCGTACTTTGAAGACTGTATCCACCAGGTTCCTGAGAAATGCTGGATCGTTTGGTATGTTCTCAGGTTCAAAGTCTTCCTCAATGATAACCGGGGGATCTTGGGTCAGTTTGATCACCAGACGAGGGTCCTCTGACACAGACTGCAGTTCGTAGTTGATTTTATTCGCCAGGTCCTCCTCTGAAATGACAGAAAAAAAATCGGTGGATTCTAGATGTTGAAGGAGAGCCGGTACTCTGTCTGTGAATGAGTAGTACTGCCTGATGATGTCAGAGACACTCTGGACGGCGTTTGGAATGGCACTCCTGACCGCCAGTAGATTTTGGGCATTGGCAACAGCCTCCTTGGCATTGATATTTACAGAGGGAGATACTCCACTCACTTCCCAGCTTTGGCCTGTTATTGGGTTCACTGACCTGGCCACAGGAACTGTGATGTAGAAACCAGAATCTCCTATTCTTATCTTCTGCACTTTCACTGACCCCCCGGCTGACCTCTCTCCAACAATTATAGCCCTGTTCAAATGCTTCAGAGTGTAGGCGACTGCCTCAGCCGCACCCACAGTACGCTTACTGGTTAATACGATGAGGTCTTTTCGCTTTCCGTACCTCTCTCCCATGATAGATGACATAGTCCATAGCTCCTTAGTGGTGTTGGAGGGCCGATCAAACACGGTGTCAATGTGAATGAGAGGTTCTGGGTCGGAGAAGTAGGAGATGATGAAAGGGACTCCGTCCAGCTCCCCAGCTGTGCTGTAGCGCAGATCAAAGATTAACGAGGAGGCGTGCGTGACCTTGGTCCAGATGTTCTCCCGGAGCAGCGGGCCAAGCTTGGCTGCGGTCTCCTCCCCTATAATCCGGTCGATCCTCAGGTAGCCGACATTGTTCTCAAGGACCTCCAGCTTCACAGAGTTTCTGACCAGCCGGATGAGCTGCTCCATGGGAAGAGATGGGAGAGCCGGCGGCATCACTGGGACAAAGTTTGGCTCGAAGGACACAGTCAGCCGAGGGTCATTGAGTGCACCCTGCACGCCAGCCGTCAGCACAGATGCTAAGGTCTTGCGGTCAGATATTTTGAGGATTTCTCCGCTGTTGATGGCTTGCTGAATGGCCTCCTGCATCCCGACTAGATTCTCAGGGAAGCAGTAGTTGTCGAGGAGAATTTTCGCCATATCCAGCACCAGAGCTGGCTGGAAAGAGGAGCTGGAGTAGAGAACATGGCAAAAAAGCACCAGCAACGCTTGTGAGAACCGACCTACTGCCATTATTGTGGAGAATGTTATATTTGATCTGCGTTATCCTGCTTTGTGGTCCATTCATTGAGAGGGACGGTCCTTTGTCAGGAGAGAATGTTTTCACCAGCGGGTTTCGGACAACAGCAACGACTTAAGAGGCTTCTGTTCTCAATAAACCTTTAATCGTATTATCTGCGGTGCATCCGCCAGACAAACACAGACAAGAAATACTCAAATTGGAGATGTTACATCGAAGGTATTATGAAGTAGGTATTTGGGTATGCCAGTACCTTTTCTACTTTTACTGTATTTCATTTGTTGTATTACCGTAAAGAAAGAGGCTTCTGTCTGGATGTATTTAGTTTAAGGCATCAATTCAAATAAAAAACCTTCGCATCCCATATTCTTTATTAGAATTTCTATGAAATGCTCTACCATGTCATACACATTTTCTTGAAAAAAAAAGGATGAGATGGAGAAAATAGATTAGAGAAGATTATAGAGGTAAAATACTACCTGATTAGTATGAAAGCCCCATGTGAAACTCACAGTCAGTTATACGGCAGTGTGGTTCGGCCGGGTGGAGATAAGGTTCAGGCTTTATGAGGTCATGTCTGGGGCGAGTGGATGAGATGATTACACAGTTTGTGTTCACGTGTGACAAACTGCCCTGAACACGGGATTTAGGATGAAAACCAAAGATTTAGCAGAAATGATTATAAACATGAACATGGACTACCAGTAGTTTGAAAATACTTACAGTATATATTCACCATTTACATTTTTTACTCACTGATTTTAATGACATTTCCACTGTGTTCATTTATGTTGGAACATAATTTAAGGTTGAGTGAGTTCAAAACGGAAATTTAAAGCCATGCTAATACAAGCCTTACAACACTGGGAATGTTTACAACACATAATTACACAACTACGTATCATGTAATGCTGCAGTGCAGTATGTACGTTAATCTCACGTTCACTTCTAATACCCAGTCTTACATAAGCCCGTCTGGTGATTCTTTGTGACCAATCAGGACCTGGAATCTCATTTTAAGACTCCACTCCCGGTGCATTGCTCACTGCGTCATTTAAGAGGGCATGTTTGGCACTGATATGGATAGAGGGGGAGGTCATCAGGGGAAGGAACTCATTTAGGCAATTGTGGTCTCGGTTAATTAGGCTAAAATCAGACGTCACGTAGTATTTTAATGGAAATGTGGTATATTAAGACTGGGCTTTACTTGTTTTTATTGTCAAGCGGTGATGTGTCTACATCCAGACTTTTTCATCCCCTCCTGACAAACATTTGCTTCATTAGGAGGGGACCCATCACCTCTGATTAGAATACATTGATGTGCGTTGACCATAGATAGACATCGCATCATTGTGTCTTTCCCATTATGGCGTTTGTAAGATCACGGGCAGCGCCATTTTGAAGTAGTCCATTTTCTTTTTCTACGAAGGGTGCATAATGCCACCTGGAGTGTGTTGTTTGAACAACTATAAAGCCAAGGTTGGCGCTTTACTGCCACCTGCAGTTATGGAATGTTTGCTCAATTCATTGGCGGATCCTTCCTGGTGACCTGTATGGAATTATGTGATCCTTCCTAAACCCATAGGAAGTCCCACACAGTTGACTACTTCAAAATGGTGGAAGTCCTCAATGGTGCTGCCCATGCTAAAACGGACTTTTGAGCACCGGAGTCCTTTATCTACCACTATGGTATTGGCTAATGTGTGACCTGTTCACAACTGAAATATGGTCCTGTTTTGATATGTTGGGATCAACATGTACTGAATACTAATACGTGTGTGCAGTATTTGTGTTTAATAAGTACAAAGATATTCAAAAGAACAGAAAATGAATGAAGGAGTAAGATATATAAGAAAAAAATAATATATTCAAACCAATTCCTTACTTTATAGAACAATTATACATTCAAATGAATACACAGTTACAAAAAGAGAGTCCGTTTTAAGTTTTATGACTGTGTTGAGGCAACTGTTTATTGTTCACCTGTAGAGTGCGCTCTTTACACATTATTCAATGAAGAACTTCCCCAAAAGTTGAACTTTATAAATGCGCATTGAATATTCATATAGTACAACTTCAGCACAGAAATGCACTGTTATGTAATAGTGCAACCTTTACCTATAATCCTCAATCTCTGACTCTAATATGAAACTAATGAGAACAATCCATATTTAATTCAAAGCAATAATTTAGAAGTCATAATCAGAAATTCCCTGCTATAAAAATACTTCAAAATCTAATTCCATAAAACGTATAGAGCAAGATAGTCCTCATAGCCAACTGATAAATAAACAACACTATGTACAAACTCTTTAGATATCATGATAATTTTGTTATAGATATCAAACTATAGATGCACACAGACTTAATACAGATGTAGGATCTTAATTTGAGCCAGTTTGCTACAGCAGGAAAATAATCCTGCAGCAACAAGAAATGTGAATTATTATGTGGATTGTATTATAATTATTGCTACATTTTTCGTTCGGGCAAATCAAGTCTGAAATGTCAAAGAGGAAATTGCAAACTTTAGAATCCTTTAAAAAACTCAAATACACTACAAGTTTGCATTTCCTGCCGTGCAGGAAAATCCTCAGCAACAAAAGAATGATCAAACTAGAAAAGTGCATTTCCTGAAGAAAATGTGATGTGCATGCTAGCTGGTGAAGGTTTGATTGATTGATACAATAGCGTGAACATGTGAATGTTGGTTTGGTGTATCTAGCTTGAACAGTTCAAGAGTTACTGTTGGTAGGTTATTTTATGTAAATGTATGCAAATGTACATAGTTATAGTTAAAAAATAAATAAATAATTGAAGTTAGGATAGCCTGAACATGTGAATGTTTGTTTGGTGCCTATAGCTTGAACAGTTGAGGAGTTACTTTTGGTGAGTTATTTTATGCAAATGTGTGCACATTTTTATCGTTATGAACGTTTTTAAGAATTACAAGTTAGGATAGCCTCAACATCTAAATGTTGCTTCGGTATTTATAGCTTGAACAGTTGAAGACTTACTATTGGGGAGTTATTTTATGCACATTTATTCAGTCATAGTTGACACATGTGTTAAAGAATTTGAAGTTAGGATAGCCTGAATATGTGAAAGTAGGTTTAGTGTCTCTAGCTTGAATGGCTGAAGAGTTACTCTGCCCGGTTGATTATTTTATGCTATTTTATGCACATTTTTATATTTATAGTTAATACAAGATCTTCAGAATTTAAAGTTAGGATAGACTGAACATGAGAAAGTTGGTTTGGTGTCTCTAGCTTGAACGGTTCAAGAGTTACTGTTGGTGAGTTATTTTATGCAAATGAATGCACATGTATATATTTATAATTGATATAAGTTTTTTAGTATCTGAAATTAGGATAGCCCAAACATGTGGACGTTGGTTTGGTGCCTCTAGATGAAATGGTTCAAGAGTTACTGTCAGTGGGTTATTTTATGTAAACGTATGCACATGTATATAGTTATCCTTGATTACGATTTGAAAGAATGTGAAGTTACAATAGCCTGAACATGTGACAGTTGGTTTAGTGTCTCTAACTTGTACTGTTCAAGAGTTACTGTTGGTGAGTTATTTCATGCTAATTTATGCAAATGTTTATCGTTCTAGTTGATTAAAGTTTTTAAAGAATCTGAAATTAGAATAGTCTGGAAATGTGAATGTTGGTTTGGTGTCTCCAGCTTGAACGTTTCAAGAGTTATTGTTGGTGAGTTATTTTATGCTAATGGTGGCCGGTCTGTTGGGGCAGTCTGCACATTGGGACGTTGGTTTCGTGTTAATAGCTTAAGTCGTTTAAGCGTCTGAGAGAACAGAATAAATTAAATAAGAATAATAATATGAGTATGAGTATGTAAGAAATCTAGAGTTGTGTATTGCTTTGCATGCGCCCCTAATTAAGATCCTACATCTGTAGATCCAATTTATGATCTATATTTTTTTCTAATAATAATAATGATAACGCTCAGAAATAATTTATAAATATTGTATCATAGGCTTTATTGCTATTCTAGACAGACTGTGCATTTGCTGAACATATACTCAATAAAATAACTCAAATGCATCTTACAACAGAACTGTACAGATTTACAGTAAGGGTTAAAGGGGACCACCATGGCTGTTACCTCTCACTACCTACATCCACACTCTGCCACCTTCATCTCCTCGTACGGGTGTCGTATAGTGATGACACCATTCTCCTGGTACATGACCGTGATGGGGTCCAGTTTTGTGGGAACGCAACACGCCATGTTGGCTTTTTTGGGGTTCTTGAGATTGACCAGGGTTTGGATGAGAGCGTGTTTGGAAGGGGTCATGTCGTCAGTCAGGGGGTAGTAACACACCCCTCTACATTCAAAGGCGTCATACTCAGGGGGCGCTACGATCCACTGGTCCCAGCCGATATCTTTGAAGTTGACTCGCATGGAGGTCCGTCGGCAGTAGTTGGTGTCCGCCTGCCTCTTCCGCCTGGGGTGTAAGTCCAAGGGGATCTCATTGTAGTCGGTCCCTTGCCAGTCGCTCCCTGAGAAGAGTGTCTCTTCCTCATGAACTATCATCTCCCTCAGCTCCTTCTTGGCCTCTCTCTTCCTGCTCCCCAGGTCGTCAGAGAAGACGATCAAAGCAGCTGCCGTGTTATCCCGCACACCCACACCCACGCTCACGTCCAAACCTCCGCCTTTGAAAGGCCCACAGTCCCACCTGTCGACCACCACTTCAAACTCACTGGCCCCGCGGTCCGACTTGACCCAACTCTGGATGGCAGTGGTCACTTCAAAGGTTTCCCAAGAGTGATGGGTCCCAATGACCTCTTTCCCATCCACAAGGTGGACAATGGCCTTGTTCCCTTTATACTCCACTTCATAGACCTTTATGGAAGCCCCGATCCCATTGGTAGAGGTTGAGGTTGTCCTGTTATCCAGCAGGGTGAACAGCCTGAGTTCTGCCATGGTGACCTCTTCGTGATTTGGGACAGTTACATTGAACAGAAGTCTGTGTTTTGACTTGGTGCCATTTTTTTCAGAGTGACTGACATCTGCAAAATTGGGCAAAAGGCGAACATAGTTTCATATTTGATATCGCTTATTTGTATCAAAAGCCTTAGGTGCACACAGGCTTAATAAGCAGACATAATACAGTGTCTATGTATGAAAATGTTGTGATCATTAATAAAATCCCCCAAATTCATGTTTGACTTGCCTATGTACATACCTTGAACGGTGAAGCTGCGAATGACATCAGAACGAGGCATCGAGGACGCGTCAGAGGCATACTTGTTGTACAGTTCAATCATGAACGGCGGCGGGTATATCTTGCCGTGCTCCTGTGGGACATCGGATAAATTGAGTTTCCTCAGAAACTCTTCCTTCATGGTTCCCAGAAAGCTGTGTAACCTGTCCTCCTCTTCGACCAGGTCCTGCTCGGAAGTCTCAGGGAAGCCCCCGCGATCTTCACTTTGGAGGACATCGTTCAGTGGCTTGCACCGACAGGAGCCCGTGGACACCAGCAAACTCAGACACATCTGGAAGAGGAAACGCCTTGAGCACCGCATCTTCGGATCAGATCCTTCCCAATCGACACGCTTTACCTTCCCAGTTCCCACTATGTATTTAAAACGGACTTTGGGTGACAATCTGTTGAAATTGAGATTCTTCTACACTAGGGCTATGGTTCTGGGGGTCCGCTCCCATGCTCCAGAGTAAACAGTAGCCTCATGTCAACCAAAATAGTAGCACGGCCATTCTTATCTCGACCATTGATGTCTTGTTTGAGGCTTTGTTATCGTTAGAGGGCTTGAAGTTAATGAAGATTCTGTAAACATTTGCAGACACACTGCGATAATGAGAGAGACGCTGGAAATTGTGGGGCTACTGAAAAACACTTTACTAAATTCTTCCCTCTTGCTTCCCACATGTTGGTCAAAGCTCAGGCCAACGGAAATCAAATTGTATATGTTCGGAAAAGGCAGTGAAATACATATCAGGGTTGGGGAATAACTGATTCACATGTAATCTGAATATTTAAAAAAATGCAACTGTAATGAATTACATTACCAGCTAAAATATTGTAATCAGATTACAGATACTTTTGAAAAACTAGATTATTGCTTCTTGGATTACTACTGAATTTAGAAAGGATGTTTGCAATAAAAATAATTGATGACGCCTTTCTGTTTTCTCAATGACATTCTTTTCAGCAATGAAAAAAGGTGCAAGTTTAAGTTTGCTCCATCTGAGCGAGTCTGGGCACAAATCAGAAACCACTATAACGATACAACAAATTCATTTAATGGATCCTTTTTGACTTATTTTAATGCCTCTTAAGGGGAAAGTAATCTAAAAGTATTCTGATTATGTTACTGAGGTTGGGTAATCCCAAAGTTATATTACCGATTACAATTTTGGACCAGTAACTAGTAATTGTAACGGATTGCATTTAGAAAGTAACCTACCCAACCCTGTACATAGGAAGACTAGTTCATCTTTCAGATACATAAGCAATATAGATATCATACTTGTTCAACAGAGAAAACAGTAACAAATGCACTTTTCAATTTTAGTTACAGGTTAAATTGGTAGCACTGAATGAATCAGGCTGCATCATTCTATGTTGGGTAGAACACCTTCTTCATCACCAGTATGTCATACAGTGGCTAGGATCCAGTGTCGTCGTGGGGGGTACATCAGAGGCAAATGTGTCTGAGGACGTTGGCCTGAGTCAGGGCATTCCTCCCACCCCTCCCCAAAAAACAGAGTAAAGACCATTTAAATATCCTCTGACATACATTTTCCAATGCATTGGAAAATGAAGGGACTTTCTTAACCTGTCTGAAATGAGTAACACATTCCTATCTCCTAAACATTCCCGGAGCAGCCTTTAATTCTAATATTAGCCTATTGGCTAAAACTGTAACTGTGTAGGATGGTCTTTATGTACCATCATAAGATGATGATACACAAAGAGGACTCGGGCCAACATCATCCTAAAATGATTACAACCACGCACAATCGTCCATGTTTTTCCATTATACAAACTATACTTTATGTTCTATTCAGTTTATTTCCATTTAAGTTTACAGTCAATCTAGGCAATATTTTTGGCAATTTAAGCACAAACGATAAAAAAACATATTCACAATTCAATTACAGTTTTTCTCAATCGCTTTGGCTCAATTCTCGAACGAGTTCGAGATCAAATCTCTGAACAATTAGTTTCTTGTTCACACCAGATTTGAATTTCCTTTTCAATTAAGCAAATTGCATGTGTTTTGGCACGTGTGCAAAAGAATAAGTACAATTGTCTACAATTTGCACAATTACTACATGCACATGGCTGATCAAAACTGACGAGTCGATTCTCAGTGAAACTGTCATACTCTTCACAGCTTCTAATCATTCTTTCATCGTGTGAGCCATCACATGCAAAATGATCCATTGAATTATCAAAATCTGTCAGACATGCATGTATATTCCATAAATATCTATGACATGGAACGTTTGTGATGTCTGCTAAAGTGGAAAATTACCTGCCAGGCCAACAAGAGTGACAGAATGTCCACCAAGAAGATGGGAACTTGTAGTGTGACGTACTGTGAGGAGGTACAATTGATTGTTTTTTACAGAACTACTGCAGGTTTTTTCATTGTTGTTGTGGGTTTACATTTATATGTAAAAATGGACATGCAAATGTGAATTGTCTGTTTACATGTAACACATTGCTACAAAAATAAATGTACTGTATACATACAAATGTGCATATCCTTTTTCTGTGTACTACGGTATTGTACAGTATTGACTTTTGCCAGTAAACTTTTATCTACTGTTGAAATCGGCATCTAAAAAGCTCAGGGTGATACACAATAGCATTCAGCTAGACAAAACTGACATTATTGTATTTTATATTAAGCAGTCAGTGTCTACAAAAAAAGTAGAACAAAACTGAAATGTGTTTATAACAAACATTTCCAGGGTTGACTGTCATGGTGAGAAAAAATCTAAACATTTTGACCAGTACGGCTCACACGATGACATTTTCTTCTCATTTTGGTGCCATTGGCCAATTCACTGACGCAGTAATTAGGTTTTGAAGCATGAATTAAACGTTTTGGGTGAGTTACTACATTTTGCAGACATGCAATAGAGTTGTGATGTCCCATAAAACAGTTGTGACAATTGCACTTACAGTTTAGAGAATGTGAAGACGGTTTCAGAAAATGTGCCAAAGCGATTGGGAAAAACTGTAATGGGGGAATAGAAGTTCCATAGCACAGTATTCTCAACACCTTGTGGTAGTTTTACATGAATCAACTGTACATACAGTATGATGTTGAAAATGTTGGATGTAATAATTGTGCACTAGTGGTGTATTGTTTCATCAATAACATCAAAACAATAAATCTCAGGTCCACATATTCAAATGGCAATTTTGTAACTATTTTCTATTTCAAAACAGCAGGTGGCAGCAATGTGCTGCGTATCTCCCTTTCCTTTGAAAAGGATGGCAGCGGATCCCTAATTCAAACTAATGCAAACGTTACATTTGATATTCCACAGTGAGTACCTAAAAGATGACCACAGTATGCATACAGTCAGAAAACGATATGGAATTATTTATTAAAATAGTACAATCTCTCATGCATTAACCATTTATTTTAGCAGATTATTTCAAACAACTAGTGAACACCACATAAACGACAGGCAAAGCATAGTTTAAGATTCCATCAATTATTTACAAAAAAGTCCCATTTAGTTGTATTAGTTACAAGATTATTTACAGAGGTTGAGCTTTTGAGTCTGGTGCCGTATGAAGACTTGAGTCCAATAGTCTAAGTGCAGTATATGGCAATAGGGTCCAGTATTTGAGTTACTCTGGAGTCTGGGTATAGATCAAGAGCCAGCTCTGGATGGCTGAAGGCTTGGAACTGACAGTTAGTCATACAGTCCCCAATTCACCTACAGTTGAGCTGCTGAATGACAAAGATAAATTCTGTGTGAATCACACTCATCTGAGGGTCAGACATAGCGTTTCTCTGCATCCCACCACCCGTAAACCCTTATCTACAATCCACATCTCCCTCCATGGCGAGTTCATCCATTGTAGTCTCATCCAAAGATGTATTTCCTTTTTATGTCTCTCCTGCTCCACTCTGTCCGATTCATTGTAATCTGTTTTATGCATTATGCATTGAGGCTCTTTCCCGGGTGGTTCTACCGGCAGCCACAGGTCTCCACAGACATGTTGGGGTAAACCTTCAGCACCATGTTCCGGCTGGGGTCCAGGAAGAGAACACTCAGAGAGCTCATCCTGTCCGGAACACAGCAGGGCTCCGGAATGCCGGGAACGATTCCCACCGCCCTCACAATGCTCTGGATGGTGGCATGGTTCGAGGGCCGGATAACCTGGGAGCCAGAGAGGGAAAGAAGCTGGAGTTGAGAGGGATTCTCTTTCACAAGGAAATATGAGGATGACATCACATTTGTCAGGCATGTATTTAATACAGCATGCCCTGTATGCAGTATCATCCGATGAATCAAATCAGTTTCAAGCATACTTTCAAGACAATGGAACATTTTATTGACTAAATAAATACGACACGACACACTGAAGTAAAACACGACACCAACTTACCTTTGGAATAGGAAATCTGCAGGTGCCCGCACAGTAGTAGGCATCGAAGGCTTTCGGGGCTAACACCCACTCGCTCCAGCCGATGTCTGCAAAGTCCACTCTCAGGTAGCGTCGCGCGCAGACCCTGGGCTCGCTCCACTGTCTCCTGCGAGCCTTTTTCATGGTCCTCTCGTCAAAGCTCAGCACCTGGGGCTTATTCAAGCCGTCACTGCTGTCCTGGCCTTGCTTTCGCCCATCTTTCATTGAGGGCTTAATCTTGGGAACAAAATAAGTGCTCTCCCATAGTTCATGGTTCTTCAGGGTGTGAAACTGGACTTCGGGCAGGTCATTGTTCTGTATTTGGTCCAGGGGGGACACTGCTTCTCTTTTCAGCCTGGAGGCTGGCGGAGATGCATTGGGGGACCGGGTGGGCTCCTCGCCTGAAGGGAAAGGCCCGTACCTCTGCAAGGTCATGGCCACGCTGTTGGGCTCAGATATGGACATGTCGTTGGCGTACACCAGGACGTATGGTAGGCTGGCTGGAGAGAGGCGCTCCTGGTTCCTCTGGGGCCTCACCCCAAAGTCAAACTCTGCAGAGATGAGGAGCTCTCCCAGGACGTGGGCCTCTTTGACCACACCGGAGACTTCCCTTGTCTGCCAGGACCCTCTCCTGGGAGGGGGCAGGGTGACGTTGCCCAGCGGGGAGGCAAAGGCAGAGTTCGGGGACGTTCCTCGGAAGAGGAGCTGGGACGGGGGAAGCTGCTGGAGGTGCTGGATGCGACAGGAAGCGTTTCGGGAGCGCCGGCAGATCCAGGGCCGGTGGCGGGGACGCTGGTCCAGGAAGTGGAATGTGGCGGACAGGATGACCTCCGACTCCTGGATGGTTGACAGGTTGAAATGGAACCACACGCTGTTCGCGGAGACTCCTGCAAAGAAAAGAAAGACATGATCATGTGTGTCGACAGCATTTTTAATTCTACACGTTCTTTTTCAACATGTAGCCTACTCTCAACAGCCGTTCTGCAACCACAATGCCATAAAAGCCACGCATGATTATCTGTGGGTGAAATATCATCACATACAATAGGCTACAGTGCAATCATTATGGCATGATTACACTGATTGCAATACACACTATTTTGACTACCATAAACAATATTCTTAATGTCATCCCTTGACTCCCACTACTGTTTGAAAGATACAAATTGCCTCTGAATAGGTCTCAGCCATATGGAAATGCTTAGGAGAGCACGGAATAGAGTTTTCCGTGTGCCTTTAATAGTGTCTGAGTGAGTGTCATAATAGGCCCTTGTCTAACATCTCATGAATATTAACAGTAGCCCATACTCTCTGATCACAGTGAGCCTATACCCAAACAGTGACAGGGCATAGGGGTGCTTAAATTAAAAAACATACAATAGCTCAACTTAATTATTTTTAACTTTGTGCTCTTGCAAAATTATGTTTAAGTCACTTTGTATGGTTCCAAGGCTACTCTAGCTGCTGCGTTCGAAGAACCCTGCCTACAGCTGTCAGCCGCCCACCACGTTCATTTTAGGTGTGATATTATAGTGTCATGCAGTACAATATAAACATGTTGGAGAACACTCACCTGGAATAGCTTTAAAACTTCTCACGGTATTTCCGTCTCGATGGCGGTGAGGTTCCTTACTGTACTTTTCATAGAGTTTGAACATATTGATTGAGACCATGTCCCGCGATGCGGTTTCGCGCGCGGAAGACTGATCCGTAGCTTGTTCGATATTGCTGTCGTGCTGCGTCATGTCGGATGGCTCCACGGATGAAATTTTCCCGATACTGTAATTTAAAAATAATAACAAATGCACCAGAGGTAACAATATCTTTGCCATATTTTCGATGCAAAACGCGTTATTCCATCAAGTTAGGTCTTTCTTTAGTATTTGAATGTGACAAAATGTGAGAAAAGTCGTCCACAGTTTGATCTGCAGTGCAATTCCAGGATGCGCTTGATTAGTGTTATCCTTTTACTCATATGTAGATGGGAGTTAAGTGTTTAAAAAAGGTCAATCGTTTGACAGGCACACTTCACAGCTTATAGCTCCACACTTGTTTAATACTACTAGAGAGGCCAGGGGATAGCCTACTGCTTTAGCAGTGACAGACGGTGACGCTTTGGAGCGCTCGGCCAACGAGAGTCAAGCCCACAAATCTTCCACATTGTAGAATTAGAATCTACTTTACGCGTAGAGAACAGGCTACTCAGACGAATGGTGGTCGTTTAATAAAGTTAGACCAAAGCTAAATCAATGTCTGCAAGATCCCATATAATGATAATAGTCTACATAACAGAACCGAATATAACAGCATAGTATATGTCAGGGGTCTTCAACCTTTTCTTTCTCAGGTTCCAAGGCAAACCAGCGACCCAGGACTCCATCATACGTTAGCAAAAAAAAAAAAAGGTTTTCACATATCATTCAACAGGTGAATGATAATGTCAAAGAGAAGTAATCAACATTTTAAAATTAGTAGATTTGGTATACCGTTTTTAATTATTTTGATCTCCTCACATTATGATTGGAAGAGGATGTGTAAACTCTAACATAGTTTATTAGATAGAAAGGTAATCTGCATGGTTAAAGGCCCAGTACAGTCAAAAACGGGATTTCATGTGTTATATATATAGTTCCACACTATGAGGTTGGGATAATATTGTGAAATTGTGAACATTATGATAATGCCCTTTTAGTGTAAGAGCTATTTGAAAATTACCTGCAATTTCAGTCTGTTTTGGTGGGATTGAGTTTTTACCTTCCATGGGGTAAATTACTTAATAGACCAATAAGAAAAAGAGTTCCAAACCTATTGGTCAATAACAGCAAATGTTTCGTTTTCCCCTCCCCACTCCCAGACAGTCCTTGCAAAATTCTTGCTTGAGAAATTGCTGTTTGCTAAGAAGCTATTTTTTGTTTTCATTTCAATTGAAAACAATCACAGAAAGGTATTCATTGTTACCCAGAAATGATTTGCTATTGAGGTAAAAACGGATGCACTGGACCTTTAAACACATGGCTAGAAAGTAAGGAACTTGTCTGTCAGCCCTGAATTAAAGACCAACTCCGCCTGTGCCTGGAGTTTAAAGTGCTTTAGAGTTCAGAACATTGCAAGTATGACAACAGGAATTATGATTTAATTGTTGGGTTTTTGCATGTTGATTTTTTTGGCATCTCTTTTTCTTTAATTGAAAAGGTTTCATGGGGCAAATATAAAGCATTTGTTACACTCTAGTCTAAACCTAACTTTGACTGTGTAAACTGTCTATTTCCTTCCCTTTTAGATAACCATAAGCATGATGATCACATAATGACTAGGGTACAGGGCACTCCCTTTGTAGTCCAGAGTTGCATGAAGAATTGATGTTTCGGTGGTTGGCTGATATGTCAAAATATGTCTCTGTTCCTGGTCTCTCCAGCCAACCATGTGATTTTTAAGACATTTTTTAGAGGTACTCTTGTTTTTCTTCCATGTCATTCTTTCATGGCCCCTTGGTCAGAGGGGCCTGCTTGGAGCCTCCTGGGTTTCTGAGGTCTTGATGTCTAGTTAACGGCAAGACAATGCGGACCCTGTGAGAGAGGTGGTGACAGCCTGGCTACTGGGGTCAGTGAGCCATTAAAATACCTTCTACTGGCCCGACGGGAATCACAGGGGCCTTTCACACCACACTTTACATGCCCCCCAACAGCACTAAAGGCCCCTGCTCCTGAAGCCCATACTAAAGCAATGATTGTCTTAAGCTTATCAGTACATAGCCAAAGCAAGATCGTATCAGCCTCAGCCGCCGGGATGTGAGGAAATCATGGTAGACCCTTCCCATTACCAGAGAGCCACCCATAATTATTTTATATGAGTCAGAGTCCCAATATCAATTGATTACTGTTGTCTCACTCTAAGCTCTTGTGTTCCTTAGTTGGTCATCGTTTCAGACGTAGCCTATCAACAGAGGCAGAGCATTTTCAAATCAGTACAACAGACACTGCACAAGGCCAATGACCCTCACACATAAGACCATTTAAGAAATGCCATCCTATATGACATCATGCATGCATGAATCACCTCTGGTAGAGAGATGAAATAGGGGGAGAGAAGAATATGCTCTCATTCACAGAATATCTGCCTGGGGCGCTCATCAAGGAGTAAAAGACAGCGAGTCCACCATGTTGCTTTTGGCCCGGACACCACTCTCCCCTTGACTTGTTTTCTTACTGCTGGCTTGGACTAAATGACCACTCTGACTGATTTGGTCATGGATGTCCAAGGCCCATGAAAACCCCTCCATTTACCCATCTGATCCCTGCCAAGATGTTCATGTGTGATCACACAGCCCCTCACCAGACTGGGTCCTCTGCCATACCTCCCTCATTGAGACACAGAAAGAGAAGAGTTTACATCAATGTCCTCCTTCTGAGAAAAACAAACAGGAAGACAGACAGCCTCCTCTTCCAGAGAGATATCCGGGAACATCTCCTGCATTTGCATAACAGCACACATAGCCATCAACGCCAACAGAAGATGGAATGTCTCCTGGAAAGGAAATGTTATGACAAATTTATGGCCCAAATCCCAGCAAATTTCTGGATTTACGGGGAAGATGTGACATCCGAGTGGGGTTGGCGTAGTTTATCCTCCCCACTCTCCACCTGGGCTGTTAGCTGACAGCATCATCACATCAGGGTGTATTTCTGCAGGCCTTGTCTCATCCAGCCAGTCCTCTCAGAAATCTTAGTTCTGAATAGAGGCCTGACCCAGTTCCATGACCTGTCAGAGCTCAGTATGAAAAGTGAGTCATTTATCATTGGAGTTCAGACATTTGGGTTGAGTAGCAAAGGTAATGAGCTGCTCTCAGCAGTGCGAGCAGCCCTGTGTTATTTCTGCAACAAAAAAATATATATATATTTTCTTCTCCAAGATACAAAATTAGACTTGTTCTCTGACCGCTTAGGAATGTTAGCAAAGTTATCTTTGCCTCAAAGTTATCTTTGCTTTCATTCTTCTCAGGAATAATTGACTGTAGATGGGGGAAATCCCTAAGCACAATAGGCAGAAAAAGAAACCATACTCTTGAATCAAGATTACAGCCACTCATTAGATGGTTTAATTTCTAAAGCTCATTTTTCTAGTCCCCAAGTTATCTTTATGCCTTGATATACAGTCTGCACTGCAGTATATTTGCCAAAACACAACGAGTACAATAAAACACGAACACTAACACAATTGACCCCATGAACTCTTACCATTGTAATGTCATACTGTACACACAATCATTGAGATTGAGAAGTTATTATCAAGTGATGATCACTTTCCTGAACATGAACTCATTGCTTTGATTACTTAAAGCATGTTTTAATTGACTTGTTAGTGATTCCTCATGTGAGATGCCTATCTGAAAACAAGCAAGCCTGATGTGTTTGGGCACTTTTGAAAAATGGACCATGATATTGAGTTACAACCATTATTCACATTTGGAAGCTTCTGTTTGGAAGACACGTTGAGTTTGGCTAAGAAACAGCTGCCTGGTCCCTCTTGTTTATGCCTGCGATGAGTCGACGAAAGCACGATTGGTCATAGAGCGTTGTATTCCATCCGCATGGTTATCAATCACTTCAAGGGCTCCCAAACATGAAGGCCATTTTCCCATCATCATTCAGTCGGTGAGACCATTACAATCCACGTTAATGCACCAAACGGACTGATGACTGGCACCGCTCTCTCGCCTCCCGTCCGCACCATTTCTTTCGACTGTCTATAAATCACTCCATAATGCCGTGATTTTGGCCCTGTGCAATTATGATGTGATTTGCCCTTAAGCCCTTTTTTCATGATACAGTATGTCAGTGCTCAGACACACATGCTTCGGATATAGTGTGTAACTTACCAGCCAGTTTAAAAGTTGTGCCTCACTCCTCTCCCCTCCACCCCCTTTTTTCATGAGAGAGAATGGAATTAGCTCGGTGTATTTCAGACACTTTTCTGGCCAAGGATATTGTTTTCCTTGGCCTCACACAGTAAGTCTGCTATTATGGTCCTTTTTCATGTCTATAAATGGATTATTTTCATGGATCCAAACGGGAATGCTTGATTTTAGCCGGGATTTAAGAGGATACTGTACTCTGTTAGGGGCCCGGATTTGCTACCCGTATTCTCGTAGTGCTTTACTTTGATCGATTATTACGGTATTTGCCAAATTGTTCAGAAATGCACCTCCAAAGCTCTGGAGAAAGTAACATTTAGCTGAGGTCTGGTGACCTACAGGGGAGATGAGAAATGTTAGCTTAGTGTAGATATCCTGTTCTTCAGAGAGGGAGAGAGAGGGAATGAAAGAAAGACAAAGAGAGCAATAAATGGAAAGAAAAAGAAAGTTGAAGAGAGACACAGTAAATATAATATGGAACGAATCCGAGGGAAAGAATGAGAGAGAGCACCCACACCAACTATCCAGCAAGCCAGCCAGCCAGCCCAGCCAGGTCACCTTTGATACAAGTCAGTATTCAACGTCCATCCATGTCTGAGGACGTCTGGAAATGACATGGAAACCGGCTACAAGAGGTAAGAGTGAGTGCTGTTACCTTCAAGTAGGTAAGCATCTGCCTCTGGTGCCAAAGGTTGCACATTCGAATCCAGTGATGCTGGATGCTTAACCTTAAGTTTTCGGAGTTGATGCCTAAACTTAACCCAAACTTTAAAAATTCAGAGTTAATGCCTAAACTTGACCTTAAACACTTTGAAATTTGACGTTTGGAGCAACTTCAAAATGTGATGTTTGAGAAACATGGATTGAACGTGTAATTCTGACGTTAGACTGTGAGAGCTTGTTGGCCGGCCAGCCAGCTGCAGCGCTGCTCTGCTCTGTGTGCCTGTTACTGACGTGATTTCCCCTCTGACAGCTGTGAGTGCTGGGCCCCCTGCACCAGGGCAGCTTTGATCTCTGCCTCTCTGTCACTCAACGTTAGTTACCCTTCAGGATGGAGACAGTCTCTCTCCCTCTCTCCCAATGCCCCAACTCTCCACACACTGAGCATTCTGCAGCCAGATTCGGCTACTGCTGCAAGTCAATATTTTTGTTAATACCACTGAAATCGTTCATGTGATTTGAGTATTGAGTCCATTGGTCATGTAGTTTTTAACTGTATCCCAAGCAGATATGACATACTTAGTGACTCTTTGGAACATGTTTCTTGAATGTGTGACGAAGGTCTGACTGTGTGTTGGGAACACTCAAATTTGGGTGCACACTTGTGAGTAGAGTGTCAAGGTACAGTAGCATCATTTGGTGAAAGATGGACCAAAAAGCTTTCAGCTGTGTTTTGCATTGGCTATGGTAAGATAGCCATCCATTGGAACCAACTCGTGTCTTTACTTCTAAGGGAACCAATTAACTCTCAGTCTCAGTGACTCAACCAAAACCTCGTATTTTTACACACAACAAAACTCTTGTCAACCGGCCAACATTTACTGCACTGGGGCTAATTTCAGGTTTCGTCTGACTTATTTTTCTAATTACAGCCTCCGCAGAGCATGCTCTCGCTACATTGCCAGGAACGATCATCTAGCCCCAATATGAACCTTTGACATCGAATATCTTGAACACATAATGAGCACGGTTGTCTGCTGCGTTCAACAGAAAAATCCCGCACCTCACAAACCACTTTCTTTTAATTTCCCTGTCTCTCTTTTGGTCTATGTTGAGTGAAGTCAGTCAAAAAAGACACAGCCAAACACCATTCACTCAGATATTCAATTCCACTTCATGAAATTGCCTTGGGTGGTAGGGGACTCAATTGCAATGTGTCATTTCAATTCTTTTCAATGTCTTTCATGTCACGAGCAGGAAACAATGAAGTTTGCGAAATGGTTGGCTTCCATTTAGCAACATTTAACTGGACTTCTACGATATATGATTTAACCATCAACATATGTTTACTTCTTCCAATGCGGGGGCCCGCGCTGTAACTGGAGAATGTGTTTTTCAGATCAACCATCAAATGTAACCCTCTTGGTGTGAAAAGCACCTCACAAAAGCGCATAGTGCTTTGACAGCATTGGGGCGGGTGGTTGGGTATTAGGGGGGGGGGGGCTATAGATTGTATGGACGGCAGTAATCCCATTGGCTCTGCGACTCAGCAGGGGAAGCATTGCCTGGATTAAAAACGTTGTTGAGAATGTAAAAAAAAAAAAGGTAACCTAGAACAAATATTGTTAGAGAAAGTCCCATGTGAGACAATAAGCCTTCATTGCGTGGCCTCCTCCCACCCATGTCACACTGTATACTTCTGGTGTGACATCATTCACTGTGGGTCGTCCCTTTAGTCCAGGCTCGGACAAAAGAAAATAGGAGATTTTATTATGAATCCGTTGAATGTACTTACAGTATTTACTTGTGGTAATTTAATTTATTCATCCATACCACGTTTTGTTGCCACTGAAAGACTCTCATACAAGTGGTTGGGGTTACTAAAGAGAGCAGCAGATCTGAAAAGAGAGGAAGGTGTTTAATAGAAGTTTGTCGAAGTTAACAAATGTAAAAAGTTTCAGGCAGTACAAATAAACGAACATGTGTACGTCTACAATATGTAGTACTGCATTTTGTTTTCAAACACGTTACAATTAATACTCGATAATTGATGTTATTATAAACTGTACTGTACCTGGTACCGTAGAGACAATCTGTTCCTGCTTTGACTCAAAGCCCAGCCTCAGAGCTCGACAGTAGTGGAAGCGATTACACAGACTGAAATACATCAGTAGATGGCCCATGACACACACTGTGTGACTCCACGGCACATCTCTCACCAGCGTTCACCTCCAGCGTCTAGACACATTCAACACATTCTCCTTCTACCTGCCTGCACTTCAATGAGGCCTTTTGAATCCGGGGGCCAATAAAAGCACACACACACAGCCAGGTTGGGGAGAAGGGAGAGGGAATGAAGGGGAGGTTGGGGGATCTGGTGGTTGAACTCTGCAGCCTCCGGATATTCAGATCCAGATTCATTGGGTCAGTAAAATACAGTCCTCAACAGGATAAATGGAGCTTCAAACCTCAACAGATATGTTAGATTATCACTACCGGGGGGATAAACCCAGATGACCGGGTTCGAGTTCGCAATGTCAGTGTTTGTAATTCAAACTGCCTGAGTTATGATGAAGCATCTCTGGACTGTTTCCACATGGTTGGTTTTCTTTTTCTGTCGGTTGATTTAATGTTGATATGGGATATTTATATTCTTGTGTTTTTGACGTTTTTAGTTATTTCGAGGAACAGCAGGGGAACCCACCTGCACCAAAAAAAGAATTGATTCATTTAGTAACCTAGTTTTATCACTGAGATTAGTGTGTGTCCTAATTGCACTATGCGATCAAGTTAATAGATGATACGGGCCAAGCGGAACAATTCTCCATCCCCAGAACGGATCATGCACTGCTTTTTTTCATCATGAAAGTTTTATGCGTGGAAAAATAACACGCTGGAAACCCAAGCGCTCAATGTAGAAAAAAAAGCTAAACAAAAGGCTTCTGTTGTTACTAAATCAACGTTAATTTGCGACTTGGCAGCCCCTGCTTTAAGGAAGCCTGTGGTAAAAGGGTATTTCTTTCACATTGCTATCTGATGTCCTGGGTGTATTTTGTGTGATCATCTGGCATGGCTTTGTAGATTTGAAATCAAGCCGGAATTACTTTCTTGAAAGATGTCATTACATACAGTACCAGTCAAAAGTTTGGACACACCTACTCATTCAAGGGTTTGTCTTTATGTGTACCATTTTCTACATTGTACAATTAGTGAAGACATCAAAACTATGAAACAACACGTATGGAATCATGTAGTAACCAAAAAAGTGTTAAACAAATCTAAATATATTTTATATTTGAGATTCTTCAAAGTAGTCACCCTTTGCCTGATGACAGCTTTGCACACTCTTGCCATTCTCTCAACCAGCTTCATGAGGTAGTCTCCTGGAAGGCATTTCAAATAACAGGTGTGGCTTAATTCGTGGAATTTCTTTCCTTCTTAATGCGTTTGAGCCAAATTTGCGATTTTTTGTTCCAACCGCCGTGTCTTTGTGAGACGCAGAGTAGGTGAACGGATTATCTCCTTATGTGTGGTTCCCACCGTGAAGCATGGAGGAGGAGGTGTGATGGTGTGGGGGTGCTTTGCTGGTGACACTGTCTGTGATTTATTTAGAATTCAAGGCACACTTAACCAGCATGGCTACCACAGTATTCTTCAGCGATACACCATCCCATCTGGTTTGTGCTTAGTGGGACTATCATTTGTTTTCAACAGGACAATGACCCAACAAACCTCCAAGCTGTGTAAGAGCTATTTGACCAAGAAGGAGAGTGATGGAGTGCTGCATCAGATGACCTGGCCTCCACAATCACCCGGCCTCAACCCAATTTAGCATCCAACAAGTGCTCAGCATATGTGGGAACTCCTTCAAGACTGTTGGAAAAACATTTGTCATGGAGGTTGAGAGAATGCTAAGAGTGTGCAAAGCTGTCATCAAGGCAAATGGTGGCTACTTTGAAGAATCTAATATATGAAATATATTTAGATTTGTTGAACACTTTTTTGGTTACTACATGATTCCATATGTGTTATTTCATAGTTTTTATATATTGACTATTATTCTACAATGTAGAAAATAGGAAAAATAAAGACAAACCCTTGAATGAGTAGGTGTGTCCAAACTTTTGACTGGTACTGTATGTCTAACAGTAGATTTCTGTGTATCCAATTGCAAAAATAACAGTGAAGCATAGTTAAACCTTTGTCTAGCAGTTACTACATCTGAAATTCCGCCTCTGAATCTAAATCTCAGCACAGATCAACTGTTCAGAGAGAGAGGGAGAAAGAGAAGGAGAAAGAGAGAGGCAGAGGAAAATGGTACGCTTCAAAAGAAAGGCATTCCTGCCTATTCTCTCAGCTTCTAAAATGAAATGAAAAATTCCAGCCCTCGGTGTTGATAAAGACAATGTTTTTCTAAGACTTGCTGTGTTGAGCTGCTTTATGTTTGTCTCTGTGGCAACAGGCCCATTTGAGGCTGTAAGGCTAAGATATTAGAAACAGGCGAAGACCCAGAAACCAGGCCCGTTTAGGGTTTGGAGTGAATACATCATGCAAGCACATCTGACACGGTGTTGATGACTCCATGTGACTTGTTAACTGGCCCTGAACGTCCTGAAAGTCACCTGAGCACTATTACAGGCTATTCCTGTAACTGTGCGTACATGAAACCAGGCCTTGACTTGATACCATGAGCAATCTGAGAGGCACCACATTTGTCATCATTTGGTCTGACATTAATATGTCTAAATGCATCACTGACATGTGTTCCCTGTCTGAACTCTGACCCTGTCTGTGTAGTGTACAATTACTGTATCTTTATGTGTTTTGTGTGTGTGTGTCTGTGTGTGTGTGAGAGAGAGAGAGAGAGAGACAGAGTATATAGACAGAGTAAAAGAGAGAGACAGTAGGTGCTATGGGTTTATAGAGTAGTCCAACAGATTGGACAATAGACACAGGATCATATTAGTTCACACTCCACTTCAGAGAGAGCAGACGGCTATGATTTTCTTCGAACCAAACTGCCATTGCCAGAAGGAGGAAATAGGACTTTTCTGGCACATCAGATAATTGACTTATTACCGAGGTACTGTGTCATGCAACTCAAGATCAAATAAAAACATTGCTGCCTTACATTGTGTCAGCATGCCATCATTGCAAAGGCCCTAACATAAAATCAACATGTGGATTGAAAGTGTTTTCTTGGGAACCAGATAGAGTGTTATTGTTCCATTCGGGCAACATTTGATTTGAAAATCAAACTTATCTTGTCCAGTTGGTGTAAATGTGAGCATTCTCAATTCAGGCTGAAAAGGTCCCGCTGGGCACAGATGTCAACTCAACGTCTATTCCACGTTGGTTCAACGTGATTTCGTTCAAGTGACGTGGAAACAACGTTGATTCAACCAGTGTGTGCCCGGTGGGGTGTTCAAATCGACTCAACAACACATAGCTTATTAGCCTTCCTTCATCAGGTGGTTTCCAAAGGGTTTTTATAGAAGTCTGGATGAAGCCTAAGCAAACGCATGGCTTGTAAAATAAGACCTCAATGTGTGCGTGTTTATGTTTGTTGTGTAGTTCTTAAGAAAGGAAAACGTTTCTGGCTCTAGACCTGCATTTAATTGAACACTCAACATCATTGGCAAGTGAAACCAAGCCAAATGAAAATGAGCTGCAATTCATAGAATAAAAAAAAAAAAAAAAACTCTCTAATTGATTGAAGCCTGCACTTGATTACATCAAATAATTTGAATTGTTTTATCAACCTTATTTTTTACGAGCAACTGGTAGCTGAACAAATAACTCTCTCGGAGGGTAGGCTCGCTACATGGGCCAACCTCTGGCATAGTGAAATCTGAATAATTACACATTCTTCAAATAGGCACATTCTTCTTTTCTCCTCTCCCCTGCAACTCTTCACGGGGTTCTTAGTGTACAAGAGAAATATCCAGTGCATTTGGAAAGTATACAGAAACCTTGGCTTTTTCCACATTTTGTTATGTTACAGCCTTATTCTATAAATTATTTTTAAAAAAAAATTCTCATCAATCTACACAAAATTCCCCATAATGACCAAGCAAAAAATAAAAAAGAAAGAAAACTGAAATAACACATTTACGTAAGTATTCAGACCCTTTACTCAGTACTTTGTTGAAGCACCTTTGGCAGCGATTACAGAATTATTGAGTATGATGCTACAAGCTTGGCACACCTGTATTTGGGGAGTTTCTTCCATTCTTCTATGCAGATCCTCTCAAGCTCGGTCAGGTTAGATGGGAAGCGTTGCTGCACAGCTATTTTCAGGTCTCACCAGAGATGTTCGATCGGTTTCAAGTCCGGGCTCTGTCTGGGCAACTCAAGGACATTCAGAGACTTGGCACGAAGCAACTCCTGCATTGCCTTGGCTGTGTGCTTAGGGTTGTTGTCCTGTTGGAAGGTGAACCTTTGCCCCAGTCTGAGGTCCTGAGGGCTCTGGAGCATGTTTTCATCAAGGATCTCTCTGTACTTTGCTCTGCTCATCTTTACCTCGATCCTGACTAGTCTCCCAGTCTCTGCCGCTGAAAAACATCCCCACTGCGTAATACTTCCACCTCCATGCTTCACCGTAGGGATGATGATGGTTTCCTCCAGACGTGCTGCTTGGCATTCAGGCAACAGAGTTCAATCTTGGTTACATCAGACCAGAGAATCTTGTTTCTCATGGTCTGAGAGTCCTTTAGGTCCCTGTTGGCAAACTCCAAGTGGCTGTCATGTGCCTTTCACTGAGGAGTGGCTGTCTGGCCACTCTACCATAAAGGCTTGATTGATGGAGTGCTGCAGAGATGGTTGTCTATCTGGAAGGTTCTCTCATCTCCACAGATGAACTCTGGAGGTCTCTCAGTCTATCAGGTACTTGCTCACCTCAATGACCAAGGTCCTTCTCCCCCGATTGCGCAATTTATCTTTATCTTTACTCTTAGGAAGAGTCTTGGTGGATCCAAGACTTCCGTTTAAGAATGATGGATGCCACTGTGTTCTTGGGGACCTTCAATGCTGCAGAAATGTTTTGGTACCCTTCCCCAGATCTGTTCCTCGACACAATCCTGTCTCGAATATCTACAGGCAATTCCTTCGACCTCATGGCTTGGTTGTTGCTGTGACATGCACTGTCAACTGTGGGACCTTATATAGACAGGTGTGTGCCTTTCCAAATCATGTCCAGTGAATTTAATTTACCACAAGTGGACTCCAATCAAGTTGTAGAAACATCTCAAGGATGATCAGTGGAAACAAGATGTACCTGAGCTCAACATTGAGTCTCATAGCAAATGCTCTGAATAATTTTTTATTTGTAATAAATGTGCAAATATTTATAAAAAACAGTTTTTGCTTCATAATTTGTAAAAAGTCAAGGGGTCTGAATACTTTTACAGTACGTGGTGAAATAATGATTAATAAACAACTCTAAGGGGGGCCCTATAAAATCTGTGATTTCTTTCCCCAAATTATGTTTCATATTTTGCAAAATTATGTATTTTCAGTTTTTTTGGGGGGTCTGGAAAAAAGCGAACACAATTAGATTTTTGAGTGTACTTCCCTTTATAATTTCTTATCTGGCCCTTAAATTGAAGTCTAGCGAGTGAGGAATATGCCATCTTATGCAACAGGTGGGTCTAATCATGAATGCTGACTGGTTAAAACCGCATTCCAGCTCGTGTCTATTCCAAAAGTTACCACCGGATAAATCTATGAGTTAAAATGCCTATTTACTCTGTTCCATCTGACTGCGCAATCCACTGTCTCATCAGCCCAGCCAGGCACTTCATAAACTTGATCTCCACTATAAAAAGCATCTAGACATTATCTCACATTTCTTTCAGACTAACATTTATTTTTCAACAGCAGAGATTTGTGTAAACCTTGCTATCTGTCTCTCTGACATTTGCAACAATGTTTCAATATTCAAATTCGATCTCCAGCTGTCCCATAGCAATGAACGTGTCAGGAGTTGGGATGAGACAGACAGGCAGGCAACGTCAATATTTACAAGGAAATGTCAATTGAAAAAAGGTAAAAATAAAAGAAAGTGTAGCTAGTTTGCAGTCTTTCTAGCTTCAGTTTGAAGTGACTGTGTTAGCTATGTTGTTGGCTAGCTCCTCTGAACAACAGTGTCCTGATGAGAGAGCACATTTCCTATGCCAGGCGGAATCACGCCTCATTAGCTCATTGTTATTGATGTATCCAAATAAATGTCATTAGAAAACAGTTTAAACAAATGCAAATGCAGCGACTTTGCTGTTATTCTGGCTGCACTTTTTTTTATATTTTTTTTATTTTTTAAAATGTTCTCCCCTTTTCTCCCCAATTTTCGTGGTATCCAATCGCTAGTAATTACTATCTTGTCTCATCGCTACAACTCCCGTACGGGCTCGGGAGAGACGAAGGTCGAAAGCCATGCGTCCTCCGAGGCACAACCCAACCAAGCCGCACTGCTTCTTTAACACAGCGCGCCTCCAACCCGGAAGCCAGCCGCACCAATGTGTCGGAGGAAACACCGTGCATCTGGCCCCCTTGGTTAGCGCGCACTGCGCCCAGCCCGCCACAGGAGTCGCTGGAGCGCGATGAGACAAGGAAATCCCTACCGGCCAAACCCTCCCTAACCCAGACGACGCTAGCCCAATTGTGCGTCGCCCCACGGACCTCCCGGTCGCGGCTGGCTGCGACAGAGCCTGGGGGCGAACCCAGAGACTCTGGTGGCGCAGTTAGCACTGCGATGCAGTGCCCTAGACCACTGCGCCACCCGGGAGGCCCCTGGCTGCACTTTTTGATGTGACTTTAAGTTAGCTGTAGTTGGCTAGTTAGAAAGCAAGGGATAAGAACGTTGCCAGCCAGTATGGCTATGGAACATTTAGAACGAACATCGGGGTCGTGTCCATAGATACAGAACAAAAAGACTGAAAGACTGGGTCTATCTCTAGCAACCGAACCGATAGAACGAACGACAATCCGGCTTGGGTAGCAACCCTAGATTTGTATCGGACATCTATGTTGTGGAAGGATGAAATAGTATGAATAAACTCATCAAAATAACATTTTGTATAAAATTATATCAATCATTATTTGAATTTGTTATTAACCCGTTGTATAAAAGTGATAATGCCCTCGAAGCCGGTGTTCGGAGGATATATTGTTGTTAGCGGTGAGCGGTTTCCTTCCTCTCCGGCAACTGAGTTAGGAAGCATGCCTGTATTTTTGTAGTGACTGGGTGTATTGATAAACCATCCAAAGTGTAATTAATAACTTCACCATGCGCAAAGGTATATTCAATGTCTGCTTTTACCCACTACCAATCGTTGGCCTTCTTTGCGAGGCATTGAAAAACCTATCTGGTCTTTGGTTGAATCTGTGTTTGAAATTCACTACCCGACTGAGGGACATTACAGATAATTGTATGTGTGGGGTACAGAGATGAGGTAGTCATTCAAAAATCTGGTTATTGCACACAGAGTGAGTGCAACTTATTATGTGACTTGTTAAAGCAAGTTTTTACTTCTAAACGTATTTAGGCTTGCCATAACAAAGGGGTTGAATACTTATTGACTCAAAACATTTCAGCTTTTGAGTTTTTATTAATTTGTAAACATTTTGAAAAACACAATTCTACTTTGACATTATGGGGGATTGTGTGTAGGCCAGTGACAATAAAATCTCAATTTAATCCATTTAAAATTCAGGCTGTAAAACAACAAAATGTGGAAAATGTCAAGGGGTGTGAATACTTTCTGAAGGAACTGTATATATGTTCACACTATGAGGTTGGAATAATACTGTGAAATTGTGAAAATGATAATAATGCCCTTTTAGTGTAAGAACTGTTTGAAACAACTGACTGAAATTTCAACCTGTTTTGGTGGGATGGAGTTTTGGCCTGCCTGGTGACATCACCAGGTGGTAAATTAGTCGCTAGACCAATAAGAAAGAGAGGGTTTCAAATCTCTCTGCCAATAACAGCTAATTTTCTGTTTTCACCTCCCAACTAAGACCACTCCCAGACAGTCCTAGCAAAATTCTTGGTTTCGAAATTGGTCTTTGCTAATAAGATATTTTTGATTATTTTTGACAATTTTAATTGAAAACAATCAATACGGTACTTAGTTCTTACTCAGAAATGATTTGATATTGAGATAAAAATGGATGCTTTGGACCTTTTGGCGAAGTAGAGGATAAACAAGCCAGATAATTATAAAGTTTCTCAGTTAACTACTTATCTCTTGTCCGCTACACTGTAGACACAACCTTCCACAACAGTATTGTCCACTTTGTGATAACCACAGAAAGAAACCCAGCAACATACATTCATATATTGAAGTAAATGACGGTAATAGAAAGCCTAAACTGTGTTGATTAGCTTTACAGCAGTGCAGTAGTGAGTGTTTGGTATAGTGTGTGGCTGTATAGCTGGAACAGTGGGTCTTTGTTTGCAGACAGAATAGTTCTCCCTATGGGTTCACCACAGGATCCCAGCTCTCACAGGCACAGGGAAACTATACATTGGAGTTCCTGCCCTCCTATGAATGTTTTATTAGCTCGGGGAGTGAGTCTAAAAAACCCACCCTCAACACACACACACACACACACACACACACACACACACACACACACACACACACACACACACACACACACACACACACACACACACACACACACACACACACACACACACACACACACACACACACACACCGTCTTCAAACTTAATGAGTGGCGCCTGACCGTAGCATCTAATGCTTTAGTTGACTTGTGAGGGTGAGGGAAGGGGCGCGGGAGTTGGATAGGGAGAGGTGTGAATCATGCTTACCTCAAACCCACCACTCTTCATTCATTGACTTAGCTATGTAATTTATGTCAATGGAGGAAGTCATTCGCTCTCACCATGGAAATACATAGTGCTCTCACTGCTATGGAAATACAGTTGATCAAAATGAAACTGTAGGACAAAGAGTTTTTTTCTCCAAACAGAGGTCTCAAATCCAAGTAATATCCCAGATGCAAGGTTAAGAACTGGAATCTCTTCATTCGTTGGCCTCTGTGCCATGAAGTATGGCTCTTGATCTGTACAGCTTTATGACTTGAGATCTTATTAAAGTGTTATAATTACTTTCCAGAGTGCTCAGCCTGGCCTCAGAGCCATGCGAAACATACATGACGTATTTCTGAGCACCTCCAAGATGTATGATACCTATTAATGGTCTAGTTACTTTAGACAGAGACTAAAGTAGGGAGGTAAGTCGGGGAGGATGGGTGGGCATAATCCGCGACCGTCTAGCAATCCCAAGGTTGCATATTAATGTCGCGTCTGGGACAACTGTAGCGTTTTAGCTAATCCTTCCCCTAACCCTTATTCTAAACTTAACCCAATTTACCCTACCTGCTACAAATCTTAATTTGACCCTTTTCATCGCAGGAAGAAAAGAATCCTGCAGCAGGGGAATTTGAATGTCTGAAGAAATATTTAAAATCGCCACCAGGGGGCAGCTGAAAGAGGTGTTTGTATACAATGCAGTACTGTACCAAGTGGCGTGTATTCATGGATGCCAAGGAAAGCCAGGCTTCCCCCCAAAAATGTGCCAAGAAACATAGAGTTGAAGTCGGAAGTTTACATACACCTTTGCCAAATACATTTAAACTCAGTTTTTCACAATTACTGACATTTAATCCTAGTAAAAAATCCCTGTTTTAGGTCAGTTAGGATCACCACTTTATTTTAAGAATGTGAAATGTCAGAATAATAGTAGAGAGAATGATTTATTTCAGCTTTTATTTCTTTCATCACATTCCCAGTAGGTCACACTCAATTAGTATTTGGTAGCATTGCCTTTAAATAGTTTAACTTGGGTCAAACGTTTTGGGTAGCCTTCCACAAGCTTCCCACAATAAGTTGGGTGAATTTTGGCCCATTCCTCCTGACAGAGCTGGTGTAACTGAGTCAAGTTTGTAAGGCCTCCTTGCTCGCACACACCTTTTCAGTTCTGCCCAAAACATTTCTATAGGATTGAGGTCAGGGCTTTGTGATGGCCACTCCAATACCTTGACTTTGTTGTCCTTAAGCCATTTTGCCACAACTTTGGAAGTATGCTTGGGGTCATTGTCCATTTGGAAGACCCATTTGCGACCAAGCTTTAACTTTCTGACTGATGTCTTGAGATGTTGCTTCAATACATCCACATAATTTTCCTCCCTCATGATGCCATCTATTTTGTGAAGTGCACCAGTACCTCCTGCAGCAAAGCACCCCCACAACATGATGCTGCTACCCCCGTGCTTCACGGTTGGGATGGTGTTCTTCGGCTTGCAAGCCTCCCCCTTTTCCTTAAAACATAACGATGGTCATTATGGCCAAACAGTTCTATTTTGGTTTCATCAGACCAGAGGAAATTTCTCCAAAAAGTATGATCTTTGTTCTCATGTGCAGTTGCAAACCATAGTCTGGCTTTTTTATGGTGGTTTTGGAGTAGTGGCTTCTTCCTTGCTGAGCGGCCTTTCAGGTTATGTCGATATAGGACTCGTTTTACTGTGGATATAAATACTTTTGTACCTGATTTCTCCAGCATCTTCACATCTTTGCTGTTGTTCTAGGATTGATTTGCACTTTTCTCACCAAAGGACGTTCATCTCTAGGAGACAGAACGCGTCTCCTTCCTGAGCGGTATGACGGCTGCTTGGTCCCATGGTGTTTATACTTGTGTACTATTGTTTATACAGATGGACGTGGTACCTTCAGACGTTTGGAAATTGCTCCCAAGGATGAACCAGACTTGTGGAGGTCTACAATTTCTTTTCTGAAGTCTTGGCTGATTTTATTTGACTTTCCATGATGTCAAGCAAAGAGGTACTGAGTTTGAAGGTAGCCCTTGAAATACATCTACAGATACACCTCCAATAGACTCAAATGATGTCAGTTAGCCCATCAGAAGCTTCTAAAGCCCTGACATAATTTTCTGGAATTTTCCAAGCTGTTTAAGGCACAGTCAACTTAGTGTATGTTAACTTCTGACCCACTGGAATAGTGATACAGTGAATTATAAGTGAAATAATCTGTCTGGTAACAATTGTTAGGAAAAATTACTCGTGTCATGCACAAAGTAGATGTCCCATCTGACTTGCCAAAACTATAGTTTGTTAACAAGTAATTTGTGGAGTGGTTGAAAAATGAGTTTTAATGACTCCAACCTAAGTGTATGTGTCACGTTCCTGACCTATTTCTGTTAGTTTGTTATGTGTGTTAGTTGGTCAGGACGTGAGGTTGGGTGGGCATTCTATGTTTTCTGTTTCTGTGTTGGTTTTGGGTTGCCTGGTATGGCTCTTAATTAGAGGCAGGTGTTTGGCGTTCCTCTAATTAAGAGTCATATTTAGGTAGGCGTTGTCACAGTGTTCGTTGTGGGTGATTGTCTTCCGTGTCTGTGTCTGTACACCACACGGGACTGTTTACGGTTTGTTCGGTTTGTGTAGCCTATGTTCCTATTCGTGCGTTTTCTTGTTTTATGTAAGTACGTCGTCTAGGTCTGTCTACACCGTTTGTTGTTTTTGTTAGTTTAATCAAGTTCGTGTTTTGTTAAATAGAATATGTCTGTTCTCTACGCTGCGCCTTGGTTCCCTCAATACTCCTCCTCTTCCGAAGATGAAGAGGAGGAGGAATGCCGTTACAGTATGTAAACTTCCAACCAACTGTATCACGGTCGCAAGGCATATAAACTAATAGGTTATAAAGAAAACAACCCCACCCGTTGAGGCAAAAATCATTTGCAATTTTTAAAAATGCATTATATATGATTTCTTTGGGGGGGTGGGTCTTGTCTGTTTTGCATGTTATTTTGACATTAATACGTATCACATATCAGTTTGCAAACAATGTAAAAAAAATAAGAATATATAATTGAGTTAATAAATCCGCATACAAATATGGTTCTTGAGTAAGGCAGCTCCGAAATGCAGGTGTTTCAGTGCTAGCTCAGTGCTTTCTGTGTTGGTGGGACAAGCCAGCAGAAAATACGGAGCGTTGCACTGGGATTGGCTCAGTGTCCGGTCAGTCATGGGGACACTACGTCACTGCCAAGCCTAAGGGTAGTCCTAAACAATTCTAACCCTTTGGGTGCTGCTACAGAGTTAAATTAGAAGTGCCCATCCAAGAAGGCTCAAGGTCATTGGCCACAGATAAAATGACATCAAATCACGTTATATGTACAGTAGCTTTGATTGGACTGATGTCAACATCATACTTTCAAAATCTTAGCTAGCAGTCATCATCGTGAATCAGGTCGACAATCTACTGGCAAATCCTTTTTAATTGTTGTCATATAATTAATAATAATTAAGAGAAATTATACCCCTCTTAATCACGCCTACTGTTATGACTTGGTGGTGCACATGTAGCCTATAACCTGTTTTAAAGAAATGTAATCATTGAATATTGTAAGAGCTTTCATTATATGCCCCATTTATTTATCATACTGTTCTGACTTGGTGTACAGGGAGAACACTATAAGAAAAGCCCATGTTCTGAATTCTGTCGCTTTACATTTCAAAAGTGCTAAACAAATAGTTATATTGATTACGTCTGTCCTAGTTCCCTCAGTAATGTGTTAATCGAAATTACGGATTGCCTCTTATCCGCTTGTCGTCCCCTTATGCCATAGTTTGTACATCTCAATTGTCATTAGAAACCACATTTGTTTAAGCAAGTCAGCCATATCAGATATGTTTTTTTAAAAGGCATGAATTTTTTGAACTGATTCTCTGCCAGACAAGGCTTCGCTGATAGCCAGGTGTAGGAGTGGTAAGATGTTGGGACTGCTGTTGGGACAGCTTTCTGTAGGCCCTAACAGTTTGTGGGCACTGTTTGTCACCATTATAGTCCAAGTAATGTATTGTTTAGTGTTGTGTTGTGGCTTTGCTGGCATGCATCTCCACCAAGATTTACATGCTAAAATCACCACTAGTTGTAATAAATTATGGCATTTTTTTCTGGCTTGGATCCTCAGTGATTTTACCCAGGCAACGCTACTGACCGTACATAGATTGTACCTTAGACTGCAGGTCCACTGGGCACCAGTTCAACTAGCCTATCTAGGCTATGTGCAGGCTACAGCGCGTCCATTGTGCATTCTTATGTGGATTATAATAAATGTACATTTGTCGCGGGTATATGTATTTTTTGTTAGGGCGAATCAGTATTTTTAGATCAATTGTTTTATTATACAGTATGTTCAAAGAATAGGCAGAATACATTTTTGGAGGCTTCATTGCCTGTGTGGTCCAACGGTTGCAGCCGCTGTCAGCATGGGTTCAAATCCGTCCGACTGCACTATGACTCACCCTCCCCCTGTCTTCCTTGTCTTTACAACACTGTTCTCTGCAATAGAAGCTCCAAAATGACGAAAGGAGTGGGACTGCCCAAATAATAAATCATTGGGCAAATAAACAATACAAGGTAGGCTAAATTGATTCATTGAACATGCACAGACCTAGCAAGCAACAATAGATGCTTTGCTAACGGATTCCAACATTGAAAGACAAAATAAACAAAAGAATAAAAACATTAACTCTATATGCTGAGATTCAGGTCTGAGATTGAGGTGGAAACTTCAGAAAAATGTCACTTTTGTATTCAAGCACTGAATGAGTAGAGGAGTTACACCATCACACTGTTAATGTTTCAATTATTTGAATCCTACATTAGGCCCCAAGTTAATTGCATTTATTTAAATGTTTTCAAGAAGTAAAATAATTTAGCCTGATAACTTACACATCAGGGTCTCAGCTCAACAAAATCGTCTTTGGATAGGGTCAAATGAATAAACATCGTGACAGCTTTACAAAGTGAAATATTATAGCAACACAATAAAGGCTTCCAATCCACAACACGGAGGACTTCAAATGCCTGAATCAAACTGAAAGTACAGTAGGTTTATGCATAACAGTTTAGCAATGGAATTCTCAGCTACAGTAAGTCCCATCCACACCAAAGACCATAACTATATTGACAAATTATACATAGCCTGGCTATAAAACGTGGGTGAGCATCCACACTGGATGAAAGTTTATAGCTTTAAAGTAGGCCTACATCTGTCAATCAACTAATGGCCCAAATCAGCTCATCAACTCAGCCAGGGAAACACAAACAGTAGGCTATTAACGGTTCTCAAACCGTTCATTATGCAAGTTATACAACGGGTGGGTCTAATCATGAATGCGGATTTGTTAAAACCGCATTCCAGCTCGTGTCTATTCCAAAAGTTACCGCTGGCTAAAGCTATGAAGTTAAAATGCCTATTTACTCTGTTCCATTTGACTGCGCAATCCACTGTCTCATCAGCCCAGCCAGGCACTTCATAAACTTGATCTTCACTATAAAAAAGCACCTAGACATTATCTCACCTTTCTTTAAACCTCGGAGATTTGTATAAACCTTGCTGTCTGTCTCTCCGACATTTGCAACATTGTTTCAGTATTCAAATTCGATCTCCAGCTGTCCCATAGTAATGAACGTGTCGGCAGTCGGGACGAGACAGACAGGCAGGCAACGTTTCTCAGCCAGTCGAAATCATGAATCAGTTGGCATCAATTTATGGATATATACAAAGAAATGTCAACTGAAAAAAAGGTCAAACTAAACAAAATGCAGCTAGTTTGCAGTCTTTCGAGCTTCAGTTTGAACTGATTGTGTTAGATGTGTTGTTGGCTAGCTCCTGATGAGTGAGCACATTTTCTATGCCAGGTGAAACTGCGCCTCATTAGCTTATTGTTATGGATGTATCCAAATAAATGTCACTAGAAAACAGCTTAAACAAATGCATATGTTGCTACTTTGCTGTTATTCTGGCTGCACTTTTTGACGTGAATGTAAATTAGCCGTAGTTGGCTAGCTAGCAAGCAAGGGATAAGAACGTTGCCAGATAGTATGGAAATGGACATTTAGATCAAACGATGCGGTCGCGCCCATAAATACAAAACAAAAAGACTGAACGACTTAATCTCGGGCATAACACCAGTGCCAATATATCCTCCAAACGGCATTATCACTTAAATGGAAAAGCCAACGGGTAGCCTAAAGAATGTATTGGAATATATGCAAATAAGAAGGGGCCTATTGTAACCATTGATGGCACTAGATTATATCCAGCTGATGTCTCGTTAAATCATCAATACACGCTAAATTCCCCTGCACAGCTGATCTCAATTGCAACTATTATTGGTCATCTCATTACCGCTTCCGAAAAGATGATGTCGGTGTTACCTTAGTCCGGAATGCTACGAAATTCTTTCAAGATATGTTCGCTCACTATTTGGTATTATCATCAGAAAAACCGACTAAGGGCGATTTATCTATTTGATAACCGTTCTGTACAATTTGAAATAAAGTATTTCCTTGTTTACCCTGGCAAATCTATTATGAATGGAAACTAATGTTGGTGTAGCCTATTGTTATTATTGAATTTGTTTCCTATTTATGTTACAACTGTCTTTAAAATAGAAGTGTCTGGTATGGCCATTTCTTAACAAGATCAGGGGTAAAACATCCCTGGACTGGCCATATTTGGAATGTATATCTAAATCAAGTCAATCTGGGGATTTAGTTATTTGTGCCAGAACAGTACGGGCCTGGATCAAACCCACACGGACATAGTAGGCCTATATGTTCATCCTGAAGGCAGCGATCCTAGACCACCCCAGGCCACGTTTTGAACTCAATTTGAACAGTTCATCTGTAATCTTAGGTTTGCTAGTAAACAATGTGCTCTTTTTCTCTTACATATACTGTAGACCTCAAAAACTCATGGGCCGCGTTTTTTTTAGTGTTTTTGTGTTTTTCAAATCAGTCGCTTTCTTTCATGTGCCATTGCGCTCCATTCCGTAGGCTACCTCACTATTGTCCATTTACATGTGAGATTATAGACCTATGTGTGTAATTCATTTTGAAAGGCTACTGTAGGCTATAGTTTAGGTGCAGCCTACTGTACGGCTGGCTGCATTGCGGATCCACTTCACACTTGTATGTTGTAGTGGAGACGGATATCTAACTTATTGTTATTAAGCTATATAAAACGCGGTTGTTGATGTGCATGCATGCATTTCAGGTACATTTTTTGTACATTTGAACATTGTTGTAATAGGACAGATAGGCCTACAGTAGCAGTAGTACATGTATTCGTGTTCTGTCTGGGGATTTAGCATTTGAGCGAGCGAGAGAGCGAGGATGATTTCAGTAGCTGGCACTAGTCAGAATGCCTCGACTGCCCCAGCTTGGAGAGAAACAGAACTGCGGGTTTTCAGTGAACGTATCTAAATCACAAGGCTCATTTGTTTTCTGCGGCAAAAGAGTAATCAAAGTAAGATCCGACATCTACACGTAAATTCACCAAACCGTTGTTGTTTTACTACTCCTAACCTTTTACATAAATGATCCTGACTTTTGTCGTTAGTTCCCCTAACCGCCAGTGTAAATTCTCCCCGTAATTCTCCTTTCTTTCTCAACAACTAACCTGGTCTCTAAGAAATACTTATAATACTATATGTCCTCCAAGATGTATGTTAGTTACGTCATCCAATTCGTATGCTATTGTACAACCGGGTAAGACGTACGATACTGCACGTCCTCTAATTTGTATGATATTGTACAACCGCTGTTCCATTCATAATGTAACCTAACGTAATATATCATACTAAATGAAGTGACACAGATTTACGTACATTATAACACGAATTGCCCTGAGACCACGTTGGAGTGCTCATTCAAATAAAACAGTACATTCCCTTTTCTGGTTTGAATTGGAGCTCATTCGTGTACAGGGGATATGCTTGAAGAGCTCTGCAGGTTTCGCTTTGAAGGCCTGCACGTTAATGTGACGGGGGGATTTTCCCTTCAATGGTGACTGTCTGTCTTGTAGCGTGTAGCTCTTGGTGGGATTTTGGTCTCCACTTTGAGTGTTATTCATTTGAGGGGTAAAAACTTAGATTACTACTCAATCTCCTGCTGAGGATTCACTTGCGGCGGTCCATTTATCCAGCGCTTCAGAGCTGTCATAGCTTGGACTACCGTAACGAGCTACAGGAGTCCGAGCTATATTCCTTTCGCCCCCGCAACGAGATTACTCTAGGAACCCTTCCAGAATCTTCTCCTCTCCCATGACAACACCTATCTCCATTCTGCACAAATAGACTTACAGGTTCTGCTCCAAAAATATGGAAGTCTTCATACAGATATTGGACCGTGTTTTTGACAGACTCACGCAAACAAAGTCTGCAGAAGCGTTTGCCAATATCCTGCCTCACATCTTCATTTCAAAGGCACTCTGCAGACGTCGTTGACAATTCTCAACCCAAGGCCTTGCTCTGGGGTTGCATGTCCCAGCACCTGTTTGAAGTGTTTTGGTAGCCAATCAGTGTTTTGTCAGGGGGGCTGCCTTACTCTAATGTCTCTTAATGTCTATCACATTAACCTTAATTGACTGCACATGAAAAAACAAACATGTTGCGAGGCGCTGTTGAGACGAATAAGTCCTGCGGGCAAAGCAAATAAACAAAACATTTAGCAAAAATAGATGTGTTCTGGAGCTGCGGGTCATATGCCGAAGTTTTAATTGCTGTGCACTCAACCTGCTACTGTGTGCAAGATGGAGTGAGTCAAACCCAATGTTGCCATGGGGGCAGACATTTCATCATAATCACTTATGGCATTCAAGTCTGTACCCACAACAACCTGCGGTCAATATAGAGTATTTTCATACTTTGAACATTGCTCTACACTCTTAGGAAAAAAAAAGGTTAAAAAATAAAAGGGCTCCATAGGAGAACCGTTTTTGATTCCAGGTAGAACTCTTTTTGGTTCTAGGTAAAACCCTTTTGGGTTCCATGTAGAACCCTCTGTGGAAAGGGTTGTACATGGAACCCCAAAAGTTCTACCTGGAACTAAAAAGGGTTCTACAAAGGGTTCTCCTATGGGTTGTCGATAGCACTTTTTTTTCTAAGAGTGTATGTACAGTATGCGTGTACTCTTTGTGTGCGTGGGTTGCATGTGTATGTATGAGTGTGTTTATTTGTGTACTTCTGTGTGTAAGTGTGGAGTTTGTTGTCGTCTGTATAGTGCAGTTGTCTGGACAGCGAGATCTCTTTTGCTCAGACAAAGGCGCGTCTCGCCCTCTGAGGAGTTGTCTAGGCAAGAGCAGGAATTTGTCCTGGATCACTCTGTCATGCTGTTACACTTCAGACTCAAAACAACTGTATCCATTGAGGATTGACAAGGAAGAGACTACTTCCATCGAGTCCATCTTTTGAACAACAATAAAAACGATTATTTAAAAGAAATAATTGTTCAGAAAATGATGTTGTATTAATTAAGGTATGTACAGTAGGTATGATTGCTGAAATGGGGACGAAAGTAAGCCACTGAATAGTACGTGTATCAAATCTTAAGATACTGTGGCAGAGCCAAGTTTCTGAAGCTTTAAAGTCTTAAATTACCTTGATTAAAGACCTCAGGTCAACACGCACGCCAACATACACACGCACGCACGCACGCACGCACACACACACACACACACACACACACACACACACACACACACACACACACACACACACACACACACACACACACACACACACACACACACACACACACACACGACACAAGACACCAAGCTCTTATTTTACAACCTTTAACTAAACAATTGCAAAGCGGAGGTGACATTTTTACAACCTGTTCCGACAGGGAAGCATGCTAATTTCATCTAATTTACTTGTATTCTGCCATTTTCACACTTTATAGAGCTGAAAGTAGTGGGGGAAAAAGTTAGTGGTGTCCTGAGTTCTTTTGATAGCTTTGGAACCGAATCAAGATGATCTACTATTGAATCTTAATCTCTACTGTTGTAGTTTGTTAGGAGGACATACTAGCGGACGCAAAGGTAGTATAGTGTTGTGACGCTAAGTTACGGTGACATCCTATGGCACATCTTTTAGTACCTTTCAGGGTATAGTTGCACAGCTGTCCTTTATAAAAAACAATATCTTCCTCGCTTTACATTATTTGTCCACTCGTCTGTCTATAAAGATCCTGTAACCGGACTCCTCATCCTCTGTTAAATCATCCTTATAACGGTGGACCTCGCTTGCTGCAGGAACACTTCAAGCATGGCTGAGCACCAACACAACAGCTATGGAAGTATAGCTAGGGCCCTGGGTTTTTTCTTAACCGCATGACCTGACCAGGAAAAACTCTGGGCCCTAACTATAGTCAATCTCTGTCATGTCATGATCTTATCATAGCTATAGACTACAGTAGCGTCTCAACCTGGCTCTGAGAGTAAATTAGCCGGCCCGCCCATCCTCTATTAGCTTGACATTCATCAGACTGTTTTGACTTTGGCTCCTCCAACACTAACCATGTAAAATTGAACCAATACGCAATAGTAGAGGCATTTCTGTATTATCTACCAATGGATGAATCCATAATATGTCAGGGTTTACTGATGTTGTCAATCCAGAGTGGACAGGGTTTTGTAGCTACTGGCAACAGCTGTCCCTCTGTGAGTGCAAAGGGTCACATTGGTGCTCCCTTAACCTAAATAGGTGGCCATGACTACTGGATGGGGATTGGTCAACGCACCAAAACAACGTCCAATGGGCCAAATTCTTCAGTGTGGAGTTTCCACTTGGATTCAATATTTCTGTCAAAAATGAAAGTGTTTCTCATATTTCGGGTCTTTCCTGTTTTGGGGCCAGCCATTAGGGCGGGTGGGTGGTTAGCATGGGGGCCTTTAAAGATGGCTGTATGGAACTGGCTGTGCATAAAGCCGTCCTTCATAAGGAATGCTACAGTACACCCTAACAAATGTCCTCCATCAATATGACTTTTGTTACCAAGCCACCAAAGCACAGCTTGTGGAATGGGAGTATGTAATCAGAAGACAAAAACTATTTGGAGCAGTTTTTGTCGAGCAGCGGGGATGTGTCTGTGTTGTGGGAGGTGTGCCAAGGACCAGGGTGTTGGTTCGGGCTGTAGTGGCCCCATGACCACCCATGCTCAGGGAGAGTGTGTGCGTGTGTGTTGCCTGGATAACAACAGCATACAAAGCCCTGTCCTCTCCTGCTGAGCCGCCTGTGCGAGTCAGCTGCTAATGGCCCCATACTGAACATATAAATACCATTCCATAAATGATTAGCCACACCAGCTAATGAATGGCTGTGGCTTCCTCCATAGTAAGAAGGTGGTAACCAAACAATAAATAACATGGTCTTTTATGAACGTCCCCTCTGTGAATCGTTTTTACATGAGCAAAAATGGTGGCTACTACATCAAAATTGTCGGGTTGAAGTGTGTATTTTTCATTCTGTTCGACTGAATGGATGGATACATTTACTGTAACTCTCTCTCTTTCTCACACAACCCCCTTCAATTTCTCCATGCTGGATGTGTCCGAAACGTTGCTCGGAGCCATGAAAAATCATTATTCAAAACCAATGTTGAAATGAGTTCAGCCAAAGGGACAACAATACTGACCATAAATGCTGGAAACCCAAAATGACTCTTAAACCCCTCGGGTCATAATGTGATCATTCTGCGGTGAATATATTACTGTTGATCTTTTGGGTGGGACTAGGTACTATCTGTTCAATCTCTCTTCTTCTCCACCATTTTACCAGCGAGAGAAACCACAAGCCTCAGTAATTCATTATATTTTCTATAAGACAATAAAGGCCTATCCTTTTTGACCAACATCAATATGTATTTTCCATAGCTCACATTTTATATCTCTTCACTGGCTAGTGGTTTGGGAGCAGTCACAGACGGAAGTCCAAATACTCCTTAAGGTGCTGTTTCTGTGGAAACAAAAGATCATAACCCGAGCCATCACAACAGGGAAAAAAATGAATTTGTCTGAGGTCTGATTAATGAAATGATGATGAAACTCCACACGGGCACCTGGAGAAGGCACGGAATTCATCATCATGAGAAAAGGACTTGACACATTTCTCCTGAAATGTTAGCAGACTCCACATATCCAGAGGCATTTTTCTCTTGGCAAGGACACATCACCTACAAAGTGAAGCAGAGCTGCAACTGTCATCAAAGCCCGAGGATGGAATCTTAGTTAGTGAGAATAATGGTGTTATTATTACAGTGAGGTAATGGCAGATGGGAAGAGAGAGACTGGCCAATGGAAGAGTAACCCTCATATCCCCAGGTCCACGGTCATTGTCACAAGAGCAGTCATGGAAATATACTATTCTATTACTCCTTGCAATTTCGGGAACTTCACACGGAGTTCAGAGGACTGCGAGAGTGGGTAATAATTGTGAGTGTTCAAGCCAAGCACTTTGCTGTTAAAAGTAGGAACATTTTTACAACTAGCAGGCGTAGGAAATAGGATTCCGAGTGTAAAACGGACAGACACAGCCGTCTCTCAGTACTCTCTCCTCTTGAGGCTATTATTTGTGTTGTTCTTGGGCTTCTGGAAGCCTCTGGCGCTCCGGGAATAAAAACCCTTTCTCTCAATCTTTGGATAGACACATGACATTGACATGTACTTATTTATCAACAAAACGTTTGGTTGCTGCAACTCTCCAAATGAGTAGGTCATAGAAATTCTCCCAGGACCATTCCCATGGAAGAGTAGGCCTGCAGTATATAGCTCCAACAGTTGCAAAAAAAGTGTAAAGTAATCTCCAGGTGCACAATTACCATATGTGATTGCACACGATGGGTGTATTCCTACCACAGTCCAGCCCCGGGATAAACTGAGAAATAGAATCCCATCTTGACAGTTCTCCCTGCACTCTTGGCCCTCCATGGTTAACCACTATTGGCATCTGATGGTTTGTCTTTCTACTGTGGTAATGCATGAGGCTCCCTGGTCCCAGGCAGATTGACTGTACAGTACTGTACTGTATGGTGCACCCAGCAGACAAGACTCACCAGCACCATCTACTGGTTCATATACAGTGACACTGGATTTTAATTCATGTTTAAAAAAAAAAGAATCATTGCTTTAAACGTATTCAGGTAATGGCGTTGTTCGTTGAAACTAATATATACAAACTATATATGCACCTGAAGAACAGTGATGGAATTTAAACCATCTCCACCGTCTTGGGGCGGCAGGGTAGCCTAGTGGTTAGAGCGTTGGACTAGTAACCGAAAGGTTGCAAAATTGAATCCCCGAGCTGACATGGTAAAAATCTGCTGTTCTGCCCCTGAAAAAGGCAGTTAACCCACTATTCCTAGGCCATCTTTGAAAATAAGAATTTGTTCTTAACTGACTTGCCTAGTTAAATAAAGGTAAAATAAAACTGTAAACCAGGCAGAGGGATGTGGCCCTTCTGACTAGTGTTGAGTGTTAGAATGTATGACCACTTCAAGACAAGAGATAGCTCTGGAGCTCACACATGTACACATACATACTTGTCACAGGCCCAGAACCACACTGCACAGCTGCAGAATCACACTGCACAGGCCCAGAACTAGGGTGTCAGGCCACAGCACTTTCAGAATGTTCCCAACACCAACCCCCAAGGCCCAGATACCCTCTCAGCGAATGTCCACCCAGTTCATAGTCAAGTGTCCTGCCAGTGCAGATACAGCCACAGTCCAGCTATATTAAGCCTCACTGCAAGTACGCACTTCCAGAACGTTCTCAACGCCAGGTCACAGATAACTTTAACCTCTCGGTGGAAGGCCACCCAGTTCTTGGTGAAGCAACCTACCAGTGCAGCCACAGTCCAGGTACCTAACCAACTGCTGCAGCTGGCTTTCCAAGTCCAGGAGTCTCATATGGCCTCTATTCTGGCTGCCGAAGCGCCTATCTTAATTTAGTTTGCTACATAATGGCTATTTTTTTTTACACTTTTGTGTAATGGAAACTTGAGTGATGCCTATTAAGAATTCCACAGTGGTGTAAAATACTTGAAAGTACTTTTTACACAAATATACATTTTCACAAAGTCTGCCGCCTCAGTTTGTATGATGGCAATTTGCATATTCTCCAGAATGTAATGAAGAGTGATCAGATGAATTTCAATTCATTGCAAAGTCCCTCTTTGCCATGCAAATGAACTGAATCCCCAAAAAACATTTCCACTGCATTTCAACCCTGCCACAAAAGGACCAGCTGACATCATGTCAGTGATTCTCTAGTTAACACAGGTGTGAGTGTTGACGAGGACGAGGCTGGAGATCACTCTGTCATGCTGATTGAGTTCGAATAACATACTTGAAGCTTCAAAAGGAGGGTGGTGCTTGGAATCATTGTTCTTCCTCTGTCAACCATGGTTAGCTACAAGGAAACACGTGCCGTCATCATTGCTTTGCACCATAAGGAATATGGATGTTGCTGCCAGTAAGATTGTACCTAAATAAACCATTTACCGGATCATCAAGAACTTCAAGGAGAGCGGTTCAATTGTTGTGAAGAAGCCTTCAGGGCGCCCAAGAAAGTCCAGCAAGCGCCAGGACCGTCTCCTAAAGTTGATTCAGCTGCGGGATCGCGGCACCACCAGTACAGAGCTTGCTCAGGAATGGCAGCAGGCAGGTGTGAGTGCATCTGCACGCACAGTGAGGCGAAGACTTTTGGAGGATGGCCTGGTGTCAAGAAGGGCAGCAAAGAAGCAACCTCTCCAAGAAAAACATCAAGGACAGACTGATATTCTGCAAAAGGTACAGGGATTGGACTGCTGAGGACTGGGGTGAAGTCATTTTCTCTGATGAATCCCCTTTCCGATTGTTTGGGGCATCTGGAAAAAAGCTTGTCCGGAGAAGACAAGGTGAGCGCTACCATCAGTCCTGTGTCATGCCAACAGTAAAGCATCCTGAGACCATTCTTGTGTGGGGTTTGCGTCTCAGCCAAGGGAGTGGGCTCACTCACAATTTTGCCTAAGAACACAGCCATGAAAAAAGATGGTACCAACACATCCTCCGAGAGCAACTTCTCCCAACCACCCAGGAACAGTTTGGTGATGAACAATGCCTTTTCCAGCACGATGGAGCACCTTGCCATAAGGCAAAAGTGATAATTAAGTGGCTCGGGGAACAAAACATTGATATTTTAGGTCCATGGCAAAGAAACTCCCCAGACTCTAATCCCATTGAGAACTTGTGGTCAATACTCAAGAGGCGGGTGGACAACCCCCTCCCCCCAAATTCTGACAAATTCCAAGCATTGATTATGCAAGAATGGGCTGCCATCAGTCAGGATGTGGCCCAAAAGTTAATTGACAGCAAGCCAGAGCGGATTGCAGAGGTCTTGAAAAAGAAGGGTCAACACTGCAAATATTGACTCTTTGCATCAACTTCATGTAATTGTCAATAAAAGCCTTTGACACTTATGAAATGCTTGTAATTATACTTCAGTATTCCATAGTAACATCTGACAAAAATATCTAAATACACTGAAGCAGGAAACTTTGTGGAAATTAATATTTGTGTTATTCTCAAAACTTTTGGCCACAACTGTACATTCCTTAGTTACGAAATGCTGTGCTTTTTTCTCCAAAAGTCCTAGTTACATTTTGAATGCTTAGCAGGACAGGAAAACGGTCCAATTCACACACTCAAGAGAACATCCCTGGTCATCCCTACTGCCGCTGATCTGGCTATCCGTAAATAAATTAAAACAAGAAAATGGTGCCATCTGGTTTGCTTAAAATAAGGAATTTGAAATTATTTATATGGTTATTTTTACTTTTGATACTTAAGTCTATTTTGTAAAACCAAATACTTTTAGACATTAATTCAAGTAGTATTTTACTGGGTGACTTTCACCCTTTTCTATTAAAAGGTATCTTTACTTTTACTCAAGTATGAAAATTGGGTCCCTTTTCCACCACTGGAATTCTGTGCATATAGACTTATTCTAATCTCTTAATCTACAGGCCCAGAACCATGTGACTTCTCAGCGGATGGCCATCCCTTTCTTGATCCAGCGTCCTGCCAGTTCAAACGCAGACATAGTCCAGCTACACAAGCTCACTGCAATTACGCAGCCGGTATTAGTAATCCACTTCTACAAATGACTTCACATCTCCAAACACAAGAGCCCCTGACAGCCTCCACCCTGGAAAATAAAAAGGATTCTAGTTCTGTGTCTGTTTCCTTGAATTCAGAACATGCATCCCTCTCGTGCTATGAAAATCACAGGGTCCTAGAAATCGACAACGCTGAACTGCTACACTGGAGTCCCTTTAGTACGTCCGCTCTAAGGTGGAAGAGGCATAGACGGTGCTACTTGTCCACCATATAGAAAATAAATCTGTCAACTCCGTTGGAGCTTGAAACAAAGCACAGGACTGGGATTTTATTTATATATTTTTTTTTTACCAAGACTAAATACAGTTGAAGTCGGAAGTTTACATACACCTTCGCCAAATACATTTATACTCAGTTTTTCTGACATTTAATCCTGACATTTAATCCCAGTAAAAATTCCCTGTCTTAGGTCAGTTAGGATCACCACTTTATTTTAAGAATGTGAAATGTCAGAATAATAGTAGAGAGATTGATTTATTTCAGCTTTTATTTCTTTCATCACATTCCCAGTGGGTCAGAAGTTTACATACACTCAATTAGTATTTGGTAGCATTGCTTTTAAATTGTTTAATTTGGGTCAAACGTTTCGGGTAGCCTTCTACAAGCTTCCCACAATAAGTTGGGTGAATTTTGGCCCATTCCTCCTGACAGAGCTGGTGAAACTGAGTCAGGTTTGTAGGTCTCCTTGCACACACACGCTTTTTCAGTTCTGCCCACATATTTTCTATAGGAGTGAGGTCAGGGCTTTGGGATGGCCACTCCAATACCTTGACTTTGTTGTCCTTAAGCCATTTTGCCACAACTTTGTAAGTATGCTTGGGGTCATTGTTCATTTGGAAGACCCATTTGCGACCAAGCTTTAACTTCCTGACTGATGTCTTGAGATGTTGCTTCATTATATCCACATAATTATCCTCCCTCATAATGCCATCTATTTTGTGAAGTGCACCAGTCCCTCCTGCAGCAAAGCACCCCCGTGCTTCATGGTTGGGATGGTGTTCTTCGGCTTGCAAGCCTCCCCCCTTTCCCTCCAAACATAACAATGGTCATTATGGCCAAACAGTTCTATTTTTGTTTCATCAGATCAGAGGACATTTATCCAAAAAGTACAATATTTGTCCCCATATGCAGTTGCAAACCGTAGTTTGGTTTTTGTTATGGCGGTTTTGGAGCAGTGGCTTCTTCCTTGTTAAGTAGCCTTTCAGGTTATGTCGATATAGGACTCGTTTTACTGTGGATATAGATACTTTTGTACCTGTTTCCTCCAGCATCTTCCCAAGGTCCTTTGCTGTTGTTCTGGGATTGATTTGAACTTTTTGCACAAAGTACGTTCATCTCTAGGAGACAGAACGCTTCTCCTTCCTGAGCGACATGACGGCTGCGTGGTCCCATGGTGTTTATACTTGCGTACTATTGTTTGTACAGATGGATGTGGTACCTTCAGGCGTTTGGAAATTGCTCCCAAGGATGAACCAGACTTGTGGAGGTCTACAATTTTCTTTTCTGAGGTCTTGGCTGATTTCTTTTGATTTCGCCATGATATCAAGCAAAGAGGCACTGCGTTTGAAGGTAGGCCTTGAAATACATCCACAGGTACACCTCCAATTGACTCAAATGATGTCAATTATCCCATCAGAAGCTTCAAAAGCCATGACATCATTTTCTGGAATTTTCCAAGCTGTTTAAAGGCAAAGTCAACTTAGTCTATGTTAACTTCTGACCCACTGGAATTGTGATCCAGTGAATTATAAGTGAAATAATCTGTCTGTAAACAATTGTTGGAAAAATTAGTTGTGTCATGCACACAGTAGATGTCCTAAACGACTTGCCAAAACTATAGTTTTTTTAACAAGAAATTTGTCGAGTGGTTGAAAAACAAGTTTTAATGACTCCAACCTAAGTGTATGTAAACCTCTGACTTCAACTGTAAATATAAAGCAAATCGTAATGATAAGTACAAAGTTGATTAAACCAAAAAAATAGGATGAAAACAGAAAATCAAGGTTTGAGACCATGTGAAAATGAGAACATTCCTTTGTGTTCATTTGTCTGTGCTCAGAATATCAAATGGTAAGTAAAGAGACAACATAGCTGGGCATTGTAAATTACTGGCTGTAATGAAATGTCAAAAAGCAAAACACACATAAACACACGTCCCATAAGTCCTGCCTCCATTGCCCCACATCAATAATGATACCTCCTCTATTTACATTGCGAATATCCTGCCAAATACTGCACATCACCACAAACAGTAGAGGAATGCTAACAGTGCATGCATGGACTCTTAACTGTAGACAGTAACTCTATGAGACTGAATCATCTATCACACAGCGCCAGAGGACTTTACAGCAATATGTTATGACTGCCTACATTGATTGGTTGTGAGCAGTTGCTGAGTGGCTTGCTTAGTTGAAATATAGTAGGAGTGTGAATGCACTGCTGACATCTGGTGGATTAGACTTGTGTTGACAGTGATCTATTCACATCCTCTGTCTCCTCTCCAAAGGATGTGGTCCTCATTGTGGCTTTCTGCATGGCTGGATCCAGGTGGAGACAATGTGATCCCGGACGGAGGTCAACTCCGATTAGCCACACTTCCTCTTCTGTAGCTCAAACAGCGGTCTGATACTCACCCATCCGCTCTCATCCGTCACTGTTCCATTAAATGGACGGGACCCATGATTTATAAAGACCAGGATATTTGCCACCCAAAAACAAGCCCCAATGGAAACCGGCGTGAATCTTTATGGGTACAAATATAAGTTTATGAGGAGAGATGGACAGACACAGAGCTATAATTTACAGTTCTGGCATGCCCTGCTTCTTGTCCTGGGGGAAGCATTTGAGAAGGAGAGAGGGAACACTGGAGGAAGGATATAAAGGATTATTTGAGCTCAATGTCATTATCTTACAGTCAAATAAAAGAGGCCCGGACTGAAGCTCTGAGGCGTTGTTAAATTCCTCCAGTGCGTGCCTCTCTTCTCCTGCGAGCTTCTCTGAGGCTCTTGTGTTTCTGATCGGAGGAAAAACAATGTATCTCATTTGAATTTGTTTGTTTGCATTCCGGCTATCTTTGACACGGAAAGGAGGCAGAGACAGAGAGGCAGAGACAGAGAGCGGCAGACAGCGAGAGAGAGGCAGAGAGAGAGATTGAGAGAGGTCATGTAAAAATGGTGCTGGAGCACTGTGGTCTTGCTGCGTTTCATGCAGGCTGATATTAACGGCTCGGTGTGGAGGTCCACGTTTGTCTGCCAGGGCCCTGGGTGATACTACCCTGCAGAGATGGTATAGAACCTAGAGGGTGAGGTGGAAGAGAGCAGAACCAGTGGATGGTATTGACCAGCTGTGGCCTGCCTGGGAGGGTGAGCGTGCATGTGTTTATCACCCAAATTATAGTGACATGGCATCCACTACTGAGTTGCCATGATTTATGTCTTCTCTCTCCCAGTGGAGGCTGCTGATAGCTCATAATAATGAATGTGTTTAATACCATTCCATTCACTCCATCCCGGCCATTATTATGAGCCATCCTCTCCTTAGCAGCCTCCACTGCGCTCTACATACTGTAAAACGAAAACAGCCACCTTGATTATTTTCCTTTGCACATTTTCTCATATAAACCTGGACCGGTCTGTGAAGATACACACCATATGGTAGCAATGGAGCTCTCCCCATAGAGTTCTCCCCATTAACCCAGTGTTTTAAGGTCCCCATGCAATGCTCTACTGTACTTGGCTTCCTGCGTCGCAGCGAGAGTCAACACAACTCTTACCATCTGATTGCAACTCTATGCTTGTGACTGTGGAAAACAGGGATAATCACAGGAGAGGAAAAGAAAGAGGCCCAACTAAACACTGATTGTGCACTTATGTTGAGTTTTGAGTTACCAGAAGGATGGTTTCCAGGATGTGCCCATCACTGGAGAAGATAGAATTGGCCCCTAACCACTGATACAGGGTCAGATACAATAACCTAATAATAACGTAATGGTTTAAATCTGTGGTAAAGGTCCATTTCTACTTCAAGCCACTTCTCCATGTTTCAATGGCTGTTTCAGGCAATGGCAGCATTTTCACCCTGACTTGAGGCCTGTATTTCAAGGTTTTGACCTCACCTCCAGGACCTCCTGTGTGATGGGAATAACCTCCAGCCTCTAAGGCCCTTTGATCCATTCTGCAGATGTTTCTCCTCAAGAAGAGGAGGTGAGTAAAAATGAAAAACAAGGTGTACAGTATCCAAAAGACTTTCCAGATTCCAAGACCTTTACTATTCTTTTTCTGTGGGGGAAGGAAAAGGACTGTGTAAAATATAACTATGAGCTTGAAAACTGGTCTGAAAAATCTTATCGCCGAGTTGGTAAAAAAGAAACCCCTCTGTGGGCCAAAGCCTTTAACACCGAAGTCAGTACAACACAAAAAAGATAATTCAAAGCTGTCACCCTCCTCTCTCCCCTGTAGCACACCCCATCCCCCAACCAACCACCTACACAATACCGAAACAGGGTCTGCCCTGCACAAAACACCCAGGCTTTTCTTGACTTTGTTTTCGTTTCCTAAAGTGGAGAGACTTATGATGTGGATTTCTGTTATAGGCAGTATTGAATAGCTCTCCTGTGTGTTACTGGGCTGTCACTAGAGGGACCTCACACGGAGAACAATGTCAACATGTTAACTTTGTATACTACGCCCATTTGTATAGCTTTCTCCAGCCCTTTTTCCTCTCCCGCCTATTCATTGAATTTTACACACTTTCACTGGTCCGTTTTAAACATTATTTGACAGCCCCTCTGATATCATTCTCTTTTTTGTGCTTTTCTGACACCCTCAAAGCTGGAAGACCTCAGAAACTTTGAGTTGGCCGGCTACCTCTCCTAATGTACAATTAGCACTGTTTTGATTGTCAGTATCAAGTACGTGGTCAGGATATAATCGCAATTAGGATTTCCTTTTCCACTTGAATAATAACTCGGCATTTGTGATTTCTCACTCACATTCCCTGACGGGTGGCTTTTTCCATGCCGGCGGCATCCGAAGGTGGTGAATTTGAAGTCCTCTCAAAAATAATAGAGTCTACCTTTACAATCGTGGCACGCCACTTAGCACATTAGCACCGTCACTTTAATTGGGAGTGGGAAGCACATCAGAAGACTCAAGCAGAACACATGGATGGGTGGCAGGATGGCTGGACTGTGCGTCAGAGCTATGGAAAAAGTGAATCTTTCGCAATCTCTCATAATAGAGGGAGAAGGTTTCAGAGCTGCTCGACTGCAACACCACGTCTATGTTTTTTTCTCTGTTATTCTGGAGGAGCAGCAAGGTTGGCACACTCTGTCATGACTGCTGCTATTTATACACCTGCTGAGGATATACAGTATTAAAAGTAACTGTCCAGTGTTTCCAGATTTTTATAAAATATGACCTATAATCAATTACAATATGAGTGAAATCGTTTTCCTTCCAAAAAAGTATAATTAAGAATGCTAAAAAGTAACTTATCTGTATTGGAATGGTGTGAGTGTACCCTACCAACAAAATGGTGTGGGCGTATACCGGTCGTTAAAAAATATTCATGCGAGTAGACCACTGATTGGCCAGCTCATACTCCTCAGGATGACATCATCCTCTATGAGGAAATAGCAAGCATTTTTTTTAAACGTTCTGTTTGAGCTAAAAGTTCGAGGTAGGGTTTTTAAAGTGTTTTTTTCCCTTCAATTTATGCTTTGGCCACAAAAACAAGAATAGGATGAGTCAACATTATTTGGGTGTGAGTTAACGGAATATTAACTTTAAAAGTGAGATTTTCAATGCACAGTTACTTTAAAAACTCAGCTCTGCAACTTTAGCCTGGATAGAACTCCTGAACCACCACGGGAAACAGACCGAGTAGGAGATTTTGAATTCCATGATCTTGGTGAGAGTCACATTCAGAACCCTGTCCTAAATGACTTTACCACTTCAGTTCACCAAACCCCCTTTGAATCCTATAGCTTTTTTATGACCATGCAACACTCATTATTAAACTGCCTTTCACTGGCAGTGGCTGTGGATGATGAGGCCTGAATGGAGGACAGTGCAGACGATTCATCTAACCACAGAGAACACCCCAAAACTCACTGATTGCCTTCTCCTCTGCTCCGGCTCAATGTCAGTGAAAAGAATGGAGGAGAACATCAGTGTCCCAGGTTACCTCTGCTTGAGAGACAGTGAGAAACAGAGTGTGAAAGAGAGGGAGAAAAAGAGATGTAGAGAAAGAGGGGGGATAAGGGAGAAACGAGTGTCCACTCCACTGACAGTCAGACATCACGGAGAACCAGTGACCTGATCGAGGAGTGTAACACGACTACACTGGGACAGTTATATTGTTCAGGAGAGAGAACAGCGGGCACTCTGTCAAGCAGGACTGCGTGCCGCCATTGGACGGCTGTAATTAGAAACATTTGGGATCATTTGCAAGGGAACACGAGTCCAAATGGGAACCAGATGGATCAACCGATGGCGGGTTTCACCTGAAATACAGGAACCCTTATTTAGGAGGGGAGGTGAAGGGTTCCTGGTCGGGGGGAGAGGAGTTCATCTCCACCCCCACCCCTATCCAGACCCCCAAAAGTGTATGGCCCTTTGGCTTGTATCGACTCGGCTCTAAGGGGGGTACACACCGTTCAGTCTACTCTGGAGGTCAAAGCCAGTCTGAAGACTGACTGGTGGTGAAGAACATCATACATCATCTTGAAGACACTGTATTTCCAAACACACCTTTGTAGATGTTAAACACATTCATGTACAGTGCCTTGCAAAAGTATTCATCCCCCTTGGCGTTTTTCCTATTTTGTTGCATTACAACCTGTAATTTAAATAGATTTTTATTTGGATTTCATGTAATGGACATACACAAAATAGTCCAAATTGGTGAAGAGAAATTTTTTAAATAACTTGTTTCAAAAACTTCCCAAAAATTCAGATCGGTAAAGTGGTGCGTGCATATGTATCCTTTTGCTATGAAGACCCTAAATAAGATCTGGTGCTACCAATTACCTTCAGAAGTCACATAATTAGTTAAATAAAGTCCACCTGTGTGCAATCTAAGTGTCACATGATATGTCACATGATCTCAGTATATACACACACCTGTTTTGAAAGGCCCCAGAGTCTGCAACACCACAAAGCAAGGGGTACCACCAAGCAAGTGGCATCATGAAGACCAAGGAGCTCTCCAAACAAGTTGTGAAGAAGTACAGATCAGGGTTGGGTTATAAAAAAATATCAGAAACTTTGAACATCCCGCGGAGAACCATTAAATCCATTATTAAAAAATGGATAAGAATATGGCACCACAACAAACCTGCCAAGAGAGGTCCGCCCACCAAAACTCACGGACCAGCCAAGGAGGGCATTAATCAGAGAGGCAACACAGAGACCAAAGATAAGCCTGAAGGAGCTGAAAAGCTCCACAGCGGAGATTGGAGTATCTGTCTACAGGACCACTTAAGCCATATACTCCACAGACCTGGGCTTTACGAAAGAGTGGCCAGAAAATAGCCATTGCTTAAAGAAAAAAATTAGCAAACGCGTTTGGTGTTCGCCAAAAGGCATGTGGGAGACTCCCCAAACATATGGAAGAAGGTTCTCTGGTCAGATGAGACTAAAATTGAGCTTTTTGGCCTTCAAGGAAAACGTTATGTCTGGCACAAACCCACCACCTCTCAGAACCCCGAGAACACCACCCCCACAGTGAAGCATGGTAGTGGCAGCATCATGCTGTGGGGATGTTTTTCGTCAGCAGGGACTGAAAACTGGTCAGAATTGAAGGAATGATGGATGGTGTTAAATACAGGGAAATTCTTGAGGGAAACCTGTTTCAGTCTTCCAGAGATTTGAGACTGGGACGGAGGTTCACCTTCCAGCAGGACAATGACCCTTAGCATACTGTTAAAGCAACAATCGAGTGGTTTAAGGGGAAACATTTAAATGTCTTGGAATGGCCTAGTTAAAGCCCAGATCTCAATCCAATTGAGAATCTGTGGTATGACTTAAAGAATGCTGTACACCAGCGGAACCCATCCGACTTGAAGGAGCTGGAGTAGTATTGCCTTGAAGAATGGGCAAAAATCCCAGTGGCTAGATATGCCAAGCTTATAGAGATATACCCCAAGAGACTTGCAGCTGTAATTGCTACAAAAGGTGTCTCTACAAACTATTGACTTTGGGGGGGTGAATAGTTATGCACGCTCAAGTTCAGTTTTTTTGTCTTATTTCTTTGTTCGTTTCACAAGAAAAAATATTTTGTATCTTCAAAGTGGTAGGCATATTGTGTAAATCAAATGATACAAACCCTCCAAAAATCAACTTTAATTCCAGGTTGTAAGGCAACAAAATAGGAAAAATGTCAAGGGGGTTAATACTTTTGCAAGCCACTGTATCTCCCGGTGGGTTAACTTGGGGGTTCTCCAGTTACGAAAACACACTCACAAAGGCAAGACCACTGATGATATTCAGAAGAGTTTAAGACTGTAGAATTCAGAAACAAAAACAGAATTGAATGTCACTATTTCTTGCCCCATTGATAGGTGTGTTCATTCCGCTTGTCACAGCAAAACCTCCACATGGTTGAGTTGCTACTAATTTAGGGTGATGTCACTGAGTAGCCTTCCCATCATGTAGTGTGGCTATAAGGCCCCATGTCAGAATCAGTGTGATCCTACAGTAGGTTTATGACTAAACAGAGGTAGGAGTTCATTAAAACGATGAATGTATCATCAGTCAGATGTGAAGTTTATTACAGATGTTTTCATGTGCTTTCCGGGGGTGTCGTCACTTTGCACCAGATTACATTCGGTAGCTCCGTCTGTGAAGAGAGAGGCAAAGATCAATCACAAACCAAAACTCTATATTTGATATCAAGTATCCCCTAACCATCACTTATAGGCAAAACTACTTCTTAGTGAGAAATATTTGGAAGACTTTCTCCAACCAACCTGGCTTTGAGGCACAGGAGGGATGATATAGGGACAGCGACTGTGGAAGGGGATTCTTTTTAGCCCTATGCTGCCTCCCAGTGGACAATACCTTCATGGGTTAAATAATAAGCACATTTCTTACCTTTTTCTTTGATTATGCACTGCATTTGTGGCGCCTTCTCTATGAGATCATCCTACAGGCTATATTCTATACTGTTAATATATCATGTTAAATTGTCCAGAAGGATAAGAGGGCAACACTATAGGTCCTGCAGCCCTGTGCATATGTTAAAATCTCAGATCCATTTAACGAGTACGCTTTAACTGCACGTGTGAATTGGTAGCTGTACTACCAGGCAGAGAAAGACTGAGATCACTCTGTAAGAGCTCTGTTCTGTTTGACCTGAAATGAATGTGATGCATTGCCCTAAGTAGAGGACTTCACCTGATCTCCACTCACAAACACTATTAGGGGGATATACTGAACTGTACAGGACAGAACATTGAGGTGTTATTTAAAGCAGGACTGTGGTTAAGTACTGTTTCTTTAATCAGGTCTCCCTATGTGACCATAGCGCTTCAACCGTGTACCCTTTCTATCTTTGTACGAGTTACATCCTGTCTGTCTTTCTGTGCCACTGACACAGAAGTGAAACCAAATCCGCATCAGGCAAAACCATACAGTTCACAAAACCACGGTTAATAAATTCCCCTGACCTTCAATCCACTTGAGCTTGTGTAACAGTGCTCTCCTTGTTGTCAGTGGTTAACACTGTAGAACTCCACTGCCCCAGTCCAACCACATCTTCCCTTACGGAAAGACCACATTCATTTAACGTGAACAGAAAGTGTTCCAAAAACACATTTTCAGCTTATGGGAAGCTAATGTGATAACGTGTGACAACAAGTAAAGCAACATATGATAACATGAAACTACACGTGGTTTTTCTGTAAGGGTTTCGCCTCTCCTGGTACTCAAAATAATCGAGGAAAAGAGAAAAGGCCATTGACTTGATTTGAATATACAGTACCAGTCAAAAGTTTGGACACACCTACTCATTCATTTTTTACTATTTTCTGCATTGTAGAATAATAGTGAAGACATCAAAACTATGAAATGAGACATATGGAATCATGTAGTAACCAAAAATTTTTTTTAATAAAAAAAGTGTTTTTATATTTGAGATTCCTCAAAGTAGCCACCCTTTGCCTTGATGACAAGCTTTGCACACTCTTGGCATTCTCTCAACCAGCTTCATGAGGTAGTCACCTGGAACAAATTTCAAATAATAGGTGTGCCTTTTTAAAAGTTAATTTAAATGCATTTGAGCCAATCAGTTGTGTTGTGACAAGGTAGGGGTGACATACAGAAGATAGCCCTATTTGGTAAAAGACCAAGTCCATATTATGGCAAGAGCAGCTTAAATAAGCAAAGAGAAATGACAGTCCATCATTACTTTAAGACATGAAGGTCAGTCAATGCGGAAAATTTCAAGAACTTTGAACGTTTCTTCAAGTGCAGTCGCAAAAACCATCAAGCTCTATGATGAAACTGGCTGTCATGAGGACTGCCACAGGAAAGGAAGACCCAGAGTTACCTCTGCTGCAGGGGATAAGTTAATTAGAGTTAACTGCACCTCAGATTGCAGCCCAAATAAATGCTTCACAGAGTTCAAGTAACAGACACATCTCAACATCAACTGTCCAGAGGAGACTGTGTGAAATAGGCCTTCATGGTCAAATTACTACAAAGAAACCACTACTAAAGGACACCAATAATAATAAGAAACTTGCTTGGGCCAAGAAACACAAGCAATGGACATTAGACCGGTGGAAATCTGTCCTTTGGTCTGATGAGTCCAAATTTGAGATTTTTGGTTCCAACCGCCGTGTCTTTGTGAGACACAGAGTAAGTGAATGGATTATCTCTGCATGTGTAGTTGCCACATGGAGGAGGAGGTGTGATGGTGTGGTGGTGTTTTGCTGGTGACACTGTCAGTGATTTATTCAGAGTTCAAGGCACACTTAACCAGCATGGCTACCACAGCATTCTGTAGCGATACACCATCTGGTTTGCGCTAAGTGGGACGATAATTTGTTTTTCAACAGGACAATGACCCAACACACCTCCAGGCTGTGTAAGGGCTATTTGACCAAGAAGGAGAGTGCTGGAGTGCTGCATCAGATGACCTGGCCTCCACAACTACCCGACCTCAACCCAATTGAGATGGTTTGGGATGAGTTGGACCGCAGAGTGAAGGAAAAGCAGCCAACAAGTGCTCAGCATATGTGGGAACTCCTTCAAGACTGTTGGAAAAGCATTCAAGGTAAAACTGGTTGAGAGAATGCCAAGAGTGTACAAAGCTGTCATCAACGGGTGGCTACTTAACAGAATCAAAAAAATGTAATCTATTTTGATTTTTTAAACACTTTTTTGGTTACTACATGATTCCATATGTGTTATTTCATAGTTGTGATGTCTTCACTATTATTCTACAATGTAAAACAGTAAAAATAAAGAAAAGCCCTTGAATGAGTAGGTGTGTCCAAACTTTTGACTGGTACTGTATATATACACAGGTACCCCCTGTATATAGCCTCACTACTGTTGTTTTACTGTTGCTCTTTAACTACTTGTTATTTTTCTATTTTCTTATTACTTCTTAAAACTGGTTTGTAAGTAAGGGCTTGTAAGCATTTCACTGTAAGGTCTAGACATGTTGTATTCGGCGCATGTGACAAATAAAATTTGATTTTGATTTGAACTAACTACTACTTACCTAAATAAAAAGAGATTTCCATCATTAGCATTTTCACACTTCACGAGTTGCCCTAAGCAGCGCCTCCTGCGTAACACAGTTGGTTCTTGTCTGCCGGGGGACTCACGCAACACCTCTGACTCATAGAATGCAGTGATGCTGAAAATGCAAATTTCACAATTATTCAGGTCAAATTTTTGCAGTCTTTAAACGGACTCTGACATTATGAGGTATCTTGTCTTGCAGTGCTGGTACTGACCGTCTCCACCTGTCCTGCTCTTTTCTCTGGACAGATCTCCACGTGTCCTGCTCCTTGAAGATCTCCTGTCTGTCTCTCAAGAAGTATAACCCTTGTATAACTTCCGTTGCTGCTCACGCACTGTGATGTTACATCACTCAGGTGCTAAGCAATGTTTCAATGGGAGGCAGAATTCCTTGGAAGAGATACAAATGGAAGGAAAAGGAAGAAAAAAATACATGCAGTTTGATATTATAGCCAAGGAATAAAAAGGCAACTTTATTAAAGAGGCAGTGCAGTCAAAAACAGGGGTTTCCAGTGTTTTCCAGTATACAATGCCTTCGGAAAGTATTCAGACCCCTTGACTTTTTCCACATTTTCTTACCTTACAGCCTTATTCCAAATTTGATTAAATAGTTTTTTCCCCTCTCATCAATCTTCACCCAAAACCCCATAATGAAAAAGCAAAAACAGGTTTTGAATTCTTTGCTAATTTATAAAAAACATAAATATCACATTTCCATAAGTATTCAGACCCTTTACTCAGCACTTTGTTGAAGCACCTTTGGCAGCGATTACAGCATCGAGTCTTCTTGGGTATGACACTACAAGCTTGGCACATCTGTATTTGGGGAGTTTCTCCCATTCTTCTCTACAGATCCTCTCAAGCTCTGTCAGTTTGGATGGGGAGCGTTGTTGCACAGCTATTTTCAGGTCTCTCCTGAGATGTTCGATCGGATTCAAGTCCCGGCTTTGGCTGGGAAACTCAAGGACATTCAGAGACTTATCCAGAAGCCACTCCTGCGTTGTCTTGGCTGTGTGCTTAGGGTCGTTGTTGGAAGGTGAACCTTCACCCCAGTCTGAGGTCCAGAGCGCTCTGGAGCAGGTTTTCATCAAGGATCTCTCTGTACTTTGCACCGTTCATCTTTGCCTCGATCCTGACTAGTCTCCCAGTCCCTGCTACTGAAAAACATTCCCACAGCATGATGCTGCAACCACCATGCTTCACCGCAGTGATAGTGCCAGGTTTCCTCCAGATGTGACGCTTGACATTCAGGCCAAAGAGTTCTATCTTGGTTTCATCAGACCAGAGAATCTTGTTTCTCATGGTCTGAGAGTCCTTTAGGTGCCTTTTGGCAAACTCCAAGCGGGCTGTCATGTGCCTTTTACTGAGGAGTGGCTTCCGTCTGGCCACTCTACCATAAAGGCGTGATTGGTGGATTGCTGCAGAGATGGTTGTCCTTCCGGAAGGTTCTCCCATTTCCACAGAGGAAGTCTAGAGCTCTGTCAGAGTGACCATCAGATCTTGGTCATCTCCCTGACCAAGGCCCTTCTGCCCCGTTTGCTCAGTTTGGCAGGGCGGCCAGCTCTAGGAAGTCTTGGTGGTTCCAAACTTCTTCCATTTAAGAATGATGGAGGCCACTGTGTTCTTGGGGATATTAAATGCTGTAGATATTTTTGGGTACCCTTCCCCAGATCTGTGCCTCGACACAATCCTGTATCGGAGCACTACGGAAAATTCCTTCGACCTCATGGCTTGGTTCTTGCTCTGACATGCACTGTCAACTATGGGACCTTATATAGACAGGTGTGTGCCTTTCAGAATAATGTCCAATATATTGAATTTACCCCAGGTGGACTCCAATCAAGTTGTAGAAATGTCTTAAGCAAAATCAATGGAAACAGGATACACCTGAGCTCAATTTCGAGTCTCATAGAAAATGGTTTGAATACTTATGTGAAAAAGGTATCTGTTTTTTATATTTAATACATTTGCAAACATTTCTAAAAACCTGTTTTCGCTTTGTCGTTATGGGGGTATTGTGGGTAGATTGCAGAGGATTTGTTTTTGTTTAATCCGGGGGGGGGGGGGGGGGGGGGAGTATTTCTGTCTGTAATAAGCCCTTTTGTGAGAAACTTATTCTGATTGGCTCTGGGTCTGCCTGGCTCCCAAGTGGGCGGGCCTAGGCCCACCCATGGCTGTGAGGCTGCCCAGTCATGTGAAATCCATAGGTTAGGGCCTAATGAATTTACTTCAATTGACTGATTTCCTTCTATGAACTGTAACTCAATAAAATCCTTGAAATTGTTGCATGTTGCGTTTATATTTTTGTTCAGTTTATAAAAATGCTGGGCAGGCCATTATTTTGGCTACCATGGCTAAGCCCCCATAGGATGACAATGCCCCCATTCACACGGCACAAGTGGTCCCTGAATGGTTTGATGAGCATGAAAACGATGTAAACCATATGCTATGGCCATCTTAATCACCAGATCTAAACCCAATTGAACACTTATGGGAGATTCTGGAGCAGTGCCCGAGACAGCGTTTTCCAACACCATCAACAAAACACCAACCTATGGAATGTTGTCACGTCCTTCCAGTAGAGTTCCCTACACTTTTAGATTCTATACCAAGGTGCATTGATGCTGTGTTGGCTCGTGGTGGCCTAACGCCCTATTAAGACACTTCATGTTGGTGTTTCCTTGATTTTGGCAGTTACCTGTATATTCCCACACTATGAGTTTGGAATAATACTGTGAAATTGTGAAAATGATGACAATACCCATTTTAGGTAAGAGCTGTTTGCAAAGACTGCCTGACATTTCAGCTTGTTTTGCATGGATGGCGTTTTGTAAAAGTTAGACCAATCACAAAGAATTCTTGCTTGAGAACGAGCTTTTTGCAACAAAAATCAATTTTTGTTTGTTATTGAACATTTTAATTAAAAACAGTCACAGTAAGCTAAATTGTTACCCAGAAATGATTTGATAATGCGATAAAAACAACTGCATTGAAAGATAAAAATGTTCTTATGAACGCAAAAAATTGCAGAAACATATGAATTGGATTATGTTGCCCTGTCCGGATGTGTATTTACCTGGAGCAGGACGGCACAGAGACAAGCGGACTTCAGGAGGAGAGCCTCTCAGCAGCATTACCACCCTCTACAGGCCATAGAGAGAACAGTCACTCACTGTCATCTACAGCCAGGCAATTAAGTCATTATGGGAAAGATAGACCAGAGATGGACTAAGGAGCTGGCCACTGAGAAGGGCTTTGTACACTGCACGTTCTTAGATCTTCACTTATTAATCCCATCCGTGTATTAATGAAGTACACTGAATCTAAGTACTCTTGGATTCACCACAACACGATTGAATGTTATTAACCAAGTTATTGTCTCACAATTGGCTTGATGTAACACATATATATTTTTATCAAAAGATAAATGGTCATAATGCAAGATAATGATCAGAGATAATGGTGATAAAGAGCTATTGAACAAACCAATCACATTGAGTGAAACAAAACCCCTCTATCTCACAGTAAATTGTCACAATTATCGGTCTTCCTATGCTCAGATTAACACAAACCCACCCACCCCCATATACAGTATTCTAACTCACAGTTGTAGCCACAATTGTACAGTCGTATTATGTCACACCGGTCTACGTCAATATTTACCTGGTAGGACAATCCCTTCAGCGGTTCTCCATTAACTGCCAGGATGACGTCTCCCTCCTGGATCCGCCCACTCTCCTCCGCTGGCTGGCCAGGGAAAAGCTTCTTGATCCGGACAAGACTACTGCTCGAGTCTCCTTTCGAGGGGTTGAGCTCAGGGACCAGGACGCTGAAGCCCAAGCTTTTCTGGCTCTTCTTCAAGGTCACCTCCAGAGTGTTATCTGTAGGGCGGAGGGGTTAGGGGATTGAAGTGTGTCAGAGTTCACCTCGGAGGCTTGGACGGTGGATCCAGGACTGAGTTTGGGAAACCCTGCTCTAAAGGACGGATTAGAAATCATGCAACGTCACCCAGTGTAAACTCATGGACAATGATAACCTTGCTTCGGAGATCAATCCCTCGAAGCACTAGTGTTCCCCTTACACTAAAGCTTCATTGTCAATGATATTTCCCTTACTGTCAGACACAAAACTGTAGTCCTTGGGCCTGACGAAGAAGGGGGTGATGATGGCGGGGCAGCTGTTGTTCCTCATCTGGGTGATGTCCAAGTGGGCACTCCGAGGGGACAGGCTGCGCCCCAGGAGACTGCGCCCTGTGTCTGGGCTTGGAGACACCCTGGGCAGGGCCATGTTCTCCCTCTCCAAGACCATGGTCACCACCTAGGACAGGAAAGGGTTAAATGAAGACAAACAATGTGACACGCCAGCCCAACGGGGGCTGATGAACTTTCATGTGCCTTCATTTCAAACGTATATGTGGTAAGTAAATATGAATACAAATGTTAAATTATGAGCCTAGTTTAGCCAAGGAGAAAGCACTGAGCTATACAGGGATAAAGACAGGATCCTTCCTGGCTAGCCATGATTGACCATGCTAACTGCTTGCTATGCATTTAAATGTGAATTCTTAAAGAGATGGGTGGGTCTATGGCTTAAGAGGGTGTGAACGATGCTGAATGGGTGTAAACAAAGAAGAGCTCTCTCGCACTCAACAAAATCTTTCAAAGTCATTCTCTCCTACTTGTCTCCTAACTGGGAAAACAAGTTTAGAAATGTTTAAAGCAGCATCATTTCCCCATGCTTCTTCCAATCACAGATATACCATTTGAGTCCGATTTTTCCGACATAAGCCCCCGTTGGGATGGGCTGTCACAAATGCTTCTTATTCGTCTTGACCTTGTAGAGACCTTAACTAGGGTAGGGGGCAGCATTCGGAATTTTGGATGAAAAGAGTCCCCAAATTAAACTGCCTGCTACTCAGGCCCAGAAGCTAGGATATGCATATAATTAGTAGATTTGGATAGAAAACACTATAAAGTTTCCAAAACCGTTAAAATGATGTATGTGAGTATAACAGAACTGATATGAAAATCCAACCAGGAAGTACTATTATTTTGAAAGGCCGTTTCCCCATTGAAAGCCTATCCACCATACAAAGACTTAGGACCCAGTTCACAATCTCTATGGCTTCCTCTACATATGGCCAGTCTTTAGGCATTGTTTCAGGCTTTTACTCTGAAAAATTAGGGAGATACAGCACTTTCAATGAGTGGCCAGTGTGAAATTTCCAGACAAGAGTCATGCGCGTGATCTTGTTTCTCCTTTTCTATTGACTAAGCTTTTGTCCGGTTGAAATATTATTGATTATGACAAAAACAACCTGAGAATTGATTTTAAACATCGTTTGACATGTTTCTACTAACTTTTATTGTACTTTTTTGACTTTTCGTCTTGATGTTGAGAGCGTGCATTGTGCCTTTGGATTTCTGAACTAAACGCACCAACAAAACGGAGGTTTTTGGACATAAAGAGGGACATTATCAAACAAAACAAACATTTATTGTCTAACATGGAGACTTTTGTGAGCCCTCTCCTTGGCTGGAAAATGGCTGTATGGTTTTCTGTGACTAGGCTCTGACCTAACATAATTGCATGGTGTGCTTTCTCCGTAAAGCCTTTTTGAAATCGGACACTGTGGTTGGATTTACAAGAAGATTATCTTTAAAATGTTGTATAAAACTTGTATGTTTGAGGAATTTTAATTATGGGATTTCTGTTGTTTTGAATTTGGCGCCCTGCAATTTCACTGGCTGTTGTCGAGGTGGGATGCTACCGTCCCACTTATACCAGAGAGGTTAACACCTAGCGACCTCGTCAGGAGGTTCGAACCTCTTGGCGTAACAGTTAAGATGTTGGCTTGACAGCTGCTGTACCTGGGTTCGAGTACCGGTCGGGGCTACTGCATTTGTTACATTGGTGTCAGAAGTGGGATTGCTATACACCCAAGCCTTGACAAGATGGATGACACAGTGAAGCAGCTGGCGAAGACGACTGGGCAAGAAGAAGAGGAGAAGCTCAAGGAGCTGAGCCTCAGCGGGAAGTGCCACCCCCCGCACCCCACCCACATGGATGAGGGGGAAGGAGGATGAGCGGAGCCTGGGAGGAACGGACAAGTTGCCCACGGATCCTACACCGGAGGGCTCATACCTGGACAGCCTGCTCCAAGCCAGTGGAGGTTTTCTGCTTCACCACACCCCATAGTGCCACCTGGAGGAAGGTGCGGTGTCTCGTTGTCCTGCACAGTGACATGGAGACAGACGTGGATCAGATGGTGGTGGTCCAAGGAATGGAAATGCCCACCCGGACGCTGAAGGTGGCCCGCTACAGGGGAGTAGAGTTTTGGGAACCCTACCTAGCCCAGTTTCAGCTAGCTGCGTGGCAAAATGGTTGGGCTGAAGAGGAAATGGCTGTGCAGCTTTTCCCAGGCCTTACAGGCCCTACTAGACCTCAGCTCTACAGATATTCGTTATTACGCCAGACAAGGCTACCCCCAGTTTGCCACTGCTGATCAGAAGAAACAGGCCTTACATGCCTTCCTCTGGAAGGCTCCAACAGCATGTTCGCCTGGCTGCCCCTGCCACACTGTCTAAGGCCGCAGGAAGAAGCAGAAAGATTGGAAAACATCTTGAGCCCAAAGAGTTGGGTTATCCCAAGGACACTGTGGGTAGAAACTGAGGTGGAGACCAAGAGTGACTCAGATGAGGTGGTCTGCAAAGCCAGTGAGGCGCACCGGCAGTGGACTCTACGACGGTCCACTTAGAGAGGTCAACGCCAGCCTGAGATTATCTGTTTCCGCTGTGGACAGAAAGGCCACATCGCTCGCCACCCCACCTCATCCCTTGCCCGCCCCTGAGTCGACGGAAAACGCCAGGGGGGTGATGAAATGAGGGGAGCATCATCCCAGTCCCCTGACCCCTTGTTGAGCGGAACATCAAGTTGGTTGTTTGGGTCAGACGCAGGGCCTCTACTTTCCATGCAGCGTCAGCAGTGAGGCCTGCCAGGTATTGATTGACACCGGTTCCACTATATCCCTTGTTCCGCCTGTTGTTCTTCCAGACACAGTGGCCCCTTCATCAAGCTATCCAACAGCCTCTGTAGTCCTTGTCAAGAAGGATGGCTCATAGCGCTTTGGTGCAGACTACAGGCAGCTGAACTATGTGACCAGGAAGGATTCCTATCCCCTCGCCATCACAGGGTCACTGTGGTTCAGTTCCCTTGATCTCCGCAGCAGTTATTGGCAAGTGGAGCTTGGCCTTGAAGCCAGGCCAAAGACCGCCTTCTCGATTGGACAAGGACTGTGGCAGTTTACCGTGATACCCTTTGGGCTCTGCAATGCTCCGCCAACCTTCAAGCGTCTTATGGAGCAAATGCTGGCCACAAACCCCCGCAACAAGTGTGTGGTCTACCTGGATGACCTCTGTTTGCAAGCAGCAAGCTTCCAGGGATCTCTGGCGAATCTGCGTGAGGTTCCACTTGCCATCCGGCAGGCAGGATTCGAGCTCCACCCCAAGAAGTGTCACCTACTTCAGCGGTAGGTCAAGTTCCTAAGCCAAGTCATTGGGGCAGACTGAGTCGCAACTGACCCAGCCAAGGTGGTGTCGGTTCAGCACTGGAGTTGAGAAGCTTTGTTGGCCTAGCTTATTACTACCAGAGGTTCATCAATGACTTTACAACAGTAGCCAGCCCGCTACACTGCCTTACAAACAAGGACCAGCGGTTCAACTGGGATGAGAACTGCGCTGCTGCATTCGCTGAATTGCGGGAGGCCCTTACCAAGGCTCCAGTCCTGGGATACCCCAACGTCCAGCACCCATTCATCATGGACAAAGATGCAAGGTATGTGGGCATTGAGGCTGTTCTTTTGTAGGAGGGGCTGGATGGGTAACAGGTGGTGGCCTTCTACAGTCGGAACCTCAACCGTGCCGAGCTTGACTACTGTGTCACCCGGTGAGAGTTGTTGGCTGTGGTCAACTCTACCTCTACGGGATCCAGTTCCTCCTTTGTACTGACCAAGCCTCAATCACCGGGCTCATCAACTTCCAAGAGCCACAGGTCTAGGTGACTCATTGGACCGAAGAGCTACAGGAGTGAGAATACCAGATGCAGCACCGGGCTGGTCGTCTCCATACAAACGCTGATGCATTGTCTTTCCGGCCGTGTGAAGAGGAAGACTGCATGCACTGCCCACACTTGAAACAAAAAGATGGTTTCCTGCCCACAGTGGTGGAAATTCAGGCAGCAGACAGGAGCTCAGTACCCTTGGAGACCTGGAATGACCAAGACCTGAAGAGGGAGCAGGAAGGTGACCCGATATTGGCAACTGTTCGGGGCTGGTTGGAGACAGAGTCTCACCTCTGTGCTCCAAAGCCAAGGCCTACTATTCACAGTGAGACAACCTTGCCATTCATATGGGTTGCTGTTTCGAAGATGGAGGGAACCAACACACAACTCTGTGGTGTGGCAGCGGCTGAAGCCTTGTTCTATGCGTGCCCATGCCCTCAGAGCTGTCCATGGGTTGGTGGGGGACGTCCACTTCAGGCTTACAAAGACCTTCCAACGCCTCCGAGGGAAACTCTACTGAGCTGGCTGCCGTCAAAACACGGAACAGTATGTGCATGCCTGGACCAACTGGACAGTCACCATTTTGTTACAATATACATACACATTGCGTAAGACAAAATGGCACATAATCAGAACACATGTTAAAATGTTAGTGTTTACTCTTATATTTTTTATACACAGTTCAGATGAAGGCCAATGCAGAAGCAAAGCTTTGTTGCCCTGTCCTGGTTGCAGCTGAGATATTGATGTTCCTTTACCTCTCCTGTTTTCGCCAGACATTCCACAGCCTGCTGATGTGTGAACCCTTGAAACCTGATGCCATCCACTTCCAGCAGTCTGTCACCTGTTAGATGTGCACAAACACATGCACACACACTTGTGATTCATCATCTCGCTCTAATCTATACTGAATAAAAATATAAACGCAACATGCAACAATTTCAAAGACTTTACTGAGTTACAGTTCATTTGAGGAAATCAGTCAATTTAAATAAATTAAATAGGCCCTAATCTATGGATTTCACATGACTGGGAATACAGATATGCATCTGTTGGTCAATGATACCTTACAAAAAATGGGCCTCTGGATCTCGTCACGGTATTTCTGTGCATTCAAATTGCAATCGATAAAATGCAATTGTGTTCTTTGTCCGTAGCTTATGCCTGCCCATACCATAACCCCACCGCCACCATGAGGCACTCTGTTCACAACATTGACATCAGCAAACCGCTCGCCCACTCAATGCCATACATGTGGTCTGCGGTTGTGAGGCCGGTTGGACGCACTTCCAAATTCTCTAAAACGACGTTGGAGGTGGCTTATGGTAGAGAAATTAAAATTAAATTCTCTGGCAACAGCTCTGGTGGACATTCCTGCAGTTAGCATACCAATTGCACTCTCCCTCAATACTTGAGACATCTGTGGCATTGTGTTGTGAGAAAAACGTGCGCATTTTAGAGTGGCTTTTTAGTGTCCCCAGCACAAGGTGTACCTGTGTAATGATCGTGATGTTTAATTAACTTCTTGATATGCCACACCTGTCAGGTGGATGGATTATTTTGGCAAAGGAGAAATGCTCACTAATAGGGATGTAAACAAATTGGTGCACAAAATTGTAGAGAAATACCTTTTTTGTGCGTATGTAAAATGTATTTTATATCAGCTCATGAAACAGGTGACCAACACTTTACATGTTGTGTTTATATTTTTGTTCAGTGTAAATTCAATTTGTGCAGCAATAATCCAGTGTAGTGCTCTCCTAGTGTCATTATTATTCCAGGTGCTTCACTGTAACATAATATAGCTTGTTCAGGATTATACTGCACCTGGCTGGATGCGGCCATCTTGCTCAGCAGCCCCTCCACAGACTAGGCTTTTGATGAAGACACCGCCATGACGCAGGCCTGTGGTCACACCACCCTGACAAACCAGAAACACAAGGGTATTTTCCAACAACATAACAGTCTCTGTGGAAATGTAAGTTTATCAATATACGCCATCCATAACATTTGCATGTCTGACTAATTGCTGAAGCAGTAATGTCATTTTTGTATTATATTTTTGTATTTTATTTTCTTACTTTGGTGATAACTACTTTATTGAGGAACATGTACTTACTATGCCTGTGATATGTAGTTGTCCCACCTAGCTATCTTAAGATAAATGCACTAACTGCAAGTCGCTCTGGATAAGAGTGTCTGCTAAATGACAAAAATGTAATGACAATGTACCATAAAGGGTTAACTCCTCATATTTTGTTTATATCAATAGTCCCCACACTCAGGCTGCTACCGTAAGTGAGAGGGATGATTAAAAGCAATAATGTATGTTTATCAAGTTACAAGATCTTACACTCTGTTTCTCACACCAAGGAGGTAAAAAAAACTGAATGTCTGCCAACAGACACACCCAGGCGTGTGGTGTGGTGTGCTCTCATCCCTGGTCCACCTTCACATCATCCGAATTCCGGACAGGCATAATGAGAAGACACCAACAAAAAGTCAGTATCCTTGTTCACATAGCACAGATCAACCGCCAATCAGCGTCATTAAAATACTCCAGACCACAAAATGGCAGCAGATTTCTTAAGCTATGTTTGGCTTGTGCCTGCTGTAGATAGCTAATGTTAGCTAACCAGCAAGCTGCACTAATGTTGTTGCTAACTAGCCACAATTTGTAGTAAGCCCAATAGCCATATGGCCACAACTAGATAACTAGCACCATTATGATTACATCACAATGCATTATGCAGCTTGGTGGATTACACCGGGAAAAGTGCCCTCTTTTATCCTTTTTCTTGCCACTCCTGTCGGCTCCGCCACGTGGAGATTCGGGCTCTCTGACTGGCTCAAAGTCAAGTGTCTTCCGCTGACGAACAGGGCGATTCCACTAGTAGAAACTGCAGGTTCGTCGGTACCAGGTCGGTAGGCAGTAGGTACATGTGCATCTTTTGTTCTAGCAAGAGAAGGAACGACCTCCTAAGTCTCTCTCTCAACAGCTTGCACCTGCCTTGTGAGTGGTGAGTAACTCACGTAGCCTGTTGAGGTTGACCTGTCACAGGCTGTTAGGTAACGGGTCGGGGTCTCACACACACACACACCTGGGCTTTACTGTAGGCTACTGTAATGTGCAGTAGGCAGGCAGGTTCCAAGCTGCAGGCCCTCCCTCTCCAAGGTGATTAGCCCCAGGGGTCTGAAGGATTACCCAGAGACAGCTAACTTCCTGTCCAGAGAGGTGTGGTCAACTCATCTGTACACCCCATAGACTTAAATACAGGAGGTCCATCCCTCTCCCGCCTACCAGGAAATACACCCTTTGCCTATAACTCTGGCGTTGTCCTAGGGCGTTAGGTGTGAAACAGCAGGGTTGGTGAGTTAACTCACAGCGATACTGATCCCTAACCCTCCTCCAGCATTCTTCTTTAGCTCTACAGAGATCTCATCACCCCTGAAGCAGTTCATGGAAGGAGCCCTGATGCAGCCATCCTGAAAAATGTATAGGGGATAAGAGTTAATGATTAATGGTGCAATTCACGAGAACAGCTGTATTGTATTTTTGTATTCTTTCATCAGATTTAAATGGACATTATGTAGAGTTGATTGCTAAATGTTCGTTGTCTTGTTTGTGTATAAAATCTAAACGATCGTCGATCACACAAAAGGCTTCACTGTTCTTGAATGTAAGTACGTGCGGTATGTACAGTATTGTCCCTAACATGGAGGAGATGATGGTCAGTAGCCATGGGTTACCTGAGCATTGAGGATGCGTACGTCAGGGAGTTGCAGCCTACTGCCAGTCTTTGGCGTCAACATGACAGACACGATCTCATCCAGGTCGTCCTCCCCAGAGTGTACATCAGTCATCAAAGTGGTCTGGGACTCGTAGTTCTTCAATAGCGGAGATCTCACGTTGTTGGGTGTCAAGGACACTGTAAAGAAAAACGAAAAGAAAAAAAAACGATTGAATTATCAACTAATATCGAAAGTCATTGAAACCTCTGCCCACGTACAGTGTGCATCAGAGGAAGCTGGTGGGAAGAGCTGTAGGAGGATGGGCAAATTTTAATGGCTGGAATGGAATAAATGGAACGGAGTCAAACATGTGACGTGTTTGATACCGTTTCAGTTACTTCATTCCAGCCCGTCCTTCTATAGCTCCTTCCACCATCCTCTGGTGGTATCTACTGTAGTGGAGTTCTACAGAGGACAAACAATTCAAATTCCAGTAGCTTAAGCATTTTGGGGGTCTAACTAGTGTCTAGCTGAAAAGCCAACAAGTTTCACGTCTACTTCAAAAACACAGTTTACTACTAAACCAGCTGTGAACAGAGCAGAGACACACACACACACACACACATCCTGTACCTTTGGGCTGGGACACAATGAGTGCGACCTCCCGTGGGCTGTTCTGCATGACCTCTGCAGCCTCACTGAAGGTCATGCCCTCCAGACTGGTGTGGTTCAGAGAGATCAGACGCCCACCTGAGGGAGAACATCACCGTAACATTTCATATATCAGGTTCCACTTTTAGATTTCAATGAAATATGACTTATCTTGTTGTTGGTGTCCACTTAGTCCTGGCCCAGAATCAACCGTTAGCCCCTATCTAATTCATTAAGATTTGTAAACATCATAAAAGCAGGGGATAAGACAAGGGACTGGGGGTTGTCTCTAGACAAGGCCCCTAGTCTTTGTTAATTAACCAGCAGAGTGTCAACAGACAGAGCTCACATAAGAGCTTAGAAAGCCTTTAAACCCGGCATTCAAGGCTATTATCCACAAGTTTTGTGTAGCCAGACCAGACGTCATAATCCGGTGTGAGTTTTGTGAGGAGAAGCCTGGGGGAAGAAAAAACCTGATCACCGACCTGGTCTGATGCGGCCATCTTTATCCGCTGGTCCTCCCGGCACGATGGATGCTATGAAGATACCCAGGTCGTACTTCCCCACCGTGTCTTCTCCAACTATCACAATACCTGAACAAATAAAAAGGATTTCCTTTTAACGATGACTTTTCATTCTAGTGCTAATCTAAAACATGTCCTTTAATGTATATATACACACGACTCAATGCTGTTAACGGTGTACTTGTAATCGCATCTCTGCATGTCTGGCAGACATATCAGTGTGGATGACGGATCACCACCTCAAGCTGAACCTCGGCAAGACGGAGCTGCTCTTCCTCCCGGGGAAGGACTGCCCGTTCCATGATCTCGCCATCACGGTTGACAACTCCATTGTGTCCTCCTCCCAGAGCGCTAAGAACCTTGGCGTGATCCTGGACAACTCCCTGTCGTTCTCAAGTAACATCAAGGCGGTGGCCCGTTCCTGTAGGTTCATGCTCTACAACATCCGCAGAGTACGACCCTGCCTCACACAGGAAGCGGCGCAGGTCCTAATCCAGGCACTTGTCATCTCCCGTCTGGATTACTGCAACTCGCTGTTGGCTGGGCTCCCTGCCTGTGCCATTAAACCCCTACAACTCATCCAGAACGCCGCAGCCCGTCTGGTGTTCAACCTTCCCAAGTTCTCTCACGTCACCCCGCTCCTCCGCTCTCTCCACTGGCTTCCAGTTGAAGCTCGCATCCGCTACAAGACCATGGTGCTTGCCTACGGAGCTGTGAGGGGAACGGCACCTCAGTACCTCCAGGCTCTGATCAGGCCCTACACCCAAACAAGGGCACTGCGTTCATCCACCTCTGGCCTGCTCGCCTCCCTACCACTGAGGAAGTACAGTTCCCGCTCAGCCCAGTCAAAACTGTTCGCTGCTCTGGCCCCCCAATGGTGGAACAAACTCCCTCACGACGCCAGGACAGCGGAGTCAATCACCACCTTCCGGAGACACCTGAAACCCCACCTATTTTAAGGAATACCTAGGATAGGATAAAGTAATCCTTCTGAGCCCCCCCCCCCCTTAAAAGATTTAGATGCACTGTTGTAAAGTGGCTGTTCCACTGGATGTCATAAGGTGAATGCACCAATTTGTAAGTCGCTCTGGATAAGAGCGTCTGCTAAATGACTTAAATGTAATGTAAATGTAATGTAATGTACTCACCTACGCCGAGCTTTGGGTCTCTCTTTAAGGACACACAAATGACTTCTCTCTCTGGTATGACACTCTTTGTTGGGGTATCTATTGAACACAACAAAGAACATCTATTGACTGAAGTACCACAGCTACCTGTTATCAAAATACGTCGACCACAGCGCCTCATTAGAAACCTGTACGCCATCTCTTCGGTTGATAATGATAGGCTACTATGGCGGTTGCTAGGATGTCTTCCTCGCGGTGCACGGCTTTGGAAGGCTTCCGGGAACGTCGACTCGTGATCCTGTCCCTGATTCAACAGTGTTATGAGGTTTTAATTTTCTTGGGAGCTGATAATCGAGCCATACCTCTGGCTGCTGAAGACATGGAGGGTGCCTCAGACCCACACTTCCCAGACCCACGAGACAGGGCTGGTGACAGGTTCCCAGACAATGGTCTCCCTATGCTGGAAATGATGCAGGGAGAAATGACTTACAAACATTCGACGAAAGACATACAGTGGCAAGAAAAAGTATGTGAACCCATTGGAATTACCTGGATTTCTGCATAGATTGGTCATAACATTTTATTTGATCTTCATCTAAGTCACAACAATAGGCAAACACAATGTGCTTAAACACACAAATTATTTTATTTTCTTCTCTATATTGAATACACGATTTAAACATTCACAGTGTAGGTTGGAAAATATGTGAACCCCTAGACTAATGACTTTTCCAAAAGCTAATTGGAGTCAGGAGTCAGCTAACCTAGAGTCCAATCAATGAGACGAGATTGAAGATGTTGGATCAGAGCTGCCCTGCCCATAAAAAAACTCACAAAATTTTAGTTTGCTATTCACAAGAAGCATTGAACAGGCCTCGAACAAAAGAGATCTCAGAAGAACTAAGATTAAGAATTGTTGACTTGCATAAAGCTGGAAAGGGTTACAAAGGTATCTTTAAAAGCCTTGATGTTCATCAGTCCACGGTAAGACAAATTGTTTATAAATGGAGAAAGTTCAGCACTGTTGCTACTCTACCTAGGAGTGGCCGTCCTGCAACGATGACTGCAAGAGCACAGCGCAGAATGCTCAATGAGGTTAAGAAGAATCCCAGAATGTCAGCTAAAGACTTACAGAAATCTCTGGAACATGCTAACATCTGTTGACGAGTCTACGATACGTAAAACCCTAAACAAGAATAGTGTTCATTAGAGGACACCACAGAAGAAGCTCATGCTGTCCAAAAAAAACATTGCTGCACGTTCGAAGTTTGCAAAAGTGCACCTGAAACAAAATTCTGTGGACAGATGAAACGACAGTTGAGTTGTTTGGAAGGAACACACAACTCTATGTGTGGAGAAAAAAAAGGCACAGCACACCAACATCAAAGACTCATCCCAACTGTAAAGTATGGTGGAGGGAGCATCATGGTTTGGGGCTGCTTTGCTGCCTCAGGGCCTGGACAGCTTGCTATCAGATAGATTTCCCAAGTTTATCAAGACATTTTGCAGGAGAATATACGGCTATCTGTCTGCCAATTGAAGCTCAACAGGACATCACCCAGAAGTTGGGTGACGCAACAGGACAACAGGAAAATACACCTTCTGGAGTGGCTCAGTCAGAGTCCTGACCTCAACCCGATTGAGATGCTGTTGCATGACCTCAAGAGAGTAGTTCACACCAGACATCGCAAGAATATTGCTGAATTGAAACCGTTTTGTAAAGAGGAATGGTCCAAAAGTCCTCTTGACCATTGCGCAGGTCTGATCCGCAACTACAGAAAACATTTGGTTGAGGTTATTGCTGCCAAAGGAGGGTCAACCAGTTATTAAATCCAAGGGTTCACTTTTCCCACCCTGCACTGTGAATGTTTAAACGGTGTGTTCAAAAAAGACATGAAAACGTATAATTGTTTGTGTGTTATTAGTTAAAACAGACAGTGTTTGTCTATTGTTATGATTTAAACGAAGATCAGATCAAATTTTATGACCAATTTATGCAGAAATCCAGCTAATTCCAAAGGGTTCACATACTTTTTCTTGCCACTGTATAAAGGTACTTAAAAGACGCAAGAAATGAAAGAAAAAGATCTGTACAGTATATAGAAAGAAATAATACAGGGAAGGGAACTTCATGCTCTCCATCACTCCTACCCCTGCTCGTGGAGGACACGCTGCTGTTTGATCCGCGCCTCGATCTTGGCGGCAATGTCATCACACAGTTTGGTCATGGAGTCGTCCTGCGGTGTGGTGGGACCACTGTCTGTCCGTATGGTCTCAGAGACAGAGCGCCGGCTCATCTGGCTGTTCATCTGGCTATGGCTGTTCTCAGCTGTTTGACACACTGCCGCATACTGCACTATGCTGTCCTCTGGAAAGAGAAAGGGATCTTCAGTTCAAATCATGGGTGGTCAAAAGTGGCTACAGTGAAATCAAGATGGGTGTAAATGTAGATCTAATAAGTGTGCAAATTACTCTAATACAGTGGGGCAAAAAAATACTTATTTTCCACCATTATTTGCAATAAATTCATTAAAAATCCTACAATGTGATTTTCTGGATTTTTTTTCCTCATTTTGTCTGTCATAGCTGAAGTGTACCTATGATGAAAATTACAGGCCTCTCCCATCTTTTTAAGTGGGAGAACTTGCACAATTGGTGGCTGACTAAATACTTTTTTGCCCCACTGTAACTGTACTATAAATCACAAGATGTCCCTGTTTGGCCTATCATTGAGCCCACATGGTACAATAGCAGGATATACACTGAGTGGACAAAACATTAGGAACAGCTTACTAATATTGAGTTGCACCTCTCTTTTGCCCTTAGAACAGCCTCAATTCGTCGGGGCATGCACTCCACGAGGTCCCGAAAGCGTTCCACAGGGATGCTGGCCCATGTTGACTCCAACGCTTCCCACAGTCGTGTCAAGTTGGCTGGATGTCCTTTGGGTGATGGACCATTCTTGATACACACAGGAAACTGTTGAGCGTGTAAAACCCAGCAGCGCTGCGGTTCTAGATGACTCAAACTGTTGCGCATGGCGCCAACTACCATACATACTCCGTTCAAAAGGCACATAAATCTTTTGTCTTGCCAATTCACCCTCTGAATGGCACACATACACAATCCATCTCTCAATTGCCTCAAGGCTTAAAAATCCTTCTTTAACCTGCCCCCTCCCTTTCATCTACACTGATTAAAGTGGATTTAACAAGTGAATCAATAATGGATCATAGACTGACCAGGTGAATCCAAAACGATGTCATGGAAAGAGTAGATGTCCCTAATGTTTTGTACACTCAGTGTATAGCTTGCTAGCTGTATGGCTGAAGAGTCTGGCAAAAAGTCAGGCTAAGATTCACCAAGAGCAGGACACAAACTGTATAAAATCAGAACAAGCTGTCTCTGGCATAGTATTAACAGGAATGTGGTAGTAGTAGTGGTTATGGATGGGGCCAGGAGTTTTTCTTGACTGTTACCAAACCAGGAAAAAAAACTTTTGACCCCGAGCCAGTTAGGATGGCATGAAAGGTTCTGACCTGAGGCCAGACTGTGACTGAGCTGGCGAGAGTTCATCTCATTGTGAAACTTGTGCTGGGCAGAGCAAAGGTTGCAGAGGTACGTGGCCGTCTTGGTTCTCTCTGTGACTAAGGTGTGCTTTTTCTTGCTCCCTCTGCTCTCGATGACAAATTTACGGTGCTGTGGTAGGACATAGAGGACGGGTTAAGGCATTTACAGATATAACAAGCCAACAAAACAACAGCGACAAAATCTTTATATTCAACTACACTGAACAAAAATAAACGCAACATGTTTCCTCTAAGCTCCGCACCCGGCGTGCAGTAGCCCCTATACTGCCTCCCGGAAGAACTATCGGCCCAGGGAGAGAAGCATGAGATTGAACTCAACTTTCAAGAGTTTTCCCTGTTAACACTATCAACGTTTCTCTTGACTGTGGCAATTGCTATCGAATTAACGCAATATTAGCCACTTTCAATGCAACATACTGAAACAAAACCAACTATGCACGAGATTTTGTTGTTGGCAGAACGCATTGGAGTAGGATTCTATTGAGAACAACCCAGCCCTTACTCTACAAAGACCGGCAGCATAACCAATCAGAGTTGCAGTAGGCCTATATGTAAATAGACCATTACCATATATGGATCTGTGCCATTTACATTGAACTGGACCGTGTTTACAGCTGTGGTCGTGAGTAGATTTGCTTGTTTTGAGATCAAAGCAAGAACTGCATGAAGCCACTTGTGCACATTTTCTTCATACAATCCATCCGGAAAGTATTCAGACCTCTTCCCTTTTTACACATTTTGTTACGTTACAGCCTTATTCTCAAATGGATTAAATGAAACAATTACTCATCAATCTACACACAATACCCCACACTGACAAGTGAAGTACAGCTGAAGTCGAAAGTTTACATAGTGTCTCCTGACCCCTCCTGTCTCAGCCTCCAGTATTTATGCTACAGTAGTTTATGTCGGGGGGCTAGGGTCAGTCTGTTATATCTGGAGTATTTCCCCTGTCTTATCCGGTGTCCTGTGTGAAATGAAGTATGCTCTCTCTAATTCTCTTCCTTTTTTTCTCTCTCTCGGAGCACCTGAGCCCTAGGGCCATGCCTCAGGACTACCTGGCATGATGACTCCTTGTTGTCCCCAGTCCACCTGGCCGTGCTGCTGCTCCAGTTTCAACTGTTCTGCCTGCGGCTATGGAACCCTGACCTGTTCACTGTCATTACTATTATTTGACCATGCTGGTCATTCATGAACATTTGAACATCTTGGCCATGTTCTGTTATAATCTCCACCCGGCACAGCCAGAAGAGGACTGGTTCCTCTCTAGGTTTCTTCCTAGGTTTTGGGCTTTCTAGGCAGTTTTTCCTAGCCACCGTGTTTCTACACCTGTATTGCTTGCTGTTTGGGGTTTAAGACTGGGTTTCTGTACAGCACTTTGATATATCAGCTGATGTAAGAAGGGCTATATAAATACATTTGATTTGGAGTCATTAAAACTCGTTTTTCAACCACTCCACACATTTTTGATTTTGTAAAGTGGTTTCTTGCATCAAACAACACAACAACATTTTAGGTAACCTCCTTGTCTGAAGGACAAGTGGATAAACAGGTTAATGTCATGTCATGCATGTCTCATGGAATGTTGGCCTACATTGAACACCACACATTGGCTGCTACTGTTGGCTGAATGATAGAACAGCTATTTTCTACATTGTTTTTGATGGTAGGCCACTCTGGTAGACCTACATTATGATCAAATAGCCACAGTAGGCTACTTTGCCACTGTTAAAAGTGTAACATAAAGCGGGTACAGCCTCAGCGTTCACAGTAAACTTTTTTTGGAAGTTGCACAGAATTTTCACAATGTTAAAATTTCAGCAGACCTGAAATATGCTCAGTCCGGAAAAAAAATGTGTTTATATCCCTGTTAGTGAGCATTTCTCCTTTGCCAAGATAATCCATCCACCTGACAGGTGTGGCATATCAAGAAGCTAAACAGCAGGATCATTACACAGGTGCACCTTGTGCTGGGGACAATAAAAGGCCACTAAAATGTGCAGTTTTGTCACACAACACAATGCCACAGATTTTAATATATATATTTTTTCATTTCACCTTTATTTAACCAGGTAGGCCAGTTGAGAACAAGTTCTCATTTACAACCTGGCCAAGATAAAGCAAAGTAGTGCGACACAAACACAGAGTTATACATGGGATAAACAAACATACAGTCAATAACACAATAGAAAGTCTATATACAGTGTGTGTAAATGTAGTAAGATTAGGGAGGTAAGGCAATAAATAGGCCATAGTGACGAAATAATTACAATTTCACAATTAAACACGAGTGATAGATGTGCAGAAGATGAATGTGCAAGTAGAGATACTGGGGTGCAAAGGAGTAAAAAATAAATAACAATATGGGGATGAGGTATTGAGTGGGCTATTTACAGATGGGCTGTGTACAGGTGCAATGACGGGTAAGCTGCTCTGACAGCTGATGCTTAAAGTTATTGAGGAAGATATAAGACTCCAGCTTCAGTGTTTTTTGCAATTCGTTCCAGTCATTGGCAGCATAGAACTGGAAGGAAAGGCGGCCAAAGGAGGAGTTGACATTGGGGATGAACAGTGAAATATACCTGCTGGAGCGCGTGCTACGGGTGGGTGCTGCTATGGTGACCAGTGAGCTGAGATAAGGCGAGGCTTTACCTAGCAAAGACTTATAGATGACCTGGAGCCAGTGGGTTTGGCGACGAATATGAAGCGAGGGCTAGCCAACAAGAGCATACAGGTCACAGTGGTGGGTAGTATATGTGGCTTTGATGACAAAACGGATGGCACTGTGATAGACTAGACTACATCCAAATTGCTGAGTAGAGTGTTAGAGGCTATTTTGTAAATTACATCAGTTTTAGTCAGTTTTACTAGGGTATGTTTGGCAGCATGAGTAAAGGATGATTTGTTGCGAAATAGGAAGCCAATTCTAGATTTAATTTTGGATTGGAGATGCTTAATGTGAGTCTGGAAGGAGAGTTTACAGTCTAACCAGACACCTATGTATTTGTAGTTGTCCACATATTCTAAGTCAGAACCATCCAGAGTAGTGATGCTAGACGGGCGGGCGGGTGCGGGCAGCGATCGGCTGAAGAGAATGCATTTAGTTTTACTAGCATTTAAGAGCAGTTGGAAGTCACGGAAGGAGTGTTGTATGGAATTGAAGCTCATCTGGAGGTTTGTTAGCACAATGTCCAAAGAAGGGCTAGAAGTATACAGAATGGTATCATCTGCATAGAGGTGGATCAGAGAATCACCAGCAGCTAGAGCGACATCATTGATATATACCGAGAAAAGAGTCGGCCCGAGAATTGAACCCTGTGGCACTCCCATGGAGACTGCCAGAGGTCCGGACAACAGGCCCTCCGATTTGACACACTGAATTCTATCTGAGAAGTAGTTGGTGAACGAGGCGAGGCAGTCATTTGAGAAACCAAGGCTGTTGAGTCTGCCGTTAAGAGTGCGGTGATTGACAGAGTCAAAAGCCTTGGCCAGGTCGATGGAAACGGCTGCACAGTATTGTCTTTTATCGATGGCGGTTATGACATCGTTTAGGACCTTGAGCGTAGCTGAGGTGCACCCTTTACCAGCTCAGAAACCAGATTTCATAGCGGAGAAGGTACGTTGGGATTCGAAATGGTCGGTGATCTGTATGTACGTTGGGATTCGAAATGGTCGGTGATCTGCTTGTTAACTTGGCTTTCGAAAACTTTAGAAAGGCAGGGTAGGATAGATATAGGTCTGTAACAGTTTTGGGCTCCCCCTTTGAAGAGGGGGATGACTGCGGCAGCTTTCCAATCTTTAGGGATCTCAGACGATACGATTATGGTATGGGCAGGCATAAGCTACGGACAACGAACACAATTGCATTTTATTGACGGCAATTTGAATGCACAGAGATAACGTGAGGCCCATTGTCGTGCCATTCATCCACCGCTATCACCTAATGTTTCAGCATGATAATGCACAGCCCCATATCGCAAGGATCTGTACACAATTCCTGGAAGTTGAAAATGTCCCAGTTCTTCCATGTCTTGCATACTCACCAGATATGTCAACCATTGAGCATGTTTGGGATGCTCTGGATCGACGTGTATGAAATTGTGTTCCAGTTCCCGCTAATATACAGCAACTTCGCACAGCCATTGAAGAGGAGTAGGACAACATTCCATAGACTACAATCAACAGCCTGATCAACCTTGCGAAGGAGATGTGTTTTCTGATCTACGCCCCTACCTTTTTTTAAGTATATGTGATCAACAGATGCATATCTTTATTCCCAGTCATGTGAAATCTATAGATTAGGGCCTAATTAATTAATTTAAATTGACTGATTTCCTTATGTGAACTGTAAGAGCGTCTGCTAAATGACTTAAATGTAAATGTAAATGTAGCTCAGTAAAACGTGTCAAATTGCTGCGTTTATATTTTTGCTCAGTATATTCAGTAAACGTTCACTTTCAACATTCCTCATTTCCCTTCAATAAAGTGCAACACCAACGGGGGAAAAAAACGGTGTTTGCATTATCATAAAGATGCATGATACTCACAGAGGAGGAAATACTGGCCGTTTCCCGCCAGTGGAATGTCTGACTCGTGGAGCGGGAGCCATCTTTAACCTCATACACTATGACTCCTTTGGCACACACTCCTAAGATCAGCTCTCCGATGACTGGCTTCTTCTCGCGACCCACGCGGTAGAACAGAACGCCATACTCAGGAAGCTGCTGGGTTGCCTGGGAGGAAGTAAGATGTTAGACGTTAGAACGGCCGACGTGCAAGCTTCCCGCACGGGCTAAGAATACGAGCCAGATGTGTATGTAATATACAGTATTACCATATGTTTGCCTTTAATGCACTGTGCAGGTGCCACAGTCTTTTAGTGTTATGATTCAAATATTAGTCCACATATTAGTAGTATGGAATGAATTAGACTGACATAACTGTTTTATATATAGATATATATGCACACGACAGTTCAAAAAGTCCATTAAAATAACATCAAATTGATCAGAAATACAGTGTAGACATTGTTAATGTTGTAAATGACTATTGTAGCTGGAAACGGCCGATTTAAAAAAAATTGAATATCTACATAGGCGTAGAGAGGCCCATTATCAGCAACCATCACTCCTGTGTTCCAATGGCACGTTGTGTTAGCTAATCCAAGTTTATCATTTTAAAAGGTTAAATGATCATTAGAAAACCCCTTTGAAATTATGTTAGCACAGATGAAAACGGTTGTTCTGATTAAAGAAGCAATAAAGCTGGCCTTTTTTAGACTAGTTGAGTATCTGGAGCATCGGCATTTGTGGGTTCGATTACAGGCTCAAAATGACCAGAAACAAAGACCTTTCTTCTGGAACTCGTCAGTCTATTCTTGTTCTGAGAAATGACAGCTATTCCATGTGAGAAATTGCCAGGAAACTGAAGATCTCGTACAACGCTGTGTACTACTCCCTTAAAAGAACAGCGCAAACTAGCTCTAACCAGAATAGAAAGAGGAGTGGGAGGCCCCGGTGCACAACTAAGCAAGAGGACAAGTACATTAGTGTCTAGTTTGAGAAAAAGATGGCTCACAAGTCCTTAACTGGCAGCTTCATTAAATAGTACCCATTGGACACTGCTCCAGAGTCGAATGGCGTTGAGCTTTACACCACTCCAGCCTACGCTTGGTATTGTGCATGGTGATCTTAGGCTTGTGCGCAGCTGCTCAGCCACGGAAACCCATTTCACGGAGCTCCTTAACAGTTATTGTGCTGACGTTGCTTCCAGAGGCAGTTTGGAACTAGGTAGTGAGTGTTGCAACTGAGGACAGGCGATATTCATGTGCACCACACATCAGCGGTCTGGTTCTGAGAGCTTGTGTGGCCTACCACTTCGTGGCTGAGCCATTGTTGCTTCGAGATGTTTCCCCTTAACAATAACAGCACTTACAATTTACTGGAGCATCTCTAGCAGGGTATATATTTGACGAACTGACATGTTGGAAAGGTGGCATCCTTTGACGGTGCCACGCTGAAAGTCACTGAGCTATTAAGTAAGGCCATTCTCCTGCCTGTGTTTGTCTATGGAGATTGCATGGCATTGTGCTCGATTTTATACAATTGTCAGCAATGGGTGTGCCTGAAATAGCAGAATCCACTAATTTGAAGGTGTGTCAACGTTCTTTTGTATATTAACAGTGCATTCAGAAAGTATTCAGTCCCCTTGACCTTTTCCACATTTTAAGTTACAGCCTTATTCTAAAATTGATTCAATTGTTTTTTTCTATCAACCTACACACAATACCCCATAATGACAAAGCAAAAAAAAAAAATGGAAATATCACATTTACATAAGTATTCAGACCCTTAACTCAGTACTTTGTTGAAGCACCTTTGGCAGCAATTACAGCCTCTAGTCTTCTTGGGTATGACGCTACAAGCTTGACACACATGTATTTGAGTTTCTCCCATTCTTCTCTTCTCTCTCAAGCTCTGTCAGGTTGGATGGGGAGCGTCACTGCACAGCTCTTTTCAGGTCTCTCCAGATATGTTAGATCGGATTCAAGTCCGGGCTCTGGCTGGGCCACGCAAGGACATTCAGAGACTTGTACCGAAGCCACTCCTGCATGGACTAAGTTTTCATCAACAATCTCTCTGTACTTTGCTACGTTCATCTTTCCATTGATCCTGACTAGTCTCCCAGTCCTTGCCACAGAAAACATCTCCACAGCATAATGCTGCCACCACCATGCTTCACCATAGTGATGGTGCCAGGTTTCCTCCAGACGAGACGTTTGGCATTCAGGCCAAAGAGTTCAATCTTGGTTGTAACATAACAAAATGTGGAAAAAGTCAAAGGGTCTGAATACTTGCCGAATGCACTGTATATACTCGTTATATATATACACTCTTATTAAGGATTAAAATAGGGCAAAAAAAATGTGGTTACATAACTCTATGGAGTGTTTTCATTGGCTCATGTTACCTTTAGGAACTCAAGTTCGGACTCGTCGGTACTCATCGTGGAGTTATTGGCATGTAACCGTAGTAACTCCTCCTTTAGGTAAGGCAAGGCTCTTTTTTCCATGACGCTCTTGGCAACGTACTGGTCTGGTCGATAGTAGTTCCTCCCATAAACCTTTGGGAAATATCAGATAAAAGTCAGTCATCACTCAACTATAACATTTCTAGAGCTAATATTACAAAATATTTGCCATGGATGGGCATTTAAAATTCTTTTACAATTCAAATAATATGACATTTTTATGACAGTCAAAATTTGTAATAATAATGTTTTTTTTTTGCTCTCGACTCTCGACCAATCAGAATGACGCAAATGCACATGGCAGAGATAAACAGCGAACATTCTGCTTTTCTCCGGTGTAACAGTCCTGACCTGTTTTATGTTGTTTTTATGTGTTTATGGTCAGGGCGTTAGGTTTGGGTGGGCAGTCTATGTTATTTGTTTCCATGTTGGTTTTGGTTTGCCTGGTATGGCTCTTGATTAGAGGCAGGTGGTTTGCGTTTTCCTCTAATCAAGAGTCATATTTAGGTAGGGCATTCTCACTGTTTGTTTGTGGGTGATTGTCTCCTGTGTCCGTATGTATGTTCGTACCACATGGGACTGTAGCGTTTGTTTGTTTCGTTTCGTTTCGATGTCGTCTGTTTCCTGTACGTAAGTTTATGTTTAGTTATGTAAGTTTATGTTCAGGTTTCGTCAACGTCGTTTTCTTGTTTTGTAGTTTTGAAATTGTTTTGTTTCGTTTCGTGTTGCCATCGTGTTTATAATAAAGATGGCTTATTTCCCACAAGCTGCGTTTTGGTCTGAAGATCCTTCTCTCCTCACCTCATCCGAGGATGAGGAGAGCACCAGCCGTTACAGAATCACCCACCACGCTAAGACCAAGCGGCAAGGGAAAATTAAACGGAGTAAGGGACAGGAGAGAAAGGAGCAATGGACATGGGATGATGTTTTGGACGGAAAGGGTTGCTACACTTGGGAGGAGATCCTGGCTGGGAGGGATCGCATCCCATGGGAACAGGTGGAGGCACTGAGGAGAGCAGAGGCTACCGGGGAGAGGAACCGGAGCTATGAGGGAACGCGTCTGGCACGGAAGCCGAAAAAGCCCGTAAGTAATTCCCAAAAATTTCTTGGGGGGGGCTAGGAGGTAGTGGGCCAAGGGCAGGTAGGAGACCTGCGCCCACTTCCCAGGCTTACCGTGGAGAGCGGGAGTACGGGCAGGCGCCGTGTTACGCAGTAGAGCGCACGGTGTCTCCTGTACGAGTGCATAGCCCAGTGCGGGTTATTCCACCTCCCCGCACTGGTAGGGCTAGATTGAGTATTGAGCCAGGTGTCATGAGGCCGGCTCAACGCGTCTGGTCTCCAGTGCCTCTCCTCGGGCCGGCATACATGGCACCTGCCTTACGCATGGTTTCCCCGGTTCGCCTACATAGGCCGGTGCGGGTTATTCCACCTCCCCGCACTGGTCGGGCAACCGGGAGCATTCAACCAGGTAAGGTTGGGCAGGCTCAATGCTCAAGAGTGCCAGTACGTCTCCACGGTCCGGTATTTCCGGCACCACCTCCCCGCCCCAGCCTAGTACCTACAGTGTCTACACTATGCACTAGGCTACCAGTGCGTATCCTGAGCCCTGTTCCTCCTCCACGCACTCTCCCTGTAGTGCGTGTATCTAGCCCGGTGCCTCCAGTTCGGGCACCACGCACTAAGCCACCTGTGCGTCTTCAGAGCCCTGAACATACTGTATCTTCTCCCCCTACTAATCCTGATGTGCTTGTCCTCAGCCCGGTGTCACCAGTGCCGGTACCTCGCATCAGGGATAGAGTAGGCTTTGAGAGTACAGTGTGCCCTGTTCCTGCTCCCCGCACTAGTAGGAAGGTGCTTATCCTTAGCCCGGTGCCTCCAGTTCCGGCACCACGCACCAGGTCTACAGTGCACCGTATCCGGCCAGAGCCATCCGTCTCCCCAGCGCCATCTGAGCCATCCGTCTCCCCAGCGCCATCTGAGCCATCCGTCTCCCCAGCGCCATCTGAGCCATCCGTCTCCCCAGCGCCATCTGAGTCATCCGTCTGCCAGGAGCCTGCAAAGCCGCCCGTCTGCCATGAGCCTGCAAAGCCGCCCGTCTGCCATGAGCCTACAGAGCCATCCGCCAGACAGGAGCCGCTAGAGCCGTCAGCCAGACAGGAGCCGCTAGAGCCGCCCGCCAGACAGGATCTGCCAGAGCCGCCAACCAGACAGGATCTGCCAGAGCCGCCAACCAGACAGGATCTGCCAGAGCCGCCAACCAGACAGGATCTGCCAGAGCCGCCAGCGAGCCATGAGCAGCCAGAGCCGTCAGAGAGCCATGAGCAGCCAGAGCCGTCAGAGAGCCATGAGCAGCCAGAGCCGTCAGAGAGCCATGAGCAGCCAGAGCCGTCAGAGAGCCATGAGCAGCCAGAGCCGTCAGAGAGCCATGAGCAGCCAGAGCCGTCAGCCTGCCATGAGCGTCGAGAGCCGTCAGCCTGCCATGAGTGTCGAGAGCCGTCAGCCTGCCATGAGCGTAGAGAGCCGTCAGTCTGCCATGAGTGTCGAGAGCCGTCAGCCTGCATGCACCTGCCAGAGCCGTCCAGCCAGGACCTGCCAGAGCCGTCCAAACAGGACCTGCCAGAGTCCTTCAGCCGGGATCTGCCCCTTGTCCCGGTGTTGCCCCTTGTCCCGGTGCTGCCCCTTGTCCCGGTGCTGCCCCTTGTCCCGGTGCTGCCCCTTGTCCCGGTGCTGCCCCTTGTCCCGGTGCTGCCCCTTGTCCCGGTGCTGCCCCTTGTCCCGGTGCTGCCCCTTATTCCGGTGCTGGTCCTTATCCTGGTGCTGCCCCTTGTTCCGGTGCTGCCCCTTGTTCCGGTGCTGCCCCTTGTCCCGGTGCTACCCCTTGTCCCGGTGCTGCCCCTTGTCCCGGTGCTGGCTGTTTATTTAGGGGAAAGTAGTTTTAGGGTGGTCAGTGGAAGGGGTAGACAGAAGAGGGGAGTGACTATGGTGGTGTGGGGACAGCGTCCTGAGCCGGAACCACCACCGTGGTCAACTGCCCACCCGGACCCTCCCCTGGACTTTGTGCTGGTGCGCCCGGCGTTCGCACCTTGAGGGGGGGGTACTGTAACAGTCCTGACCTGTTTTATGTTGTTTTTATGTGTTTATGGTCAGGGCGTTAGGTTTGGGTGGGCAGTCTATGTTATTTGTTTCTATGTTGGTTTTGGTTTGCCTGGTATGGCTCTTGATTAGAGGCAGGTGGTTTGCGTTTTCCTCTAATCAAGAGTCATATTTAGGTAGGGCATTCTCACTGTTTGTTTGTGGGTGATTGTCTCCTGTGTCCGTATGTATGTTCGTACCACATGGGACTGTAGCGTTTGTTTGTTTCGTTTCGTTTCGATGTCGTCTGTTTCCTGTACGTAAGTTTATGTTTAGTTATGTAAGTTTATGTTCAGGTTTCGTCAACGTCGTTTTCTTGTTTTGTAGTTTTGAAATTGTTTTGTTTCGTTTCGTGTTGCCATCGTGTTTATAATAAAGATGGCTTATTTCCCACAAGCTGCGTTTTGGTCTGAAGATCCTTCTCTCCTCACCTCATCCGAGGATGAGGAGAGCACCAGCCGTTACATCCGGTAGTTTGACTAAAAGCAACAGCGAAAGAGAAGTCCGATTTTCCATGATTCTCTTACAAAAGGGTTTTCTGGAGTGTTTTGCATTGATCCGTGTCATACCGATCATGTCAGGGCAGCCTGGAGTTCTAAATGAGCAGAAGTAGCACAGGAGGAGCTTAACACACCCTTACAAAAAACATTCAAAAGTTTGTTTTATTAAATTCAGAATTTTAAATATCATGGTATATCCTTTTTTTTTTTTGTAGACAGCTTTTTCATTGCTAACCTCTGAAAGTCTAAGCATTTGGGGGGGGGGGGGGGGGGGGGTCTACTAAGCTAACATATGGAATTGTTTTAGGTTGGTCATATTATGGATTTTAATTGTTTGATAAAATATTGAATTAGGCCTTTATTACTGTAGCCCATTTAAAAACACATTGGATACCACATTCATAAATGGCAAAAGAAAACAGTAAAAAAAATAATACATCATAAGGAGAAAAAAAAACAAGGTTTTGAAGTGTCATTCTTTTATCCAGGAAATATAAGAAAGCTCAGGGACAAAAATTGCGGAGACACATTTAACCTCTTTTTTTAATTGGCACAAAACTACCTCCATTCATTTGTATGGGTTAATAACGGACGGGTCCCATGATACTTGTGGGGTCGTAGAGTCTCCCCTTTCCACAATGGGGTCATATTAGTTTGTAGCCCAAACAGGTTGGACGGTACAGACAAAAGTTGGCACATCGGTGATACCGAATACAGACACTTGTGCGGGTCGTAGAGCAAAACGGAGAACACCATTGTGATCGTCAAAGTCTACTCTTTCCATATAGTGTTTATTAGGCACATTCTGATGCTACAGACGTTTTCCTGAGAATACAGATTTGTCTGGATGTGTCCTGGGCTGATAAACAGCACTGTAGCCTGCCACTTTCCACCGCAGATGCGGAAGGCCGAAATAGGCGGATGTGGTGAATTGAGACGGGGCTCATCCTGCAGCTATCGCTAGCTTAAACTGAAGGATTTTGATGTGGATTTTTTTTGTTATAATCATTACTTATTCTACAATATAGAAAATAGTAAAAATAAAGAAAAACCCTTGAATGAGTAGGTGTGTCCAAACTTTTGACTGGTACTGTACGTATGCAGTAAAATCCACCTAGACCTTGACAATCAGGTGACTATACAGGATATATAACTCAAATAAAATGTCTAAAATACCTCAGGCATGCAGTCTCCATACTCTGCTTGGAGAGCCAAGGCACCCAGATATAGGCCTGTCTCTTCATGGCAGGCCAACCTGTCCTCCAGTATATCCTTCCTCAGCTGTAGGTAGTACTGGTGACGAGTCAGTTTGTGCCTGCCAAAAAACGCCATTCACACACAATATGCTTCCATAGAGAAAGCAGTGGGCAATCTGCATTATTGCCTGACCTCTATGAATTCCATAGGTCGACCTTGAATACAATACACTGTAAGCATGAGCGGATGTGAGGTACTTACAAAAGGAGAGAGATGTCGTGGACAAAGAATTTCACCCTGAAGAAAAGGACAAACGTGGAGGTAGGCACTTTCTTCCAACTGTCGGGGGCGACCTTGGATAGCTTTGTGTCATTTTCCAGGAAGAAGAACTCATGATCTAAAACCGAGAGATAAAAAGAAGAGTGACATTTTTAAACACGTGAACCATTTAAAGACAACTTTTAGCTTTTTCATTACTGTAGTTCGAGCACAGCCATACATGACCCAACAGAACACCTCAATGAACTGTTTCCAGTAAACGACATACAATATTTGTGCATTTACCATCAATGTAAGCAAGGCCAAAGTAGAAGTGTTCCACCAGATTGGAGTGGGCGACAATCATATCAAAGACATCCCCTCCTCCTGACTTGACGTCACACTTGACCAGGATGCTCTGTCCGTTTGGCATGACCACACTCAGTTCCCTCATAGTGGAGGGAGACTTCCCTTTCTTTGACTGGATTAAGAGACAGAAAGATAGTGATTCACGTAAAGACCGACTGATGACAGTTGGGGTGATGATAAAAGGCATTTAATGAAGCTCTTGATTTTTATTTTGTTTAACCTTTATTTAACTAGGCAAGTTAGTTAAGTACAAAATTCTTATATACAATGACGGCCCACCCCGGCCAAACCCGGACGATGCTGGGCCAATTGTGCACCGCCCTATGGGACTACAGCCGGATGTGATGCAGCCTGGATAAGAAGAGGTGGTGAGGCCTGACCTGAGCAGGCCAGACTACTGGTCGATGATAAAGTCATAATTACCACAATGGATCCGGGCAGCTCCAAGACAACCAGAGGCTCGTCTAACTTCCTAATGAACTCAGGACCCATATCCTGCAGAAATAAAGAGGAAAACATTAAGAACTACTAAAAATGTCAACTCAATATGTCACATGACTCACTATGATATCATACCTTGGCTTTCTTTTCATTAAGACTGACCGTGGACTCGTTTAGATATGTGTAAAGTACAGGTCTGACACTGCCACGGCGAAAGCCATCCAGGTAAGGGCTACAGGGGCTACGTGACTGATAGCTGCAGTAACTCTCTCGGTGACGTGACCCTTGGGGAATTCTGGGAGAAAATAAAAGACAAGATTACAGGGATAAAATTCTTTAACTTATTGTCCATAGACAGTTGGGTGAACTATCCCTTTAAAAAAAAACTGTACTTGTAAAGCTGATAATATGTGTATTCCCGGGTCAAAATGTGCCTTTTTGTTGTTTGAAAGGCGACAGCTAGGTTCTTACCCTCTGCTGAGCTCAGCTTGGAACGTTGGGGTGCTTCTGTTTCTCAGCGCCCAGGTGGAGTTGTGGTACGAGGCACTTCCTGAGAGACTGTGAAGCCTCTCTCTGACCATCTGACTCCGGTCAGTAAGTTGAGGACCAATCTCAGCCATGGACACATGATCAACCTAGAAAACACAATTGAATGACAGCTGCTGAATTAGATAAGTTGCGCTGACCTATCCTTAAAAATAACCATGGTCTCAAATCAATATGATCTCAATTCAAACCCAGCTGTAGATTGTAGCCAAGATAGAGTTGCAGCCAGTATTGTCACAATATGGAATAGAGGCCAATTTATTTCTAGGAAATTTGACCCTATAATGTCAGTGTGCTGGTCAGCACATGGAGTGTAGAGTGACAGCTATACTGACTACAGGTGCATTGCCTAAACCAAAAAAGGGAATGTGGGTGACTCACAGAGTCCCTGAAGACATCTTGTACTAGCTGTCTGATGAGCTTCTCTGGTGGGGGCAGTTGAGCAGCCTTGATGTGCTGTTCACAGGTCTCCAGCACGGTCACGAGATCTGCTCGCCTGTGGACCGTGTCCTCACACATACTCAGCAAGAGGTTGTTCAGGTCGTCACTCAGCCGAATGGGCTGGTTTTGAGGTAGTTGATAATCAACGGACCAGAAGAGGGTCATTCCTAGGGAATATACAATCATCTGAAGAAAACAAAGAGAAACAAGACAACAGTAAACATGTCGGTCATTCGGTGTTAGAGGAGTAGCGTTTTTAAGTGTTTTTCACAAAATTCCAAATCCATCATGGGCGGACCTCTTGGGTCCGTGAGGCAAATGTGTTCCTTGTAAGGAGAGGGACCTATGTACCGAATTTCATGATTTTAGGTCAAACGGGGTGTGGGCGTGACCTTTCAAAGTTTGAATTTTCAATCGCATGTTATCTGGTCAATCAGTGTCATTTTGTGAACCGTAAGACGCATCATTCACCCAAGGTTCGTCAAAATCGGGCTCGTGCTGTCTGAGACACTGCGTGTGACGAACGTACAAACTAACTGACAGAGACAGATCCACAGGACGAATGAGTAAAATCTTTCCTGAGGAATTCATGCAAAACCGAAAGTCGAGAGCCAAAACAGTGGTGAGATGTCAAGCCAACGGAGACCATAGGAGTTGGCCATATAGTACAGACGGACATGAAATCAGATTAGCAGTGTGATGCGATGACATTGAGATCAGGGGTTTTATTGAGCACCTTCTCCGAGGCCGTCCTGTTGGAGGCAGCGTGCCCCTCCTGTACCTCTGGAGCAGTGAAGGAACCAAGGTTCTCTGACCGGGGACAGCTCTTAAAAGCAAGGTTCCCAGTGGCTGACAGCAGCATTGAGCCAGGGCTCAGTACACTGCACATGTTACCAGGACCTGTCGAGAGGACAAAATACAAACTATTAGAAGTCGAGCACGATATTGTGTTGCCTATCCTTCCCATTCATCTCGGGTTTGAGGCCTATTTCTTCGAATGCATAAAGATGCATATACAAAAACAAGTCATGGGGTATGAAGTCAGCTCAGCATAATGGAGGTCTGCAAACATCTGACACATGTTTTGACAGGGTGTGAACAATCTCTTTTAAGGTCAAAAGATCCTGCCGGTGTGTATTATCATGGGTGAGGAAAAGCATATAAATATGTCCAGGTACCTTTGTGAGAGATTTCCATCAAGGCCTCGGCGGTGCCCAGTAGCAGACACCATACCTCATCCTCCTCCAGAGGTGACCCCCGGGCCTCCAGCACCTCCGCCAGGGTCACGAACGTGCCCATCCTGGGGGGGGACAGCCATGTGTAGATACAGTCATGTTATCTAAATCATTTTTGGAATATCTGCCTCAAAACGCTGTAATAGCGAAACATAAGCAATACATGTTGTTTCAAAAATATGCGAAGCCGTTATTTGGATTACAATGAAAACTGTTGAACCCAAGAGACTTGATTGTTTCCATAAATCATTGAAAAGTGTCCACACAACCATATTATCTAACTGCTTAAATCATTACCGCAAAGTGATATTTTTCTTTGACAAGATAGAGATATTAGGAGAACAGTAAATTTGGTCCATTTAGACAAGTAGCTATAGATGATTATCTACAATGAGTGAGGTGATTGATTGGACTAAAGGGCTCATGCAAAGCAATACAGACGCCCCCCCCCCCTTCAATAGCCACCTGTCCATTTCCCCCCTCTCCCGCTCTCACACATGCACACCGGGCTGTCACACGATGAGCTTCCAGTTTGCCATGTAATAGGCTTTCGCAGAGCCTGGAGGATTTGCTCTGATATGGCTACTCTCTGTGCCTTTCATTTTTCTGCCTCTCGTCACCAAGGTGACTGTGAAGCGTTACAACGAGACGTGACAGTGGTAGCATCCGGCTGAGGTTCTGTGACAATATCAAATGACACTGAACAAAAATATAAAATGCAACAATTTCAACGATTATTTCGACATGGGGCCGTGATTTATCACGCTGCCGCATATGATGGCTGCGGATGAATGGCGCGACAATGGGCCTCAGGATCTTGTCACGGTAGCTCTGTGCATTCAAATTGCCATCGATAAAATTAAGTTGTGTTCGTTGTCCGTAGCTTATGCCTGCCCATACCATAACCCCACCGCCACCATGGGGCACCCTGTTCACAACGTTGACATCAGCAAACCACTCGCCCACAAGACGCCAGACAGAAAATGTTTGCAAATGTATTGAAAAAATAAAATAAATACTAAATCTAATTGACATAACCCTTCACATCCCTGAGTCAATACTTTGTAGAAGCACCTTTGGCAGTGATGACAGCTGTGAGTCATTCTGGGTAAGTCTGGAAGAGCTTTCCACACCTGGATTGTGCAACATTTGCCCATTTATTCTTTTAAAATAATTCTTCAAGCTCTGTCCAATTGGCGTTAATCATTGCTAGACAACCATTTTCAGGTCTTGCCATAGATTTTCAATTAAATTTAAGTCAAAACTGTAACTCGGTCAGTCAGGAACATTCACGTTCTTCTTGGTAAGCAAATATAACACTTTGTAGTCCGGACAAAAAAGTACATTTCTTTGCCACATTTTTTGCAGTACTACTTTAGTGCCTTGTTGCAAACAGGATGCATGTTATGGAATATTTGTATTCTGTACAGGCTTCCTATTTTTACCAATTAGTCAATTAGGTTAGTGTTGTGAAGTAACAGTGTTGTTTATCCATCCTCAGTTTCCTCCTATCACAGCCATTAATTGACTATCGCACCATAGCACTCAACTGTCATCGTGAAGTGCTTTGAGAGACTAGTCAAGGATCATATCACCTCCACCTTACCTGCCATCCTAGACCCACTTCAATTTGCCCAATAGATCCACAGACGATGCAATCGCCACCACACTGCCCTGTCCAATCTGGACAAGAGGCATACCTATGTAAGAATGCTGTTCATTGACTATAGATCAACATTCAACACCATAGTACCCTCCAAGCTCATCGTCAAGCTTGAGGCCTTGGGTCTGAACCCCGCCCTGTGCAACTGGGTCCTGGACTTCCTGATGGGTCGCCCAAAGGTGGTGGGAGGAAACAACACCTCCTCTTTGCTGATCCTCAACACTGGGGCCCCACAAGGGTGTGTACTCAGCCCCCTCCTGTACTTCCTGTTCACCCACGACTGCGTTGCCAAGCACGCCTCCAACTCAATCATCAAGTTTGCAGACGACACAACAGTAGCAGGCTTGATTACCAACAACAATGAGACAGCCTACAGGGAGGAGGTGAGGGCTCTGGGAGTGTGTTGCCAAGACAATAACCTCTCACGCAACGTCTACAAAACTAAGGAGATGATTGTGGACTTCAGGAAACAGCAGAGGGACCACCCCCCTATCCACATTGATGGGACCGCAGTGGAGAAGGTGGAAATTGAAAAGCATCCTGTCGGGCTGCATCACAGCCTGGTACGGAAACTGCACCGCCCACAACCGCAATGCTCTCCAGCGGGAGGTGCGGTCTGCACAACGCATTACTGGGGGCAATCTTTCTGCCCTCCTGGACACTTACAGCACCCGATGCCATAGGAAGGCCAAAAAGATCATCAAAGACATCAACCATCCCAGCCACTGCCTGTTCACCCCGCTATCATCCAGAAGGCCAAGTCAGTACAGGTGCATCAAAGCTGGGACCGAGAGACTGAAAAACCGCTTCCATCTCAAGGCCATCAGACTGTTAAACAGCCATCACTAGCACATCAGAGACGGCTACCTATAGACATAGATTAGGAATCACTGGCCACTTTAAGGAAATGGATCCCTAGCCACTTTAATAATGTCTGCATATCTTGCATTACTCATCTCATATGTATGAACTGCACTCTATACTATCTTAGTCACTTCAATTGTGTGTAAATATTGCATCCCCCATCTCATATGTACATACGGAATTCTCTACTATGCCACTGTATCTTAGTCCAATGCCACTCTGACATATATGTATATATTCTTAATCCATTCCTTACTTAGATTTACGTGTATTTTGGGTAACTGATACCTATTACTTGTTAGATATTACTGCACTGTCGGAGCTTGAAGAACAAGCATTTTGCTACACCCGCAATAACATCTGATAATCACGTATATATGACCAATACATTTGATTTGATTTTGATTTGAACTCTAACTGTTTTAAAGTTGGCTTCATGGTGAAATCCCTGTGGTTTCCTTCCTCTCCGGCAACTGAGTTAAAATATGTCTGTATTTTTGTAGTGACTGGGTGTATTGATACACCATCCAAAGTGTAATTAATAACTTTACCAAGCTCAAAGGGATATTCAATGCCTGAAGAAAAAATAATATATATAAACTTACCCATCAACCAATCGGTGCCCTTCTTTGAGAGGTATTGGAAAACCTCTCTAGTCTTTGTGGTTGAATCTGTGTTTGAAATTAACTTCTCGACTGAGGGACCGTACAGATAATTGGATGTGTGGGGTACAGAGATGAGGAAGTCAGTAACAAATCATGTTAAACACGATTATTGAGCACAGAGTGAGTTCATGCTAATTATTATGTGACTTGTTAAGCTCATTTTCACTCCTGAACTTATTTAGGCTTGACATAACAAAGGGATTTAATACTTATTGACTCAAAACATCCCCGCATTTCATTTTTTATTTATTTGAAAAAAATAATTCCACTTTGACATTATGGGATATTGTGTGGAGGCAAGTGACAAAAAAAAAATCTAAATTTAAATCAATTTTAAAGTCATACTTTAACACAACAAAATGTGGGAAAAGTCAAGGGATGTGAATACTTTCTGAAGGCACTGTACCACCATTGGATCCAAGTCGTTAGAGTATTCACAGCAAATATCACACTGTGGAAGGTGTGAAGAAAATATTGTATGTTTACCACAGATTGTGTTACACAGCAAAATGAGACTTGATTGAATCATGAATTCCATCTCTGTGAAGTATGTAGTTCAGAGAAAAGTTTTTGCATACAAAACCACCCACATATGCAAAAAAATAGAGGAGCAGAACAAAAACATCGAACAGAAGGTTTAGAGAACATTTAATTGGATGCCAAAAAAGGATTAGAACAAAGCAAGCCCATATCTGAAGAGCACATACAGTGGCAAGAAAAAGTATGTGAACCCTTTGGAATTACTTGGATTTCTGCATAAATTAGTCATATCATTTGATCTGATCTTCATCTAAGTGACAACAATAGACAAACACAGTCTGCTTAAACTAATAACACACGAATAATTGCATGTTTCTTGTCTATATAGAATACATCATTTAAACATTCACAGTGTAGGTTGGAAAATATGTGAACCCCTAGACTAATGACTTTTCCAAAAGCTAATTGGAGTCAGGAGTCAGCTAACCTAGAGTCCGATCAATGAGACGAGAATGAAGATCTTGGTTAGAGCTGCCTTGCCCTATAAAAAAGCACTTACAAAATGTGAGAAGCAGTGCCTGATGTGAACCATGCCTCGAACAAAAGAGATCTCAGAAGAACTAAGATTAAGAATTGTTGACCTGCATAAAGCTGGAAAGGGTTACAAATGTATCTCTAAAAGCCTTGATGTTCATCAGTCGAGGGTAAGACAAATTGAGAAGGTTCAGTGCTGTTGCTACTCTCCGCAGGAGTGGCCGTCCTGCAAAGATGACTGCAAGAGCACAGTGCAGAATGCTCAATGAGGTTAAGAAGAATCCTAGAATGTCAGCTAAAGACTTACAAAAATCTCTGGAACATGCTAACATCTCTGTTGACGAGTCTACGGTACGTGAAAAACACTAAACAAGAATGATGTTCATGAGATGACACCACAGAAGAAGCCACTGCTGTCCAAAAAAAACCATTGCTGCACATCCGAAGTTCGCAAAAGTGCACTTGGATGTTGCACAGCACCACTGGCAAAACATTCTGTGGACAGATGAAACTACAGTTGAGTAGTTTGGAAGGAACACACAACTCTATGTGTGGAGAAAAAATGTCACAGCACACCAACATCAAAACCTCCTCCCATCTGTAATGTATGGTGGAGGGAGCATCATGGTTTGGGGCTGCTTTGCTGCCTCAGGGCCTGGACAGCTTGCTATCAGATGGAAAAATTAATTCCCAAGTTTATCAAGACATTTTGCAGGAGAATGTCAGGCTCTGTCCACCAATTGAAGCTCAACAGAAGTTGGGTGATGCAACAGGATAACAACCCAAAACACAGAAGTAAATCAACAACAGAATGGCTTCAACAGAAGAAAATATGCCTTCTGGAGTGGCCCAGTCAGAGTCCTGACCTCAACCTGATTTAAACTGCTGTGGCATGGCCTTGAGAGCGGTTCACACCAGACATCCTAAGAATATTGCTGAACTGAAACAGTTTTGTAAAGATGAATGGTCCAAAAGTCCTCCTGACCATTGTGCAGGTCTGCTCCGCAACTACAGAAAATGTTTGGTTGAGTTTATTGCTGCCAAAGGAGGGTCAACCAGTTATTAAATCCAAGGGTTGACATACTTTTTTCACCCTGCACTGTGAATGTTTACACGGTGTGTTCAATAAAGACATCCAAACGTATAATGGTTTGTGTGTTATTTGTTTAAGCAGACTGTGTTTGTCTATTGTTGTGATTTAGATAAAGATTAGATCTACCTCCTAATAATTTGGTCTATTTCCACCAATGCGGTATTGTAAACACATCATTCGTAGCCGGTGTGTGCTTGTTTGCCCATAACCTGTTTTAGAGAAATGTAATCATTGAATATTGTAAGAGCTTTCATTGTCTGTTTACATGCCCCCTTTATTCATCCTATGGTTCTGACTTGTTGTACAGGGAGTACACTGTAAGAACGGCAGAGGTTCTGAATTCTGTCGCTTGTACATTTCAAAAGCGCTGAACAAATAGTATTATTGCCTACGTCCGTCGTTGGTCACTCATTAATGTCTTAATCGAAATTACGGATTGCCTCTTATCCGCTTGTTGTCCCCTTATACCATAGTTTGTACATCTCAATTGTTAGTAGAAACCACAGTTGTTTAAGCAAGTCAGCCATATCAGCTATGTTCTTTAAAAGGCAGTAAATGAGGCTTAATGAACGGTGATAGAGTTTCTGTGCACCGTTTGTCACCGTTGTAGTGCAATTAAATGTATTGTTTAGTGTTGTTGTGGTCCCGTGTGGCTCAGTTGGTAGAGCATGGCGCTTGCAACGCCAGGGTTGTGGGTTCAATTCCCACGGGGGGACCAGGGTTCAATTCCCACGGGGGGACCAGGATGAATATGTATGAACTTTCCAATTTGTAAGTCGCTCTGGATAAGAGCGTCTGCTAAAATGTAAATGTTGTTAATGTAATTCATGAAAGCACACAAATTTGATCAATTGTTGCGTAGGGGCTTTGCTGGCATGCATCACACATTTATTTTATTTGCCCCACCAAGATTTACATGCTAAAATCGCCACTGCTAGCAAGCTAGCCAACATTAGCCAGTTAGCTAAGTCAGTTAACCCACTGTTCCCCGGACGCCGAAGACGTGGATGTCGATTATGGCAGCCCCCTGCACCTCTCTGGTTCAGAGGGCTTTGGTTAAATGCGGGAAGAAACATTACAGTTGAATACATTCAATTGGACAACTGACTAGGTTTCCTCCTTTCCCCTAGCTTGGATGCTTGACTGCTGTTAGATCAGAACACTCGGATCAACCCATCTCCTCCGCCAGAGCGTCCAGTGCGTTCTGAACGCACACTGGATTTACGAACGGACGATCTGACAACGCTATGCGTTTACGAGCGCACTCTGAGGACACTCTGGCACTCCAGATTGAATTTACGAACACACCCTTAGTATAAACCAGCCTTTAGTCTTGAAATCTTTGGTTGTTTAGTACATGGCCTCACATCTGAATCGTTAATAAAGAGCTGGGTGGGGATAAAGCTTAAGCGGGTGTGAACAACGCTGAATGGGTGTAGACAAAAAAAGAGCTGTCCAGTAGGTGTACCAAAACTTTCAAGGGCCATTTTCTCAAAAAGTGAGGTTACAAGTTTATCAACTTTCAAAGCAGAATTACTTCCCATTGTACCTCAACTGTAGTGTATGATATACCAATTTTTAGCTCTGAGTCTCTACTTTTATCCAATGTAAAAAACACAATTTTAAATGTTGCTATATAAGACCTGAATCGAGCCGGTCGGTCACATTTGTTAACTTGTCGACACGTTAACAGGCTATTTATTGTATTTTAAACGTGATAATGAATTCTGCTTGGTTATCAATGGAACTAAATATCAACATTAGAAGGAGATTTATCTTCCGCTTGGATATTTCCATCTGTGCCACTGACTTAGTCTGGCTTTAATTCCAGTTTGTTTTTCAAATGAATCAGTCATGTTGGATTCACATCTCCAACTCAACCAAAAATCTAAGTTAAAGAATAGGATTAGGCCTAAATCAAACTTAAGTTTAATTTAAGTTTAATTTGATTTAACTGAGATTTTGGTTGAGGTGGAAAGTGAATCCAACATATAAATTATTAATTTGTCGACAAACTGGAATTAAATAATTTTTTCAATTTGGACATAAAGGCATGGTAACTGGCTATATTTATGCTGTCATTGCATTTAAAACACAAAATATAAAAATATATTGCCCAATAATTTAATTGATGGGCTAAAATGACACCATAACATATATGCTTCCCTAAAGATAACATATCTTTAGGTTGAGATCATGCCTACCAGGCTATTGTCAAGAAACTGTTGTAATTCAACCGTTAACTACCTAATGGAAAGCTAAACCCATAGTTAACTCCTAATGACATATCGGCATTCACTCATTGGCTGTGGTACGCAACTTTTACGCATTCATAGAATACCACATTTGTGTAGAATACATGTAGGTCTATATTTTTGCGGAATTATATCCAATTAAACCCAAAACTTTACCTTAATTAATTCGATATCGGAAGTCCCTCTTAATTTCTTCAGAATACCTGCAGCTCGAATGTAATCCTCTCAAGCATCACATGGCATTCCACCTGTGGCTGTGCTCTCCGTCGGCAAATGTGTCTAGCCTATCAGGGGACTTTCACCTATCCATCTATAATTCCATCACACGACAGCGTGGAAATAACACATTTCTCCATCGCATATAACGCTCTGGACTCACACGTAGTTACCTGTCTATACTGTGGTTCTGTTAATTTGGACTATTTTTAGACTCCAGCTATAAGAACTCAATTGGATTACGCAGGAGCAGTGTGACAAGTGGCGAGGCAGTGCGCAACCAATTGGTGTGGCCAAGTACTCTGAGCAGCATATACTGTAGCTAATGGTCGTGCTCCCTTGCGCAGACCTTGCATGCATCAACCAATGGTTGCGTGCGACGTCATCAGCTGTGTAATCGACTGACAGATTGCGAAATATATGATGTGGTTAGCTGATACTTTACCTGATAAATACCTTTATAGGCGTTGTTAAATCTGGCAGGAGTCAGCAACGCCTGGGCAGAGGAACGCGCCCAATCTGTCAGTTGAACAGTGAGGTGAAAGGTGAGACAAGTATGTTCCGCTCATTTCCAGTAACCCAAAGTATGTTAAAAAATAGCCCTATTTCTTTTTTAATGCGAACTTCAAAAATCACGTGTGGTTGTTGTTTGGCTAAAGACGCCAACTCCCCCTCTCTCTTTTCTCTCTTTCTCGCTCTTCTGTCTCTCTCTCTTTTTCTCTCTTTTTCTCTCCTTCTCTCTCTCTTTCTCTTTCTCTTTCTCTCTCTCTCTTTTCTCTCTCTCACACACACTCCTCCTTCTCTCTCTCACACACACACACTCCGTTCTCTCACACACACACACACACACACACACACACACACACACACACACACACACTCTATTTCTCTCACTATCTCTCTCTCTCACACACACACACACACACACACACACACACACACACACACACACACACACACAATATCTCTATCTCAATTTCAATTTAAGGGGCTTTATTGGCATGAGAAACATATGTTGACATTGTCAAAGCAAGTAAATTAGATAATAAACAAAGGTGAAATAAACAATACAAAATGTACAGTAAACATTACACTTACAAAAGTTCCAAAATAATAAAGACATTTCAAATGTCATATTATCAAATCAAATCAAATGTATTTATATAGCCCTTCTTACATCAGCTGATATCTCAAAGTGCTGTACAGAAACCTAGGCTAAAACCCCAAACAGCAAGCAATGCAGGTGTAGAAGCACATATTATGTCTATATGATGTGCAAATAGTTAAAATAAATAAACATAAATATAGGTTGTATTTACAATGGTGTTTGTTCTTCACTGGTTGCCCTTTTCTTGTGGCAAGAGGTCACAAATCTTGCTGCTGTGATTGCACACTGTGGTATTTTACCCAATAGATATGGGTGTTTATCAAAATTGGATTTGTTCTCGAATTCTTTGTGGGTCTGTGTAATCTGAGGGAAATATGTGTCTATAATATGGTCATATATTTTGCAGGATGTTAGGAAGTGCAGCTAATTTTCCACCTCATTTTGTGGGCAGTGTGCATATGGGGTTCTCTTGTCTTCTCTTGAGAGCCAGTTCTGCCTTCGGCGGCCTTTCTCAATAGCAGGGCTATGCTCAATGAGTCTGTACATAGACAAATATTTCCTTAATTTTGTGTCAGTCACAGTGGTCGGGTATTCTGCCACTGTGTACTCTCTGTTTATGGCCAATGAGAATTCTAGTTTGCACTGTTTTTTTGTAAATTCTTTCCAATGTATAAAGCAATTATCTTTTTGTTTTCTCATGATTTGGTTGGGTCTTATTGTGTTGCTGTCCTGGGGCTCTGTGGGGTCTGTTTGTGTTTCTGAACAGAACCCCAGGAGCAGCTTGCTTAGGGGGCTCTTCTCCAGGTTAATACTCTGTAGTTGATGGCTTTGTTATGGAAGGTTTCTCCCTCTCTCTCTCAATTCAAGGGCTTTATTGGCATGGGAAACATATTATTCTATCTCTCTCTCCTTTCTCTCTCTCTCTCGCTCTCAGTGGGTGTGTTTATTATGGCGAGATGAGAAGTAGAATGCCTAAATGCCTCTAATTTGTCATGCATAATGTTGCATACACTACAAACAGAGAATACCCGCGGGAGGTAGGCTATACAACACTGCAGGGCGTTGCGCTCTTGAATGTCACCCAGTTCTCATCCGCAACCGGAAAACATCGCAAGGTTTTCGACGACGTCGGTATGAAATAGCAGAAACTGTTTGTGTCACGGAAGCGCAAAGATTAGGCTACGTAGTACACATGTATTTTGCAGATCCAGGCCTGCCAGTGGAAGGAAACGCAGCGGATTCAGAGGTTGTCTTACTAACGAGAAGATATTATAAGATATTCAAACATTCTGCTGCATATTTAAACGGAAGACCAGACACCGCGGTTTGACCGTTTTGGAATTACGAACGCGTTCTTTTGGAGTGAGGTGAGTTCCATATGAAACCTTTATAAGACATGTTATTGTTAGCAGTGGGGGAGGGGGAGGGTATTGTCACTGATGGGTCGCAAGGAACACAGAAATTACAATAAATAGCTGCAACCAGCTTGCTGGAACATATTGTCGAGTTTCGGCCTATAGGCCTATTGCAATTTTAAAGACGTGCACCGCCTTAAAAAAATCTGTCTATTGGATACTTCTCAATGCGCGATGAATTTAAATGCACACGAGACTCTATAAAATACGCTACATTGTAACAAGACTGTAACTACCTGCTGTGTTACATTGTAACAACTACCTATCTTCGCAGCAGATACTGACAACATAAATGACTCGGTTACATTTGACATGCTACATTTCTCAAATATGAAACACACGCCCGCCATTCGGTAAAGAAATGGGCAATTGACAATTTGCCTACCACCAATTGAGTAGTATAAACGTGTGTTCGCAGGCTTACCTATTCTGCTAGTGCGTCAAGTCGACGTCTATTTAGCAAGTTAGAGGAATAGCAGCAGCTTGTGCAAAATTGTAACTCTTTTGATGGATGAAGTCGTCAGCATATCTGGATCGACTACATTTCATCCAATATACCTAAAACATTGCAGAATAATTAATCGACGGTGTTATGTTCAGGCAGCTGTCACATCGACATAATACCCGTCTATCTACAATAAGAACGCTATTAATATAATTGCAATGATGGTAAATATGATTAAATCATATCTTCCTTTAACTTCCTATTCATTCGATTAACAACACTTGGCTAAAGATTACTGTCGCATTTCGTTTTGAAAGATGTCGGACACCTTCGTTGGCCATTCCAGCCTAAGGTGTGTCATAGAAGAATGACCTCCGTAACAGATGCAGCCAGAGGCATTTGACAAATTGCTTCTAATTCTGACGTTGCTGGTTCTTGCGGTCAGTGGCGATGGGCTACAGTGTCTTCATTAGCTGGAAAAGTAGGCTGGTGAAAACCACCGATCATTTAAGAAGTCATATTCATTTAGGTTAGATGTAGACACCAGCTGGGCATTAATGGCATGATCGAGAGACATGGATGATTATTTCCTTCACAGTTATTGCTGTGAATGAAATGCCCCCCGTTTTTACTGAAATGCCCCAGACACCACGAACTTGTGATTTAGAGCGAGACCTTGAAACAGCAACAGACGATGTAGCCTTCACCTGTGGGTGGGCGATGTTGTCCGCGACGGCGACATGCTTCATGGCTACAATTCTCTGCCTCCCTCTAATCGCATATTCTCTCAGCTTCTCTCAGAGTCTCTGTGAGAGAAGCTCTCTCTCTCTCTCTCTACCACTCATCTATCCGAGTGCCACATCTAAAGACCAAATGTCGTTGTCACACCTTCTTCTGCTCCACGGCTCTTGCTTTTAGTAAACCTTGTTGCACACAGTATCTGTTAGTGTTTTCATCCTGTCTGTTAGCTTTTCACAAACGAACTCTGATGCAAAATGCTCACATTTCCATTGATCATGTGAATCAAAATAGTGTCATTTATGTTGTTTCAATACAATGACACGCATATCATTCAATTCAGTCCCTCTGTATAGGGCATAGTCATTCAGTTGTTTGCACCGCCATTCATGCTGCTCCAGAGTGCACAGTTGCACGGAGCGATTTCACTTCCCTTTTGTGTCGGTAAAGCATTTTGTTCAAGCTCCTCCAAACCTTTTTTTTTAGTCCCTCCATCTCATAGCACGGCTTCGGGCCGTTGACATGCGTTTCATCCGGGATGAACCCCCCCCCCCCCCCCCCCCCCCCTCCACACACACACACACTGAATGCCCCTTCGTGTGAAGAGGAGGGGAAGGTGGCTGTGTAGGCGTATGGAGGTCAAGTAATGGTCTGTCGACTGTGCAGCCATCAGCCAGTGGAAATGGGCCTACATTTGAGTAATGATTTTGTCTTCTAACTCCATATCAAATCCAGCGCTCCCTCCCTCTCTTTTTTTCTCTCTCTCTCTCTCTGCCTCACTCCTTCCTTCTATTTGCCTGAGCAATGAGTCTTAAATAAACATTCCTGCAGGCTCAAATGGGCATCAGACAGTGGTGCTAGTCACTCTCGATGTGATAGCTGTGCGATTTCTCTATTGGCTTGTGAGAAACGTTCCTAGCGCTGCCCCATATCTCAGCCAAGCAAGCAACTAAAGTGTTTGTTTTTAAGCTGCTATATTTGCTATAATGCGAGCAAAGAACTTCCACAAACCTCAGGAAGGGCCTTTTTAAAGCTGTAGAGAAATGATGTACAGTGCCTTCGAACAGTATTCAGACCCCTTGACTTTTCCCAAATTTTGTTAAGTTACAGCCTTATTCTAAAGTTGATTAAATGTTTTTTTCCCCTCATCAATTTACACACATGAACCCATAATGATAAAGCAAAAACAGTTTAAAAAAAATATTTTATGCCAATTTTTTTATTTTTTATTTTTGAATATTTAATTTAAATAAGTATTCAGACCCTTTACTCAGTACTTTGTTGAAGCACCTTTAGCAGCGATTACAGCATTGATTCTTCTTGGGAATGACACTACAAGCGTGGCACACCTGTATCTGGGGAGTTTCTCCCATTCTACTCTACAGATCCTCTCAAGCTCTGTCAGGTTGGATGGGGAGCGTTGCCACACAGCTATTTTCAGGTCTCTCCAGAGATGTTCAATCGGGTTCAAGTCCGCTCTGGCTGGGACACTCAAGGACATTCAGAGACTTTTCCCAAAGCCACTCCTGCGTTGTCTTGGCTGTGTGCTTAGTGTCATTATCCTGATGGATGGTGAACCTTCACCCCAGTCTGAGGACCTGAGCGCTCTGGAGGTAGGTTTTCATCATGTACTTTGCTCCGTTCATCTTTGCCTCGATCCTGACTAGTCTCCCAGTCCCTGCCACTGAAAAACATCCCCACAGGATGATGCTGCCACCACCAATCATCACCATAGGGATGGTGCCAGGTTTCCTCCAGACATGACACTTGGCATTCAGGCAAAAGAGTTCAATCTTGGTTTAAATCAGAGAAGAGTATTGATTCTCATAGTCTGAGAGTCTTTAGGTGCCTTTTGGCAAACTCCAAGCGGGCTGTCATGTGCCTTTTACTGAGGAGTGGCTTCCGTCTGGCCACTCTACCATAAAAGCCTGATTGGTGGATTGCTGCAGAGATGGTTGTCCTTCCGGAAGGTTTTCCCATCTTCACAGAGGAACTCTGGAGCTCTGTCAGAGTGACCGTCGGGTTCTTGGTCAACTCCCTGACCAAGGCCCTTCTCCCCCGATTGCTCAGTTTGGCCAGCTCTAGGAAGAGTCTTTGTGGTTCCAAACTTCTTCCATTTAAGATTGAAGGAGGCCATTGTGTTCTTGGGGACCTTCAATGCTGCAAAAATGTTTTGGTACCCTTTCCCAGATCTGTGCCTCGACATAATCCTGTCTGGGAGCTCTACGGACAATTCCTTCGACCTCATGGCTTAGTTTTTGCTCTGACATGCACTGTCAACTGTGGGACATTTATATAGTCAGGTGTGTGCCTTTCCAAATCATGTCCAATCAATTGAATTTACCACAGGTGGACTCCAATCAAGTTGGAGAAACATCTCAAGGATGATCAATGGAAACTGTCACGCCCTGACCTTAGAGAGCTGTTTTATTTCTCTATTTGGTTAGGTCAGGGTGTGATGTGGGGTGGGCATTCTATGTGTTCTATTTCTTTGTGATTGGCCTGAGTGTGATTTCCAATTAGAGGCAGCTGTCGATCGTTGTCTCTGATTGGGAATCATACTTAGGCAGCCTGTTTTGCCACCTTAGTTGTGGGTAGTTGTCTTTGTTAGTCGCCTGTATAGCCCTAGTAAGCTTCACATTCGTTTTTGTTGTTTCTTGTATTGTTGGCAACATTTAAAAAGGAGAAATGTACGCTCACCACGCTGTACCTTGGTCCGGTCATTTCCCTGACGACGTTCGTGACAGAACTACCTACCACTACCAAAATAAAAAAGCGGCGTTGCCGGGAGGAGCAGCGTTTTCTGGAGGAATGGACATGGGAGGAGATCTTGGAAGGCAAGGGACCCTGGGCAAAGGCTGGAGAGTATCGGCGTCCAAGGAAGGAGATAGAGGCGGCGAAAGCAGAGCGGCGACAGTACGAGGAGTTGGCACAGCGGAGCAGGCACGGGGGGGGGGGGGGGGGGCACATGAGGAGATTGGCTGAGTCAGGTTGGAGACCTGAGCCAACTCCCCGTGGGGAGCGTGTGACTGGTCAGGCACCATGTTATGCAGTGATGCGCACGATGTCTCCAGTGCGCACTCATAGCCCGGTGCGCTATATTCCATCTCCCCGCATGGTGCCGGCTCAGCGCATCTGGCCTCCAGTGCGTCTCTACGGCCCAGGATATCCTGCGCCGGCTCTGCGCACAGTGTCTCCGGTGTGCCTGCACAGCCCAGTGCGTCCTGTGCTGGCGCCCCGCATTTGCCGGGCGAAAGTAACCATCCAGCCAGGACGGGTTGTGCCAGCTCTACGCTTGAGACCTCCAGTGCGCCTCCACGGCCCAGCGTATCCGGTTCCTGCTCCACGCACCAGGCTTCCAGTGCATCTCCCCAGTTCAATGAGACCTGTTCTGATTCCACGTACCAGGCCCCCAGTAGGTCTCCCCAGCCTGGTGAGCCCTGTGGCAGCTCCACGCACCAGGCTTCCTGTACGCATCCACAGTCCAGTACGTCCTGTGCCTCCTCTCCGCACTCGCCCTGAAGTGCGTGTCATCAGCCCTGTGCCACCGGTGCTGGTCCCACGCATCAAGCCTCCAGTGCACCTACACACACCAGAGCTTCCGGCAACAGTTCCCACTCCAGAGCTTCCGGCGACAGTTCCCAGTCCAGAGCTTCCGGCGACAGTTCCCAGTCCAGAGCTTCCGGCGACGTTTCACAGTTCGGAACCTCCAACGACGTTTCACAGTCCGGAACCTCCAACGACGGGCCACAGTCCGGAACCTCCAACGACAGGCCACAGTCCGGAACCTCCAACGACGGTCTACAGTCCGGAACCTCCAACGACGGTCTACAGTCCGTGAGCCTCCAACGACGGTCTACAGTCCGGAGCCTCCAACGACAGTCCACAGTCCGGAGCCTCCAACAACGGTCCACAGTCCGGAGCCTCCAGCGACGGTCCCCAGTCCGGGGCCTGCAGCGAGAATCCCCAGTCCGGGGTCTGCAGCGAGGGTCCCCAAGCCAGGGCCTGCAACGAGGGTCCCCAGTCCGGGGCCTGCGGCGAGGGTCCCCAGTCCGGGGCCTGCGGAGAAGGTCCCTAGTACGGAGTTGGCGGCGAGGGTCCCCAGTCCGGGGCCTGCGGAGAAGGTCCCCAGTCCGGGGTCGGCGACGAGGGTCCCCGCACCAGAGGCGCCACCTTTAGTGGGGTGAGCCAGAGGTGGAGCGGGGTCTGCGTCTAGCACCGGAGCCGCCACCGAAGTAGATGCCCACCCGGACCCTCCCCTATAGGTTCAGTTTTGCGGCCGGGAGTCCGCACCTTTGGGGGGGGGGTACTGTCACGCCCTGACCTTAGAGAGACGTTTTATTTCTCTATTTGGTTAGGTCAGGTTGTGATGTGGGGTGGGCATTCTATGTGTTGTATTTCTTTGTGTTTGGCCTGAGTGTGGTTCCCAATCAGAGGCAGCTGTCGATCGTTGTCTCTGATTGGCCCTAGTAAGCTTCACGTTCGTTTTTGTTGTTTCTTGTTTTGTTGGCGACATTTAAAATAAAGAAAAATGTACGCTCACCATGCTGCACCTTGGTCCGGTCATTTCCCTGACGACGTTCGTGACAGAAACGGGATGCACCTGAGCTCAATTTTGAGTCTCATAGCAAAGGGTCTGAATAATTATGTAAAAAAGGTATTTTTTTAATGTATTTTTTAATGCATTTGCAAATATTTCTAAAAACCTGTTTTGGCTTTGTCATTATGGGGTATTGTGTGTAGATTTTTATTTATTTATTTCACCTTTATTTAACCAGGTAGGCCAGTTGAGAACAAGTTCTCATTTACAACTGCGACCTGGCCAAGATAAAGCAAAGCAGTGCGACAAAAACAACAACACAGAGTTACATATAAACAAACGGACAGTCAATAACACAAAATAATAGAAAAATCGAAAAATCTAGGTACAGTGTGTGCAAATGTTGAGGAGTAGGGAGGTAGGCAATAAATAGGCCCTAGAGGTGAAATTAATTACAATTTAGCATTAATACTGGAGTGATAGATGTGCAAGTAGAGATACTGGGGTGCAAGAGGGTAAGTAATAATATGAGGATGAGGTGTGGCTGTGTACAGGTACAGTGATCGGTAAGCTTCCCAGACAGCTGATGCTTAAAGTTAGAGAGGGAGATATAAGACTTCAGCTTCAGTGATTTTTTTTGCAATTCGTTCCAGTCATTGGCAGCAGCAGAGAACTGGAAGGAAAGGCGGTGTTGGCTTTGGGGATGACCAGTGCAATATACCTGCTGGAGCGCGTGCTACGGATGGGTGTTGCTATTGTGACCAGTGAGCTGAGATGAGGCGGGGTTTTACCTAGCAAAGACTTATAGATGACCTGGAGCCAGTTGGTTTTGCGACGGATATGTAGTGAGGGCCAGCCAACGAGAGCATACAGGTCGCAGTGGTGGGTAGTATATGGGGCTTTGGTGATAAAACGGATGGCACTGTGATAGACTACATCCAGTTTGCTGAGTAGAGTGTTGGGGGCTATTTTGTAAATGACATCGCCTAAGTCAAGGATCGGTAGGATATTCAGTTTTACGAGGGTATGTTTGGCGGCATGAGTGAGGGAGGCGTTGTTGCGAAATAGGAAGCCGATTCTAGATTTAATTTTGGATTGGAGATGCTTAATGTGAGTCTGGAAGGAGAGTTTACAGTCTCACCAGACACCTAGGTATTTGTAGTTGTCCACATATTCTAGGTCAGAACTGTCCAGAGTAGTGATGCTAGTCAGGTGGGAGGATGCGGGCAGCAATCGGTTGAAGAGCATGCACTTAGTTTTACTAGCATTTCAAAGCAGTTGGAGGCCACGGAAGGAGTGTTGTATGGCGTTGAAGCTCATATGGAGGTTTGTTAGCACATTGTCCAAAGAAGGGCCAGATGTATACAAAATGGTATCGTCTGCATAGAGGTGGATCAGAGAATCACCAGCAGCTAGAGCGACATCATTGATATATATATACAGAGAAAAGAGTCGGCCCGAGAATTGAACCCTGTGGCACCCCCATGGAGACAGCCAGAGGTCCGGACAACAGGCCCTTCAATTTGACACACTGAACTCTATCTGAGAAGTAGGTGGTGAACAAGGCGAGGCAGTCATTTGAGAAGCCAAGGCAATTGAGTCTGCCGATAAGAATGAGGTGATTGACAGAGTCGAAAGCCTTGACAAGGTCGATGAAGACGGCTGCACAGTATTGTCTTTTATCGATAGCGGTTCTGATATCGTTTAGGACCTTGAGCGTGCCTGTGCTTGAGGTGTACATTTAAAAAAAAAAACTTTTAGAATAAGGATGTAACATAACAAAATGTGGAAAAAGGGACAAGGTCTAAATACTTTCAGAATGCACTGTAAATTATCCAAATGTCATTGCTTTTTACACTCAATGCAGCCTGTCAATCAAATTCTCAATGCAGCCTATGTCAATCAATCAAAACAATCTATGGCTTGGAATGTCCAGGTAATAAGCTGATGAAATGCTAGTACTTTAAAAAAATCTTCCTGCTGTCTTCTCCCTCTTTCTTAGGTCTTGAGACAGAAGTTCCACTTGGATGCCCAAAACACACACTTTGTCCAGATTTCATCATGAATCGGAATAAGCGTGAAAAGGAGTTTTACAGTTTAGACGTCGGTGATTCCACTTTTACGGTGTTGAAACGCTACCAGAATTTAAGACCCATAGGCTCCGGAGCACAAGGGATTGTCTGGTGAGTAGACGGAGCTGTGAATTAGACAGGAAAAGACAGGCGTTGTAGCCTGGTACTCATTATCAAGTGGCTATGTTAGAACTGCGTGTGTTACGTTGGAAAATAACATTATCTAACATAACCATTTGATAGCTTTTTTAAAAATGACATTGGAAGTCAATATGATATGTTATTAGCTGTTGCAGGTTGTTTGTATGCCATGGGTCCAGTATTAGACTTCGTACTTGTACCTTGTTATTGATCTAGGACATGGGAAAGTGTGAACAACTCACACGCCTCCTAGTTTAAAAAAAAAAAAAGGATTAAAGACATTGATGTTTGGCCGTGCTTGCCTTCTTCAGATTGCGTCATGCAGTATGGACAAACCTGTTTCTATTTTGTGTTTCCCAGCTCAGCATATGACCACAACCTCGAACGCAACGTTGCAATTAAAAAACTCAGCCGACCTTTCCAGAACCAGACCCATGCCAAAAGGGCTTACAGAGAACTGGTGCTCATGAAATGTGTCAACCATAAGAACGTAAGCTATTTTTCCCCCCCTCTCTCTGAACCTGCGATAGCGAAAAGGGCGAGTGCAAGTGGGAAAGGGAGTTGTAAAAATGTGTCTCATTTTCACGACAGAGATCGTTCCGGAATGTTGCTGTCCTCTTGTAGCTTTTACGCGAGCTCTTGGCCGTTTCCATTTTTCAAATGTTCAATTGCCTGTTTTCTGTAGCGTTATCCGTTTTATTTTTTAGCAAAGAACCCTCCTGCTGTTTTTAGTGCACCCTTATGCAGCGTGTTGTCACCGCTGAATGCGTTGTCCCTCCATATGCTGCTCATAGAACCATGATGCACTGGTGCCTTTTGTATCCCCACAGATTATTGGCTTGTTAAATGTATTCACGCCACAGAAGACACTGGAGGAGTTCCAAGATGTGTAAGTAACGTCGTCGCCCTTGGCTTTACATAATATATGCTCAGTGTTCCCTGGTAGGCTGTGGTGCTGAAATGGCAGGAAGTACATACAACAATTGTTTCGTGCAGTGTATGGTGTTTGGGGTCGGGGTCCATCGTGGGATAACGGATGGGTTAGTATGTTGCAGTGCATGGGACGAAATGGGATTTCATTCTCACAGCGGAGGGAGGAACTGTGAGAATCTCTGTCTGCCTGATTGGAGCTAAAAATACAAAATGAACAAATCATAGCCTGAGGGTATACGGACCGTTTTGCTATGACGGAGGAGGCAGCCTGTGTGTGTGTGTGTGTGTGTGTGTGTGTGTGTGTGTGTGTGTGTGTGTGTGTGTGTGTGTGTGTGTGTGTGTGTGTGTGTGTGTGTGTGTGTGTGTGTGTGTGTGTGTGTGTGTGTGTGTGTGTGTGTGTGTGTGTGTGTGAGACGTAATCGGTGTGTATTCTTGCATGTGCTTGGGTGTATCTGTGTGTGTTTGCCTGTGTGTATGCATATGTTTGTGAGTGTGTACGTGTCATCTCACCCACCCTTCCTTCCCTCTTCTCTGTATCCGTCCCCAGTTATATTGTGATGGAGCTGATGGATGCCAACCTGTGCCAGGTGATCCAGATGGAGCTGGACCACGAGCGGCTGTCCTATCTGCTCTACCAGATGCTGTGTGGCATCAAGCACCTTCACGCCGCGGGCATCATACACAGGGTAGACACACAAACACGCACGCCTTGCCTAGCCTGACATTTCTAGAGAGTTATCCACCCATCCCATATCTCTAAACCACATCCCCTCCTTACCCCACCCTCAGGATCTGAAACCCAGCAACATTGTGGTAAAGTCGGACTGCACACTGAAGATCCTGGACTTCGGATTGGCCAGGACAGCGGCCACAGGCCTCCTGATGACCCCGTATGTGGTGACCCGCTACTACCGCGCCCCTGAAGTCATCTTGGGCATGGGTTACCAGGCCAACGGTGAGTGAGTGACCGATCATCAGAGCTGTGCGTGCTGCGGGAAACGCTGCCTGTCGCATGCTCCGCCCACAATGTCCAAACACCCACCCACCCTCACAGCCACACCACCCTCCCGTGTCAGTGTCACAGTCTGAGGTGACGGTGGCATGCCTGGCTATGCATTGTGGGTTCCTTTCATCCGGTGTAGAGAGCCAGTGCACAGCAGATGTAGCGCTTGTGTTTTCTAAGAGGCCGCCCAGAGACGGTGCAGCTGGACTAGGCGTCAGTGGGAATCCAGTCACGTGTGGATCCACTGGTTCACTTTAGTGCGCATGCCTTTAACAATTAACATTTTATGCAAGAATGTCTTATGTGCAGATGTGATGGGGCTTGATATCGCCGAATCATTGGACTCGGGTTTGTTGTGCGATGAAATTCAGTGCTCAAATACGAGGGGAAAGGTTTATTTAACTTCTACTTCTACTGCCTGGAAATATGGGCATCTCTGTACTCTTGACCAAAAATGTCCCAAACTTTCCTGCTGACTTGTTGCTTTGCTTATTTTCTTCTCCTTCTTTCTATGCTACACATATCTAGTGGATATATGGGCTGTGGGCTGCATTATGGCAGAAATGGTTCGCCACAAAATCCTTTTTCCAGGAAGGGATTGTATCCTTGTGCTGCTTGCAGCAGCTCAGTTCAGCATTTGCACACAAAAAAAACGTCGGCGAGTTTCTTTTTGAAGCCGTGCTCGTTACAATGGATCGCAGCGATCATGTCAAAGAGCAACTGTCGAAATTCCATCTCTCTTCTGATATGCCTGACACCTCCTCGCCCACTTCTGCCCCCCCCCCCCCACACCTTCACTCTATCCCCCAAGCACCCATCACTGTAGCTCGAAGCACCTCTGACTCACACATCAAGCACCTGAAATAGAATGGTTTGCTCCTTTAATTTGCAATTGCAAAAGATACCCTCTTATCTCATATTATTGTTTGACGGTCTTCTTCAAAGATTAACAGCCGTATATGGTGGACTGGTAGAGCTTTTATCAATGATCTAAAATTGGCTTTTGTCTATTAAATTGATGGTAGTCCACTGAGAGTCTTGAGGGTGGTATGTAGGCAGTTCTCCGGCCCTCTTCTACTTTGGTTAATAATATGCCAGAGTGAACCAGCAAACACATATCATGTGCACTGCTTAGTCGGACACTGACAGCGGTTTGACGTGAGAGTTTGCATGCGTTCATTTTCTTTGTTTGCACTCACACACATCACACATTGTCTGCATCGTTATTCGTTCCTTCTTTTGTTATTTTTCAGTTCTGCATGCTAATTTGATTGTCATTTCATTTTTCAGTTGATGTCTGGTCTATTGGCTGCATCATGGCAGAAATGGTCCGAGGTAGTGTGTTGTTCCCAGGCACAGATCGTATCCTTACCTGGACCCTCATCGTCCCTCCATTGTGTGTGTGAGTTTGTAGGTATGTGTGTGCAAATTTGTTTGTTATGTGTGTGAAAATGTGTGTGTGTTGTGGTGCTGAGACCGCCCTACTACTGCATACAAATGAATTTCCGTTCGGTGTATGTGAATGGGTTTGTACCATAGAGAGAGATCGAGGACTCTAGTGCTCAAAAGCCCGTTTCAGTATCGGCAGCGACATTGAGGACTTCCACCATTTTGAAGTAGTCAACTGTGTGGGACTTCCTATGGGTTTAGGAAGGATCACATAATTCCATCCAGGTCACCAGGGATCAGCCAATGAATTACACTTGTGAGGAAACGTTCTATAAATTCAGATGGAAATAAATCACCAACCTCGGCTTATACCGGTTCAAATAACTCACTCTAGGTGGCAGTATACATCCTTTCAGTTTGTTTTCCAAGTCATACAACTAGTAGAAGAAGAACATTCACTACTTCAAGATTGAGATGGCCTCAATGGTGCTGCCCGTACTCTCACAGACTCCATATTGGGACCGATACCATGATGCGATGTCTATGGTTTGTACCTGTCGGAGGCCGCTTCAACTGAAGGGAAAACTGTTCTGATCACTTCACCTCATTATACAGTTCCACACCGAGGCTTTCGGTTCTGTTTTCAGTGTTTTGTGTGTCTGTCTCATGGGAGAACAGACGATCAAACAGCTTTCCCTTGATTACTCAGTCACAGTTGCTCAACAAAGGCAACAGTGAATGAAATTAGCCTCCTCCATGTGTCCAGTGTCCATAATTCTCCACGACAACCGATTTCTTCATACTAACTACAAACCCAAAACTTTGTCAATCGTCCCCCTTGTGAAAAGCCTCTGAAAAGCCCTGTGTAGCGTTTTTCTTACATGTTGGAACGTCAGATATTGATCAGTGGAACAAGGTGATCGAGCAGTTGGGGACTCCCAGTCAGGAGTTCCTGATGAAGCTCAACCAGTCGGTAAGGACCTACGTGGAGAACAGACCCCGCTACGCCGGGTTCACCTTTGAGAAGCTCTTCCCCGACGTCCTCTTCCCAGCCGACTCGGAGCACAACAAACTGAAAGGTAAGCGGGGAGAGCACGCCCCCCTGTGGGACACCCAAAGCATGAAAACTGCAGTATTGTGTGTCATTGAGAGGTGCCTGTTGTGAGATGCAAAATGTCTCCTACATGTTTGTATGACTAAAATATTCTAAATCTATAGACAGTTATTTGCTGAATATAAGTACATTACGTGCCTAACACTTTCTCTGATATACACTAACTAATAGAGTTACTTACTTATGTGATCAATTGTTAATTCCACAGAAAGTAGTTAAGTTTGATGATGATGATGATGATTAATGCAGTCTTTTATGTAGTGGTTTGAAGCCTTACTCTGCTTTGATTCTGATCATGCTTGACTAAGGGACTATTCTGGCACACTACACTAATTTATCAGCACAATGAATGTCAGCCGAGTCGACTTTACCCATGCCATTAATTTCTCTATTTTTCTTAATTGCCTCGCAGCAAGTCAAGCCAGAGACCTATTATCAAAGATGCTGGTAATAGATGCATCCAAACGGATCTCTGTGAGCGAGGCTCTCCAGCACCCCTACATCAACGTGTGGTATGATCCAACTGAAGTGGAGGCGGTAAGCACTTACTTGCTCATTATGTGGGCGTGTAGGGGTGGCTCTTGTGTCGTCTACTCTTATGTTAGATAATAACATGACTCTTCAGGTCTACTCTGTGTGTGTCTTAATGTGTGTGCATGCTTCTAAAAAAACACATTTAGTTGTGGTTCACAGTAAGAGGGACCATGAAAGCCCCGTGAGTTTGCCTGCCTGCCAAAGGCTCAGGCCACATCAGATGGTAAACGTCTCTGACTGTTTATCAGGCCGTCGCTGAAAGCAGGTGCTCTGGATTTGACTTCCATTGACAGGCAGGTTGTCAGCGCAGAGATTGCACTTGGATGTGTCAACCTGTTTTTCCCTCAGTCACGAAATCTCCACCTCGGCTAACGCGCAGTGTGTGGGTGAAGAATGAGATGTTGCACTCCCCTCAGTCATTCACCAGTCCTCAAAACGGACATAAAACGGCCTTGAGACGTGTAGATTTGGCAGCAGTGCAGCAGCGCCTTGCACATATTTGAATGTGACTCAGCCAAGTGAAGAGAAGGTCATCAGTCCCCGTGTCACCCCACTTACAGTATGCTCTGTCCTGTTCCTGTTGCAGCCCCCACCGTTGATCACTGACAAGCAGCTGGATGAGAGGGAACACACAGTGGAGGAGTGGAAAGGTACAGTAGAGAGAGCGAAGCCATTTTGCTTACCCATGCTTTGATGTATACACTGAGCACTTTTAAATGTTTGCACTATGTTACATTACAATTGCACATTACTCTACTAAGAATCTACATCTCACGGTATACTTGCGGGACATTTAATATTCCTATTTGAGTGTTATGCAGGTTTTCCCCTTTGTGTGTGTCTGTTTGTCCTAACAAATCCCTGTCTAAAGTGTGTGGCGTGTCCTTTGCCTGTCTCCCTGTCTAATTTAAACCTGGTCTGATGATTTTTGACAGAGCCCTGTTTATTGACTCTATTCTCAAGTGTCGACTCCGTGTCACGTCATGCTTGCTGTGTTGCGGTCTGTCATGCTCTTCTTAGGTTTATGTCTCCTGTCTAAGGTTGCAAAATTCCCCAACTTTCCCAAAATTCCCAGATTTTCCAAAATCCCAGTTGTAGGATTCCCAGATGTCCTCCTTATTCCCTCCTGATTCCTGGAATCTTCCAATCCGGAATTCTGGGAAACCTGAGCGTTTTGGTGAAGTTATCGGAAGTTGCAACTGTACTCGCTCTCTTTACCAAACGTTGTGTTCCATCACAGATTTGATATACATGGAGGTCCAGGACTGGGAGGAGAGAACGAAGAATGGAGTGATCCGGGGACAGCCAGCGTCTTTAGGTTAGTTTAGAGCGTCGTCTCTATGGGGATTGAGCACTCCCGCTCTGATTATAGCTTATAACTATGGCCCAGCCTTTTTCCTGGTCAGGTCCCGTGGTCATGGAAAAACTGGTCCTAGTGCACTGTGGTAGGAACAAATTGAGACGGACACTGTCTCTCTGCCCATAATCGGCTTCTGCTCCAGATCCGACTTGAAGGACCATGTTCTTTTCTTTAAGAAACTTTCCTCTTTTTCTCTCTGCTGAAATGTCATAGCCTAACCAGAAGTCATTTGTGGTTCAAGTCTGACTTGATGCCCCTTCTATGTTTCTCCATACATGTAGCACAGGTGCAGCAGTGAGCAGCGGCTCCCAGCAGTACCCTTCTGTATCGTCCTCGTCCGTCAACGATGTGTCCACCGACCCCACCCTGGCTTCCGACACGGACAGCAGCCTGGAGACAGCCTCTAACACGGACCCACTGGGCTGCTGCAGATGACTATCACCCTGCCCTGGGCCCTGTCCCACCAGTCCCTCCGCTTGTCTTCAATGGTGTAGAGTTTAGGCCAGTTTCACCTTTTTTTTAAATTATTTTTTAATCCTTTATAATTTTCCCCGAAAACTACTGCTACAGAGTTATTTGAGTTATTTTCTTTTTGAGTCCAGGCTGTAATTTATTGTGGCATATCAATATTTTTTTAACGTGAGAATGATTTCACTACGCTGTGGTTTCGACCGCTGGTGAGAATTTGAGAACATCTGTAAAAGCTTTATCAAAGCTTCTTTTTTTGTTTGTTTTTAGTTTCATCAACTTTTAGTTCAAGATACTGCTATTTCAATTGGCCATATTGATGTTGAATGAGTTTGTACAGATTTTATGGTAAATATATTTTTTTCAATTTGAGTTTGCAGTAAGCCATTTCAACTATCATTTAATTGATGTCTAATTTTAGTACTCCCCTTCAGAATAGTAATATTACTTTGCCTATTTCATATGGGATTTTGTGTTTTAATGCATATATCCATTGGATTGAATTTTGAGAAACTTTAGAACTGTTTTCCTCTTGTGAGTCTACTTCCTTGTAAAGAAATCCAAGTTGACGAAAGAGCTTTCTTTTTGGTTCTCTTTGTTCTTTGTTAGTTTAGTCTTAAAATATCTCAAAATGCTGTTTGATTCCTGAACCATTTTTCCTTTTGGTAAGAGAAGAAATGTTGTTTCTTTTTTTCAGTAAAAAGTTTTCCGGAATTTTCTTTCCATATTTCATGGGTATTCCAGTATATGATCAAAAGGATGCAGATAGGTCCAGAAAGGAAACAACTCAGAAGATGTTGATCATTTTAATTTTGTCAGAGAGCTGTAGGCAGTTCTTCCTCGGCTCTGGTCAGTTATTCTCCAGTGATTCTTTTCTCCAGGTGGCTTTTGCTTCGACAGTCGGGTTATGTTAAACACTAGGACAGAGAAATATGGCAGTGGCACTACTTGTGCAGGTGTACGCTGAGAAGCTTTGTGAGAAATGGGATGTGACTAGTTTGTGAGGAGGAGGAGTCCTATGACGACTGCGCTTCGGTTCAGTCCGAACATGGACGTAGAGAGGGCTTGTGTATGTGGTGATGTTGATTGTCTTTGGAGGGATGGAGATTTTGCAGGCTGCAAGTGCAGAAACAAACTATATACAAAAAAAAAATCGGGTCTAATTTTATTAACGTAATATAAATATACCTTAACGATTTTGTTTTTACGGTTGCCAACGTGCTGTATATTGAACATTTCTAATTGGGAAAATGATGAGTGTAATAAGCTGGATCTCAGAGAAGGTATTGGCTAAGCCCTTTGCAGAAGGTGTATGCATGTGTGTACTAAATCTATTTCGCACTAAGCTCAGTACAGTACTTCACAAAATAATTACTGAACCACCACGAAATCCCAAGTTTATCAATGATTCTGAACTGTATGCAATAATAGTGTCCCTCCAGTGTATGTTTTGTTTATTATTTTGCTTTTAAAAGGGAAAAGTGCCTGTAGTTTGTCAATCGTTCATTCCTGAGGATCTAGGAAGAGGAGTAGTCGTCATGGTGTGCACACTGTAGGTTGTTAATGGTTTCTGATAAGGACTATAGTAGTTTCCACAAATAAGTCAATCACATTTTGAGGCCGTTATCAAAAAATGCATTGTATATTTTTCTACGGCATCGGTATGACCCCGAAGTTGGAGTCTACGTTCTGTCAAGCGGATGATGTATGCTTTAGAATATTTTAGCACATAATATACGTTTGAAATAGTTTAAAAAAGGGGCAGTTTTAGGTAGGTCTTTCATCAAAGTTAAATACTTTAAAAAAATATATAACAATCACTGCTAGGCATGTGTGGTTTGCGGCTTTACTTTGCATAATGAGAATGTGCTTGATGATTTTAGAAGGGACGATTTCTTTTGCCTAATTTCCTCGGTTTTATATTAAACCAAATGTATTTGCGCTGAATGGTAACTGTGGCAGTGTAGATGTTATGTGGTGGTGTTGAATAATTCCTGTCCTAAATAGAGTCATTTCAGAATGTAAAATGTAACCTAATGGATTATTTGGCAACATGACGCGTTGTGGAAGGGGAAGCAGAATAACAGCCAATGAGATCCATCCACTATTATAGAAGCTGTGTTATAACACAAGAACATCATTAATCAAGACAAGATATTTTGTTATTTTGAAGTGGTCTTAATTTTGTTAGCCCGGCATTATTGGGGATATATTTTGGAATTTGTAGACTTTCTTTTGATTTTGTATCACATCGCTCTCTCTCGAAAAAAGAGTATCATCATGATTTTAAGTAGGCTTTGATGAACTACCTCACTAAATTTCAATAAGTTCTTGGATACTTAGTTGCCCACATGATTAGCTATTGAAGACATGTGAATACAGATTCCGTTATTTATTTATTTGAAAGTGTACTATTGTCAATGTTAGGAAACTTCTAGTTTTGTACATTATGAATACTTCACCTAGAAGTAAAGATAATTGTTTATGTACATTTCCTTTAAAAAAAAAATCTTTTTTTTTTTTTTTTTTTTTTTTTTTACAGTTCATGTGCAATACCTTCCGCAAAATGTGCTAGGACTAAACTAAGTGATGGGTCTAGCCCATATTAGTTTGTATGTTTCTGAAGGTAGAGAAATGTTTGGTACTGTCAATCCATGTTTTCCTTTTTTTTATGAATTAGGATGATTCTCTATGACTTTAATCTAGTCATGATGTTACGTAATCGGTCGAATACCAGTCCAATCTGTGGCCAGAGGGAGCAGAGAGAGGGGAGTACATCATGCGTGGCCAATAGATTTTGATCGGTAAGGCCAAATAATGATAAATAAAAGATAAGTAATGCCTAAAAACAAAGTCATATGTATGGTGCTGGTTTGTTATGTTTGCTAGTGAAGCCAGCCATGCAAGTAGTTAAGAATTCTTGGTTCTGTGCGTCTGGGATCACAGCCAATGAACAGTGCACTATTAGAATAAATGCATTGGGATCTGATGATACCCCCCCCCCCCAAAAAATTAATAAAAATATGTACAGCAAATAAAAGAAACACAATTTGAGTCATGCATTTGTAGGTTGTTTTTGTACATGATCTTGAGATTTTGTATAATTTGGTGGTATAATGAGTACACACCAAGTGCTAAGTGTGAGATGAACGGAACACAAGCGTGCTGACCCATAAAGCATCACTCACAAAATGACACCGGTCATCTTTATTTACTCATATTGCCATAATGCCATTCATTACAAGTGTGTAGATTCATAATAAATAAGCACCTTCAAATCTTAATCAAAGACTATAAATATTGAACCTAAGTTTACGTTTCAACGAGAAAATAAACATTTCAACTGCTGTCAATTGACAGGGGCGACCACTATAGACACTTGTCTTAATCAGTCCAAGTCTTTCAAAACACCACCTTGTAAACGTAAGCATCGGAACAGCATATGAAAGGGGTCATCATAAAACATTAGTCATATGATTCTGTATAAAATGCAAAAAGAACACACAAAAAAATACAGTCACATGGCCTTGAAACTAATACACGTGGTCACAATATTAAACCCGATTATAGGGGACTTCAGGAACCAGATCATGTTTTGTGTTCAGGCCTCCAGACCTGTCTATACAGTAGCAGTCATCATTTGCTGAAAAATGGGGATTCTAGCAACAGTTTCACCACATGCAACGCTCGCATAGGAATTATCTGCGGGAATGTATAGAATAGTTATGCGTTCAAATCTATCTCAATGTTTTGATAATTCATTCACACTCAATTTACAGGGCTGGCTTGATCCACAACACATTACATTCACTGAAGTATACAGTACATTCTGTTTCAACATTTTCATTCGATGAACTATTGGCACCTTACTGCAAGTGACTCTGGGGATAGTAGTGATAAATTAAGGTTAAGCAATACATGAACCATTTGGACAAGCACACATTTTCTTTTTTTAATTCTAAAAGTCCCTGAAGGCACAGCCAGGATACCTTTGAATTGTTTCTTTGAGGGCAGTGGTCAGCTTCATGTGCCCCAAACCGTCATGGCGGCTTCAACACTGGACCGTAAGCAAGAGTATTTGGTATTGTTGTATTTGCACATTGTGTACTGTAGGAGGCAGCATATGATTAACAAAGCAGTGATTATTGTACAGTCATAATGATAGTAGTTGACCCCTTTTGTTTTACATTAAATGTATACTGACAGAGTTGACCAGAGTCAACCAAGGACCAAGGCTTTGTCACCAGATAGATACTCATGGTAGTCATAGGCACACTTAGAGGCCTGAGGAAATATAGAGATGCAGCTGCCTGCGTTGGACAACATACAGTATTATTAATTGAGTCGATGTAGTTCTTAGTCTCCCTTGCCAGACTCATGGCACTCGGCTGTGGGGAGAGACTATAGGAGTCTATGACCAGGGCTATTAAATGTTGCTAGTCCTTGCTCCCAGAGTCAGGTCTCCCAGAGTGGAGAAGAAGTCCTCCATTTCCCTCTCCAGGAGCCGGTTCCTGTTCTCTGCGTCGTGACGGCCTCGGTCTGAGTTGCGGAGCTTGATCTCCAGCATGCGCTGCTTCTTCCTCTCCTGCTCCATCTCCTGCTCCAGACGCTCCATCTGAGCGCACAGAGCAGCACTCGACTCCTCCAGCCTGCAGGGGGTACATACGTAGGTTGATTTACACAACTGTAGAGCCGGCACTCCTCAATACCTGCAAGTAACCTGAGTAAAATTGTTGACTGATTTGCAGCCTGCAGACTTACTTTTTGATGATGGTCTCATAGGCCACCTTCTGCTGCCTCAGCTCATCCTTCAGACCCTCCACCAGGCTGGTAAGTGCTTTGGAGCCTCCGTCAAGGTCTTCCAGCGTCAAGATGGACGGCACCAACATATTGGCTATGGTGTTTCCATTGTCACTGCAGCCTGCGCTGCTAACACACAGCTCCATGGCGTCACTACTGTCATGTTCTTGCTCTGAGACCCTATCTCCAACTCTCTCCTCCTCCCGGCCTCCCATCTGGCCCTGGCGCTGGGGTGAGGCTAGCTCCTGCCACTGGCACTCCCCTGGACCCTTCCCGTTACCACAGTTAGGCCATGAGGGCTCGCCGCCTGAGTCAGGTGCGGCGATTTCACAGGAGGAGGTGGACCAAGGCGTGCTGGCTACGCTGGGGACACTGCCCATGCTGGAGGAAGAGGTGACGTTGTCATAGGTGGACAGTCTCTGGGAAGAGCTGGTGGAGTCTCTGACACGCTCCCCCGAGGCGGTCCGCCTGTGGCTCCTCAGAGAGGACAGCCCGTTCATCAGCCAATTTCCACTATAGGACGCGCTGACGTCAGCTGCGCAAACGGCCGGCTTGGCCTGAGGAGGGGGCCGCGGCGTGGAGGAGCCCTTGAAGGAGTACTTCCAGGAGGGAACATTCTTGGTCTGCTTGTTGGGGCTGACCACCGTCTCACCCTTCCCTGAAGGAGCGAGTCTGAGCGGAGGGGCAGTGGCGGCGCAGAGTTTAGCATCCAGAGAAGAGGCGCTGCTGCAGGCGAGGTCCTCGTTGGGGTTGGCGGGACAGCTCTGGAGGTCCTCCTCAGAAATCCAGCCACCGATGCTGTGCTGCTGGAGCTGTTGGCCTTGGAGGGTCACTTCTGGCTGGGGACCAGGGACCTCCAGCTCCCCCCTCCCCGAATACAGACGTTTATGCTCACTGATCAGTACGGTCATGAGGCTCTGGACTAGGGAGGTCCCTTTACAGGAAACAATAAAAAGGTATAAGGAACCATACTGTACAATGCTGTTCTACTTTGGATTTGTATATGTTTTGTGAACTGGACATAGAGTAGATGAGTCATGAATAGATAGCATGCAATGGTAAAGTGTTTCGGTACCCTACTTTCCATAAGCTAATGTACCGTATCTTCTCTGCATCATACTTCCCAGGCATTTGAATCAAAAAATATCAGGAAAGACTCAGATGATTAATACAGTGCCTAATAATATCGGTATGATAGAAAATGAATGAGAGTTCGTTCATACCTTCCATAATTACCACTGGGTCCTCCATTTTGGGCCGGAGGATATTTGGTCCAAATACAGTGGCCAGGTTCTGTACACTCATCTTGTTTTTGATTGCGTGAGACTGGACCTCATCAAGAAACCTTTAAAGAAAGGCAAGGCACGGCGGGACAGAATTAGAAAGATATGAAAATGTGACTGTGATAAAATGAGATAATTGTGATCTTCTAAGGACGGGAGTTGGACGTTTGTGGACGTACTTGCATATGTACTTCAGGAGATTGTAGTTGGCTGGAGGAAGATTGCTCACTTGCTTCTCCAGCTCTTGTACACCCTAAGAAGATAAGATGAGAACCTGAGAATGACATACAGTATCACAACAGCTTTTGTTTCTTCACAAAGACATAATGTACTTGAACACTCGTTTTTATCCAACGACAGAGCAGTTTGTCTCTTTGGCTTCAGTCATAGTGTGAGTACTAACATGACAAGGACTAGTGTAGAGAAGTGTTTCTTACCACCTCCGCGTCTTTGGCCAGCTGCTGAGCACAGGCGAGGAAGTCCTCATACTTGGAGAAAGGGACCACAGGCTCAGGCAGTTCACGAAGGTAGAGCTTCAGCAGGGACGCCACTGTGTGGACGTCAGTGTTACTGCAACGGGGCACGAAAGAGTTATCTAAAGTTGCCTACTAACTGTGAATCACAATATCCAAATGCTAAAGGTCTAGTGGCCTACGGTATTGTAGTGGAAGGATTTAAAGGTAGGCTATACAGTATGTAGGCGTACAGTGTATACACTATCACAGCTATTGTGAGTAATTGACCACCACTACCTCTACCACCACTTCTACTTCCAGCTAAACAAATCAGCATTTATTTTCTATTCAATAACAGGGAATGTAGATGACCTTTCATCTACCTGTCAAATAGAGGCTTATCCCCACAGTCAAAGGCTTCCTGTAGATCCTTTACCAGGTTAGCCTGCCCTGGCATCCGAAAAAGACCCTCCTCATCCAGACCTCGTTCCCTTATGAAGTCCACACACTGCTCCACCAGAAGAGGTGCCGGGCGATGGCCAAACTTCTTTTCATACTGGACTGTGTCCTCTAAACTCTGGCCAAATATCCCTGCAGGCAAGAAAAACGTATTGCATACTGTATTTCAGTATTAAATGATGGTTGTCATTCATTACCATAATAAAATGCCAAACCAATGGAAAGTTATGTTCAGGAATACCAATATGCAGCATCTCAACATTCAGCAGTTGGATGAACAAGTAAACACAAAATGCAAATCAAAATATAGCTGTCAGCAGCAATGAATGGGGTTCACAGGATGACAGAAAGGAGATCAGTTGGGTAACAAAGCAAGCACTCTATCATGTGGGAACTATGTTATTTTATGTGCAATAAGTGAAAGCATTACCATGTTTATCTCTCAAAACCACAAAGATGACGCAAGTGAAGTTTGGTCGAGTGCTGTATCTTTGAATTCAGCAGGTAATCCTTCTTAATGTCATTACTTAATTTATTGAGTTTATAAACCAATTCTGGGGTTAATTTGACTAATGGTTTAGATTGGGGAAATGTTTACAACGTTCAACCTTTCAACTTTCAAAATGTTGTATCAAGACTGCCCAAATATGCCTAATTTGTTTATTAATAACTTTTCATGTTCAAAACTGTGTACTCTCCTCAAACAATAGCATGGTATTCTTTCACTGTAATAGCTACTGTAAATTGGACAGTGCGGTTAGATTAAAAAGAATTTACGCTTTCTGACAATATCAGATATGTCTATGTCCTAGTACATTTTCTTGTTACTTACTACCTCATGCTAATCGCATTAGCCTAGGTTAGCTCAACAGTCCCCTGGAAGGGACACCAATCCCGAAGAAGATTTATTAAGTATCGACACATAGCGAATCGAAGGACTTGGAGGTTCATTTCAAAAACTCTAGTCTGCGCTCATCTTCGTGGAGGAATTGAGGTACTTGGCATGGGCCAATATGAAAAATGTCCATAGGTCCAATGTCCAATGTTCATACGTCATCTTGTTGTTATCAACAAATTATTGTATATCCTCTCAATGTATGCCCTCTTGACATTAAAATTAGATACGGGCTAAAGAAGTTCTCTTCATCATTGCATGCTCCTTCCAAAATGTAATTTATGTAGCAAGTAGCCTACTGACTACACCAGAGGTTGGTGGCACCTTAATTGCGCAGGACAGGCTCGTGGTAAAGGCTGGAGCGGAATCCGCGGAAAGGTATAAATACATCAAACACATGGTTGGATGCCATTCCATTCGCTCAGCCGTTCCAGACGTTATTGTGAGCTGTCCTTCCGTAAGCAGCCTTCACTGACTGACTACAATAGTGTGCCTGCTGTCCTTCCGTAAGCAGCCTTCACTGACTGACTACAATAGTGTGCCTGCTGTCCTTCCGTAAGCAGCCTTCACTGACTGACTACAATAAGTTCTTCAAAGAAACCCTTTTAATGGATCCTCAAAGAACCTTTGGGGTTAATTTTTGAGCTACCCCCCTCCCAAGTTATTATGAATAATAGTAATACGCATAAAAATTACATCAATAACACAATATTTTAGTTCTCAGTGTTTATTATGATTTTAGTGGCAAAGCAGAATTAAAAAAATTCAAATATGAGGTAAACTCCCAGCAGAACCCCAAGTCCAATGGGTATATGCTCTGGCGTGTTGATGTTCTGCGTATCCACAGGCAGAATCATTTAGCAGCGCAAAATTTTGCCGGCCATTTTCAATGCCAAGAACCCTAAGGTTCTTCAAAAAACATAGAGGATCTTAGAACAACCCTCATATTTAGAATGTATGATATGAAAGCATGGATGTCAGTTAGACCTGCTGTGATCCTCCTATTTAGAACATCCTCTGTGGGACGTAATATCTGGATATCCAGCTGCCTTCACACACACTAGCCAAGTGCTTTGAGAGGCTGGTTATTGCACACATCAACTCCATCATCCCAGAAACCCTAGACCCACTCCAATTTGCATACCGCCCCAACAGATCCATAGACGACGCAATCTGAATTGCACTCCGCACTTCCCTCACACAACTAGATAAGAGGAACAACTATGTGAGAACGCTGTTCCTTGACTAAAGCTCAGCGTTCAACACCATTGTCCCCTCCATGCGGCTTGGGGCTGCAGTGTGGCTGCAGTGGATCGGGTTGAAGCTTCAAGTTCCTCGGTGTCCAAAGGACTTAAACTGGTACACACACGCGCGCACAGTCGAGGAGAAGGCGCAACAACGCCTCTTCCCCTCAGGAGGTCGAAAAAGATTTGGCATGGGCCCTCAAATCCTTAAAAAGTTCTACAGCTGTACCATTGAGAGTATCTTGACTGGCTGCATCACTGCTTGGTATGGCAATAGCACCACCCTCGATTGCATGGCGCTACAGAAAGGGTGTGGACAGCACAGTATATCACTGGGGCTGAGCTCCTTTCCATCCAGGACCTCTATATCAGACGATATGAAAGGAAGGCACGTAAAATCATTTAAGACTCCAGCCACGCACGCCATAGACTGTTCTCTCTGCTTCTGCATGACAAGCGGTACCGGTGGATCAAGTCTGACACCAACAGGATCCTGAACAGCTTCTATCCCCAGGACTGCTAAATAGCTAACTAAATAGCTAAAAAAAAATGGCTACACGGACTATCTGAGTAGACCGTTGTGTTTTATTTAATGAAAAATGTTGCACTGTCTCTATGCACACTCACAGGACCCTACACACTCACGTACACTGACACTCCAATGCACACACAAACACTTACTCCATAATTTGCTCACACACACATAATATTACATTTATACTACATTTATACTACATTTTATACTGACTCTACACACACCCACTCAATCATCGTATACGCTGCTACTACGTTGCTTATCATATATTCTGATACCTAGTCACCTTACCTCTTTACATGTCTACCTCTACATGTCTACCTCTATCACTCCAGTATCCCTGCACATTGTAAATATGGTACTGAAACCGACCCCGTATATAGTATGCTTACTTACTTTCACGTGCTCTTCTTATTTCCTTATTTTTATTTATTGTGTGTTTTTGTTCTACCTTATTGCTATTTGTAGTATTACATTGTTATTGATTACTGCATTGTTGGGTTTAGAGCTTGCCAGGAAGACATTTAACTGTACTTGTGCATGGACATTAAAACTTGAAACTTCTGCATACACGTCAAGTACAGTAGACTAGCCTTTCAGTGCAATGTTTCGAAACTGAACAGAGTGTAATGACACACTAGTCAGGAAATAAAGACTCTGAAAGGACTCGTTAGTCTGTTCTGAACATACTGTACGCCATGCAATGATTTTCTGTCTGTCAAACCTTCTGACCGCCTACAGCACATGTCAAAAAATGTTTGAGTGACATAAAGAGAATAATGAGAGCCTTGACCAGAATATCCTTTCACTGAGCATTAGATCAGTTTTGTAAATAATTGCATCTAGTAATATAAGTCTGGGCGAAGCGGTTTTCCTTCTAGCCCTGGTAAAACCAGACTGAACACTGCGAAACAACAGTGAAACATAGCAAAATCACTTTGAATGCCAGCCTAGTTTACCTCCTCCAAAGGGTGCCCAGATGACCCGTCGTATGGCCTTGACCCAGTCATCCATGTCACTCTGGGAGTTGGCCAAGAGCAGAAAGGCCTCATGACTGAGAGCAGCGCGGTCCTTTTCTCCTCCTGTACCACCTGAGAGAGAGAACGAGAGAGAGAGAGAGAACGAGAGAGAGAGAGAGAGAGAGAGATGAGTCGAATGCATCTTTGAAAGTTAATAGGTTGGCAGACTCATCTGGGGGGAAAGTGGACTGAGGTTAATGAAAGGTTGATGAGTCCAGCTACTTCAATATCCTTTCATGTTTTTTTTCATACCACAGCTCCACATCGGGAGATGTCCTTTAAGATGTCCTTTAAGAGCCCCATCCCTGTACAAGGCTAAAATATAAGATATTGTGCACGGACAAGAAATCCAATCAGGTAGGCCCGACTCCTCAAAGATCAAGCTGTCCAAATAAAAAATTGGATTTTCAGCCAACAAGTTAGCCATCAACTACCCTCATATCAGACCTCTTGGTGAATAAAGTTGTAACCGGCACTATTACCACTAGATGGTGTAGTTGTTTTGTTAAGAATACAGTTACAGCTACATCAAAGATAGTAGACCATAAAGATAGGCGAAAACTGTAGAAACATGCCATTGAGTGTAACGGTCGCCCCCAAGCCAAACTGCACATGTGCAGGCCGTCAAATCAAAGGCACTCCTTCGACAAGTTGTTTTTGACGAAAATGAAAACGTGTCAGTCTGTCACTACCACGAGGTTGGAGTAATAACATGTTCAACTACTAAAGAGACGGGCTCATATCTCGGTCGTGCCTTTAGATTTCGGGAAAATGAACAACCAAGGAAGAATGTCACTTCTCTCATTGACTTCTCAAACTCAAAACCCTGGCCTGGTCTGTTTGGTCTGCTTCGCGAGCGTTCCCAGAAAGCCTAGCGATATTACGCCTCTGGGTTTAGAAACTCTGTGGATACATAACAGACCGACCGAACAACCAAATGTAGACTACATGTCTCAATTGATTGACCCTATAGGATCTGGCAACACAATGAATGTCTACCATTTATCAGATATAGTAGCACACATGTAGAGAACAGGTCACATTTAAGTGATTCATCAGATATCATTCTTCAGATGTGATTTTACTGGGGTCCAGTAATCCATGTAATGATATCTCTCGCCATGTTAGGACATACCATTTAGCTTTGGGAAGGTAAACCAAATATAAACAGTGGTGCCATAAAGCTAAGTGCCTTTGTCACCCAGCTCAGCAAACTCACACCACTGTGATTATCACTTAGCAGCCCAGTCACATTGACTGCTTTGGGCTCTGTGTACTCATGTGACCCTTAGATACAGGTTTGCAGTCTATAGTCCAGGCTGAAATGCTTTAGTCATTACTTTTTATCATTATTACCATATGCAGTCATTGCATTCAGTCAGTACTTCATATACCTAATATTATGTCGATAGAGTAGATATAATTCCTGTCTATGCATTCCTAGCATATTACTACTGTATATTCTCGGAATCAGTTGAAACCTCCCTATGCGAGTACAAAATAATGCTGAGAATTCTATTGCCTTCATAAAATATTAAATGATAATGTTATCATTTGACTGGTGGAATATTGGCTCTGTCAAGATATACTGTATTTCCCACTTGTCTTCTGCTTCAAAACATCTTACTCATATACCAGACACGCAGAAAGCAATACCGCTTAGCTGCTGCCGTCTGATAGGAACTTGAAAATAAACACAGAAAGACTAAAGGGACTCCCATTGTAGGAGAGAATCATATCATTCACAAAAAAATAACACCTTCTACTATCTTGTACCAAACATCTATATTGGATACTTTTGGTTCCAAACATAGCACTTTCCCATTAACTTGAAAGATGAACGTGTTAATATTGTTACAGCTTCAAAAGCACTTGGTCAAAAAGCTGTTCCTTTATGTGGTCTGATAGGGAAGACAAAGCTCTTCAGTCCTAGTTCCTGTCATCAATAACAGTGTAAACCAGATGGATGCCTTCCCGCCAGGTCACCCACATCAGTGATCTATCCAGCCACCGGAAAAGAGAGAAATCAAGCGAGTGATAAAGATGCCCCGCTGACGCAGACATAAAGGAGCCTGAACACAGTCAATGCTTCCTCTTCCAGCTCACTGCCAGCAGACTGTAAGAAAATAGAGTTAAGAAAATATTTACTAAATACGCGAAAGTAAAAATAAATAAATATATATAAATATATTACAGAGTCAATATGATTTGGAAGCAATTAAGATAATCCAGAGCTCTGGGATTTAATGCAAGTCTCACTCCTACTGAGCACATAAAAGGGCTGATATTTTGATTAGGACTCTTCATGTTCCACAGAAAACTGCAGTGAAGGTCATTCTTGGTGATAGTGATTCCCTCTGGTCGGTAAATGTCAGACTACCCACTGTGCTTGTGGATGGATGGACCCTTAGTGGAAGGGATGGGAGATAAGGGATGAGTTTTACTGTGAAAAATAGGTTTCTTCTTACCTGGGTGCCGTGGTATAAAGTACATACGTAAAAATACTTTGAAGTACTACTTAAGTATTTTTGGGGGGTATCTGTACTTTACTTTAATATTTATGTTTTAGTTTTACTCCATTACATTCCTAAAGAAAATATGTACTTTGTACTCCATTACATTTTCCCTGACACCCAAAAGTACTAGTTACATTTAGAATGCTCAGGCAGGACAGCACCCCTCCACCACACCTATCAATATAACGCATTGTCATCAGTGGAGGCTGCTGCGGAGAGGACGGTTTCCATGTGGTTAATACCATACAATTGACTCCATTCCAGCCATTATTATGAGCCGTCCTCTCCTCAGCAGCCTCCACTGGTTGTCATCCCTACCGTGTCTGATCTGGCGGATACACTAAACACAAATACGGAATTTGTAAATGATGTCTGTGTTGGAATGAGCCCCTGCAGTATGACAATTGAGTGCTTTTTACATCACTGTACTTAAGTACATTTCAAAACAGATCATTTAGACTTTTGCTCAAGTAGTATTTCCCCCGGGTGACTTTCTCTTTTACTTGAGTCATTTTCTATTAAGGTATCTATTTTACTCAAGTATGACAATTGAGTTCTTGCTCCACCACTGACTGTGTGAACATAGTTGACTGACTGGGAGGTGCGGACACCTGCAGTTAGTGATAACTGTCACACTGTCAGTGTGAATAATGGTCCAGATGATTGTTCTGAGGATTGGGAATTGATTAACTCCTGCTGACCTTTGTGCCGGAGGGTTTAGGAAGTGCAGCACACATGTTGTGTATAATGTTTCCCAAATAGCTGTGTGTAGGGTCACCATGGAGAGGGAACATCATGATAATTCTGGCATATACTACGTTTCTTTTTCTAATTTATTATAGTATGTACATTTTGTGATAAAACATGTCCTCTGGAGCAGCTATGATTGGTTGTAGAACATGCCCTATATTGTTTTCTACCAACCTTTGTTGGATAACCAGAAAAGCTTGCCCTTCAAATGAAAGAAAGGACTTCAGAAAACCTGAATGCAGTACGTCATACAACAACAGAACACCACGACCAACAAAATAAAACCCCTTTTTTGAGCCACTCTAGCTCCCCTACAAAGTAAACCTTTTGTTGTGGTATGGCATACTGCATTATGGACAAAACAAGTGAAATCCACAACAGAGAGATGAACATCATTAGCCCCGAGCTGTTCAATATAATTACAGTACATTACATGTACTCAAATTACATTAATTGACATTTACAATATAACTCTAAAAAGGTAGCTAGCTTTACCTTGCAGGTGTTCCTGTTTGAGCCTGGTGGGCTTACAGCAGGCCAGCCCCATTCCCATGATTCACTGAGGGGAGCTGGCAGTGCTACAGCTGGGGCATGAATAGGGTACGTGCTGCCCTCCTGGAGGTCGTGTATCCTTATCCACACGCAGGTACTACTGGGCAGGCGGTGCCAGTGAGGCATGCTCAATGCCAGGAAAAACAAGCCCCGAAAAACAAGTCCCACTTCTTCCTATTCTTCATGTATAGATTCTCTCATTCACTAACATGGGCAGCAGTAGTTATCTCTATCCCCTGGGTTCCCTCGGGAGAGGCAGATACCAGAGGAGGAGTGTACGCTAATCTCTCCTTGTGTGCCCTGGCCTTGCTCTCCCTCTCCCTCCCTGGCAGTGTGCTGTGTGTGGAGTGATTAGATGGGCTCCTCTCCCCTTCCTTACCAAACCAAACCTCCCCAGTCCACACACACACTCTCTGGAAAACGCACAGACGCTGCGAGTCAATTGGGAAGCCTCTGACTGGCCAGATTTGTCATGGTGATCTGTAGTACACTCGTAGAAAAGAAGGGTTCCAAAAGGATTATTCGGCTGTCCCCATAGGATAATCATTTTTGGTTCCAGGTAGAACTCTTTTGAGTTCTACATGGAACCCATTATGGTTCTACCTGGAACCAGAAAGGGTTCTTCAAAGGGTTATCCTATGGGGGCAGCCAAAGAACCCTTTTAGGTTGTAGATAGCACCTTTCTAGTGTATGAGTCTAAACTGCAATGACCAGTATAGGGACAAGGTGGAGTCGCAATTCAACGGCTCAGACACGAGACGTATGTGGCAGGGTCTACAAGCAATTGCGGACTACAAAAAGAAAACTAGCCACGTCACGTACACCGACGTCTTGCTTCCAGACAAACTAAACACCTTTTTTGCCCGCTTTGAGGGTAATACAGTGCCACCGACGTGGCCCACTACCAAGGACTGCGGGCCCTCCCTCTCCTTCTCCGTGGCTGACGTGAGTAAGTCAATTAAATGTGTTAACCCTCACAAGGCTGCTGGCCCATGCGCAGAGCACCTGGCTGGTGTGTTTACGGACATATTCAATCGCTCCCTACCCCAGTCTGCTGTCCCCACATGCTTCAAGATGGCCACCATTGTTCCTGTACCCAAGAAGGCAAAGATAACTGAACGAAACGACTATTCTGTCATCATGAAGTGCTTTGAGAGACAAGTCAAGGATCAAATCACCTCCACCTTACCTGCCACACTAGACCCACGTCGGTTTGCATACCACCCCAACAGGTCCACAGACGATGCATTCGCCATCACACTGCACTCTGCCCTATCCCATCTGGACGAGGAATACCTATGTAAGAATGCTGTTCATTGACTACAGCTAAAATAATCTTTACATATCTTACATTACTCATCTCATATGTATATGCTGTACCTTATACCATCTGTTGCATCTTGCCTATGCCGCTCGGCCATCGCTCATCCATATATTTATATGTACGTATTCTTATTCCATCCCTTTAGATTTGTGTATTAGGTAGTTGTTGTGGAATTGTTAGATTACTTGTTAGATATTACTGTACTTTCGGAACTAGTAGCATCAAGCATTTCGCTACACTTGCATTAACATCTGCTAACCATGTGTATGTGACCAATACCATTTGATTCGATTTGATCGTTGTAATCATGTTGTTGGATCACACTCTGCTGTTGGCTAGCTTGTCCTACTAACACATTTTTACAGTAGGCCTTGGTGTTTTCCCTTCACTTCAAGTGACCAGAAAGAGTGATATGTGTAGGTTTGTTGCTAGCCTAAGGGTCACAGTCACGTCACCACAAGACCCATCTATAGATCCATGGAAATCCTCCATCACAAATTCCAGCATGCTGTCCATAGACTTAAAACCAACAAAACAGCACCTAGCTACTTTCCATTGCTTTCTTTTGCAACACTGTCTGGGGTCATGAAGTGAGCCATTGTTGTAGTTACTGACAGTTTATGCATATCAGGTAAGGAGAGCCCACAATGAAGCTCAGATGAAAGGGAGGCACACGTGAATATTGTTGACTTTTTCAACCTGGCTCACATTACTCAGGTAAACAAGATCACACGCTTTTCTACTGCTAGTGCCACAGGGTAATATGCAAATGTCAGAGGGCACTAAGAAAATAGTTTCATACTGTATACAAAGATCTTGTTAGTACCCTCATTCAATGTTCTGAGCCAGCGGGGTGCTCTATAAGCAATGAGCTGACAACTAGCTAATCAGAAGTCGTGCAAGCCTAGAAAGACAGGACCACTGTTCTTTGTCTGAAGCTGTATTCCCTTCTAGCAAAGAGCTCTTCTTTATAAGGCTGAGCTTTTCTGCAAGGCTTGGACTGGTGCTGGGGGTAGGGGACAGGCTCCAAGTGTGTGTGTGTGTGTGTGTGTGTGTGTGTGTGTGTGTGTGTGTGTGTGTGTGTGTGTGTGTGTGTGTGTGTGTGCGTGCGTGCGTGCGTGCGTGCGTGTGTGTGTGTGTTTGCACTGGCTAAACAAGTAGCCTACAATAATTAATTAGCTGAAATTGTCTTGTTTACCCAGGCTTGTGTGTGTGCGTGTGTGTGTGTGTGTCCACCATCCTTTACAGGCTGTTGTTTCCCAGCTGGTTTTATGGCTAGAGACCAACACAAAAGGAAGCTTAGCCTTGAGTAAACCCTTAAGCACAGAGTGCATTTATAAACCACAGATTATAATACCTGTTTCCTTTCTCTGATAGGCTTTCAGTAATAGCCACATAGCTACTTCAGTTTAAAGGATATTGAAAAGGGTTGTTGGATTTGGCTACGATTTGGTTCATTGCTTTCTTGCTCCGAAGGATATTAGATGGAAAAGAAGCAGGATATTATACCTTTAAAATGTGTGAGGGCTCCCTAACCAGTTTAATTGTAGCCTTGGATATGAGGATATAAGAGGTGCTATCAGATAGGTTCATTTGGTCATACAGGATGTCTATCACCGTAGATGTTCCTGAGGAAATGAGTGGAGATGTATCATGTATCAATGCATCATATCTTGCCAAATTCTGGAGGGGGAAAAAATCAAGCTAGGCATATTTGTACCCTTGATGAGTTAGTGTCAATTTGCAGGGGCCTTTGCTTCTCTTTCATTTGGACAGTGCAAGGACCTTAAAGTGTCCACATCAAACACAACCTGCAAGGACGTTTATTGGCAGAGGTCATGCATGGAGAGAGTCAGTGAACTGAGACCGAGGAACACCCTAGTGCCTAGCCTTGCTCTGAAATATGGCTGCACGATACGGGCCCAAAAATCAAATAGCATTTTTTTTAACCAAATATTGTGATTGCGATTTCACCTGCGATATAGATCTAAACACTTGGGCAAACTGTTGGAATCATAGAAATAGAATGATTAAATAAAAAACGAAGTGGAAAGCAGCATTGTTCTTGTTTGTTACAATCTCTTGACTGCATTTAACTTAACAGAACCTCATGCAAACTTATAGTGGATCTAACAGCTAGGACGATGAACTGCACCACTTGACTGACAGGGGGCGGAGTTTAGTGTGTGTAGGAAACAGCCATAAGAGGGAAAAACAACTAAGTAAACTATAAAAGTGGATGTCAATGAGTCAATGTTGCAATTTCGATGTGAATTAGAATAATTGCGCAGCCCTACTCTGAAAGGATGACGTGATGTGGTAACAGAAGACAAAAGACGCTCAGAGGGATTTCTCACAAGTGCTAGGAGAATTATACAGACAGTAACCTCAGAGGTCATGGGCTCTCTAACACCCTAGATGGCACAGTCAAAAGCCAAATTGGCCAATGAATTGCAGGCACTGCTCTTTGCCGAAACCCGATTCTGAAACGTATAGTATGAATGAGGACAGGACCATCCACATGGAGACATTTTGGGTGATGTGGGTGAATGTGGTGGTCCCTCTTGACCTATTGTAAGAAGTACACAAAAAGCTTCCCCGCGCCTCTGTTGAAGCCTTACAGTAACATTTGTTTACCACGATCCCTTGTTTCCCAACCCCATTACCAGAGTGGATCGTTATCGTAATGCCAGAGTCAATCTGAGCACTCAGTGGTTGTTTATTTCAAGGCTGAGAAGTGAAAAGCTTTCATTCAAGCTGAGTGAGAGAGAAAGCAAGAGGGAGAAAAAACACCCCGTTTCTCTCAAGCGCCTGAGAATTGAATCTCTTCTAATGAGCATGTAGGGGGCTGAGTTGGGTTTGAGAGTGGGAGACTTCTAAAGTGCACAGCTCCGACTGAAATGCAGCCCCCTTTCCATTATGTTCTTGCTGTCCCACTGTTGAAATGGTCTTCAGAAATGGCCTTGACAGCCTGTGTGCTGCCTGCCTAGCTCATCCACACGTCGCCAGTAAAGGCTGATTGGGGTTACACTGTGCTGCAATATTTACTCGCCATAAATAGAAAACACAGAGACCCACTGGCCCGTCAGCAACAATACACAGTGGGGGGAAAAAATCACAGTGCAAATAACATTTAACTGAGTGATATACAGTAGCTACCTAGTACCGCAGAATTAGGAATTAGAATTGAATACGATCTCTTTGCCTAGCTCACTCTGAGTGACTTTAATTGAAAATGACCATTGGGGCTGTATTGAGCGTGAAGAGTTGACTGCGTATGGTCTTTCCAGCACACTCGCCCCCAGGCAAAGCTGCGTATTGTCCGTGTACATGTAACAGTATTGCTTCCGTCCCTCTCCTTCGCCCCAACCTGGGCTCAAACCAGGGAACCTCTGAACACTTTGACGACAGTCACAGACAGAGCGTCATTACCTATCGCTCTGCAAAATATGCGGTCCTTGCAGAGCGAGGGCAACAACTAATTCAAGGTCTCGGAGTGAGCGACGTCACCTATTTAAATGCTACTAGTGCGCACCGCTAACAAGCTAGCCCTTTCACACCGGTTACTTTTACATAGATGTCAACCTTAAAAGACTCCTGATAGTCATGAGAAACAGCTATTGGGGTCAGTATGCCTGGGCAAGATGAGAATGAGAATATTCTCTTTTCTCTCTTCCCTTTATTAAAATGTCATTCGCCAAGGAGGTGGAATCCATACTGATGCGTCAATGTGTTCTTAGCGATTAGTTCTGATTCTGAAGTTTGGAGATTCTGTCACGAAAGAGATTAACATCCACAGGGATGTAATTCTTAGGAGGTGATATACTGCTGTTTCCATGACATCGACCGACCAGGTGAATCCAGGTGAACGCTATGATCCCCTATTGATTTCACCTGCTAAATTCACTTCAGTCAGTGTAGATGAAGGGGAGGAGACAGATTAACGAAGGATTTTAAGCCTTGAGACAATTGAGACATGGATTGTGTATGTGTGCCATTCAGGGTGTGAATGGGCAAGGAAAAAATATTTCAGTGCCTTTGAACGGGGTATGGTAGTAGGTACCAGGCGCAACGGTTTGAGTGAGTCAAGAATTGCAACACTGCTGGGTTTTTCACACTCAACAGTTTCCCGTGTGTATGAATTATGATCCACCATCCAAAGGACATAGCGCCACCTTTACACAACTGCGGGAAGCATAGAAGTCAACATTGGCCAGCATCCCTGTGGAACGCTTCCGATATCTTGTAGAGTCCATGCTTCGACAAATTGTTCTGAGGGAAAAAGGGGGTGCAACTTAATACTAGGAAGGTGTTCCTAATGTTTTGTACACTCAGTGTAATTGCAGTGTATTGAGTGCAAGCTTATCTACCAGTCAGTATGGCGTCTGTCCTGCATCTCCAGTCTCCATTGTGAAACATCAACATTGCCCCCTGCTGGCTCAGTGTGGTATTGAGGAAACTGCAATACGCTAAATATCCTCCTCATAAAATCTTGAGCCAGACATGTGCAGTGATGCTTGACTGACAACACATGTATTTTCTGCTAAAGGAGGAGAAGGTTTGGTGTTGATGGATTATCTCACCTGGAACGATTTCAAAAAGATGTCTCCCTGGTTCTTCTGGGTTGGCGGTGAGCTCGTTCACCTGACAGCCCTGCAGAGGTATGCAGCCCTGGAATGAACAAAGACAGAACCCATTCAAAACCAGATATTAACAACACCTCAGTGAGATTCAACTCTAATCGGTTAAATCACAAATATTGATCAAATCCTTATGAGAATACAAGGGTAGAAAATAGAAAAATATCTATCTCTTTCATCTCTTTCAGGATGAAGATGTACACATTATTGAATGGAGATCAATAATAATTAAACAACGTAATCAAGGCCTGTTAATTTAGAGACTACTCAGAAGGAAAGCCGGGTCTCATTCTACCAGTCTGGCAGCATCCCTCATCATCCCTCATCAAACAGGATGGGATCTGCCAAACCAGAGATCAAGCTGTCCACAGTAGTTGCCATGGCAACAAATTGGTAGAATGTTGGGGCAGGGCTAGCAGCCCAGCAGAGCTCCCAAGGGTACAATGAGCCTTGAATATGGGGACAAATGACTGAGGAAAATTTAGACAGAACTCAAGATCTGAGATTATTCTCCCTTCAGAAGATGTCTTGTAGCAACCTTTGTGGCTCTAAACACCAAGCCATTCCTTAATGGCCTGCTCTACATGATAAAAAAGGGCTGTAGATTGCCTACATGCAAATTCCCTTCCTTCAGTTATCATTTCCTTTCATCTCAGTGGGAGACTTTGCTGTGTGAATTGCTTACACAGCCCCCTGCTCCAATTTCTATCGATTAGATGGGAAAAAAGCGGACAGATTGACACTTTCACACACATCCTGGTTACCGCGCAGGGAGGGGCGTGTGTGTTTGTGTGTGTGTGTGTGTGTGTGTGTGTGTGTGTGTGTGTGTGTGTGTGTGTGTGTGTGTGTGTGTGTGTGTGTGTGTGTGTGTGTGTGTGTGTGTGTGTGTGTGTGTGTGTGTGTGTGTGTGTGTGTGTGGAGAAATCAATACTGCCTGGATGACTATTGACAGCCTGTGATTAAAAGGTGCCTATCAAACCCTTCAGTCATTCAGCCAGGCCTTAATGTAGAGCTTCTCCAGCCTGAAAGGCCCCGATGATGTGTGTGTGTGTGTGTGTGTGTGTGTGTGTGTGTGTGTGTGTGTGTGTGTGTGTGTGTGTGTGTGTGTGTGTGTGTGTGTGTGTGTGTGTGTGTGTGTGTGTGTGTGTGTGTGTGTGTGTGTGTGTGTGTGTGTGTGTGTGTGTGTGTGTGTGTGTGTTGGGGAGACAGGTCTGCATTTAAAAGGGCAGCAGTCAAGTGGGAACGCCTGTGGAAATCAATGGAGGTGCTTGGATATCAGGCCGGGAATGTAAGAAGATGATCACTGAACACTGGAAGCATTGGGCCACCGACTACCGCCTGCTGTCTTTTGTTGGATCACTTCATTACCCTTTCCTGGCTTGATGCTGTGTGGTGGTCCTGAAACAACTGTCTGCCTGATTACTGCACAGCTCTTTCATGACCATGCCAAAACGTCATGACCAAAATTGAGCAACGGTATCAAAACTATGTTTCATCCTGATTTTCCTTCTAGGCAGGGCACGGTGGCAGTGCTATCTATCCATGCTAGGTGGTGATATAAACAATTCCTTTGGTCTGTTTTTCAAAGCAACGGATGAAAAACCACAGACAAGTATTATTGGAGAGGATCTGAACCTGCGACAGTAGCTACTGGAGCGAAAGTCCCACATTAAACCAAATAAAGGACTTCAGCGAACCTCTGCAATGAACTGAAGAAGAGCTTAGGTGTGAATGTTCAGTACCTGTGGCTTGGTCTCCTCCTCGTCTTTGTAGAAGTAGAGCTGGTCGGAGCGCAGGACAAACCATTTTAGCTGCCAGTTCTTCATGATGCTCCTCTGTTTCTTCAGCCAGCCAGCCTTCAGAGCCCCCTCCTGGAGACTGGGGGAGGACGGGCGGCATGGGCCTCGGGACACATCCCCCATCACCATGCTCTTGGACCGGGCTGGAGAGTCGAGACACACACACATACACACATGAATACAAATACACACATAAGCAGGGAGGGAGACAGGCAGAGAGGGAGACAGGCAGGGAGGGAGACAGGGAGAGAGGGAGACAGACAGAGAGGGAGACAGACAGGGAGAGAGACAGACAGGGAGGGAGACAGGCAGAGAGGGAGACAGGCAGAGAGGGAGACAGGCAGAGAGGGAGACAGGCAGAGAGGGAGACAGACAGTGAGGGAGACAGTCATATACACATAGTGTGTGTCAGCCCCAGGGTTGCCATGGTGAGGCAGACACCACACACACCACGTCCTGCCCTGGAGCTAAGGCTGAGGCCCCCCTTCCTCCCCTGGGTAGAGGTGGCTGGAGACCCACCCGGCACAGGAAAGAGAGGAAAGGCCTCAGGTGATCTAAGCGATTCATTTAAAGCCACTGGAAGAGAGTTATTGTCCGTTCTGGCAGACCAACAGAACCAGGAACCAGTTTGAACTGTGATAATAAGACCTCCTGGGATTGACTCTGGGTTTTAGTGTAACGTGAGCTCAGTCAAGGACTGTTTCAGATGCAGTTTATAGGCTCCCTATGTCTGGAGGCTCTGAACTCACACTGACCCTGAATCAGTTTCAGTCTGTCCTTTATGCAACGTAATTCATGAAATTAGCTTGATACAGGACACAGACACGATTACTTAATACAGTACAGCATGTGCAGAAAGTAAAATCGGGTTTTTACTAGTCCATGCATTAATCATGACATTTGACAAAATAAACAAAAACCTGATTTCAGCTTCTAGAGACCTGGCCATCCTGAGTGAATAGCCACTCAGCAACACCTCCCACAGAGCCAAACAGCAGCAAAGGCAAACAAGACAAGCAATTTGATGATCATGTATAATTTATAGGAATCAATCCTGCAGACGTCCTCTCTGCTGGACCTCCTGTGTGACACACTCAGGATCATTGCTCAGCTTAGAGGGGGAAGGGAGGATGAAAATCAATGTTTATTCTTCCCTTTTTCTTCTCTCTTATTCTCCCTTTCTTCTCCTTCTTGCGATGTGGGACGGGTATGGACGGCCAGGAGTTTCTCACGTGGCCAGGGAAAACTCCCGACCCTAAGGATGGGGAACGCTATAGTATAGGTATGACGCAGACACCCTGGAAAGACAGTTCCTAACATCCCATGTTTTATTGGAATTAATTCATAGTTCTAACTGTCCATTCATTTCAAATCAAATCAAATGTCAAATCAAACCTACATTTACAGTCATTGTTTATTATACTCTGTGATTATGGGTTGGGCTGTGGCTCCTTTGCCCCCCGGCACCAGACACAACATTGCATGGCCCCCGTAGCCTAGCCGTCATTGTCCCCCTCCACTCCTACTGCCATGGCTGCCTGCCTGGCTCCCTTCCTAATGGGTTACACCCATCATAGGAGCAGGGGCCGTATATCACATGAACCATTTCTCTCTCTCTCCTTCTCTCTCTCCGTCTACAACTGTCCGCCCATCTCTCTCTACCTCCATCCCTGTTTCTGGGTGCTCTGCCGGCCCCACTCAATCACAGCCCTGTGTGCTTGTCTGGAAGCCTTATTAGAGTACATACTGTACACACACTAGTGTTGAATATTTTCCCGACTATTTTACAAATGTTCCATCCGGAGAATAAATCCCTTTTCTCAACGGCTAACCCAGTTCTTCCCGCCCTAACCCAAAAGTGTCATTCAAAAGCATTATAACGCTTATAAAGCTTTGATCGATAAATTCAAGTGTGATGCTACCTGAGCCTGATGAGCCATACACTAAATACATTTTGTGTGCCTAGATTGTGCCGTTCTCCAATATATGATAGGCCTATAGGCTACTGCACATTTTGCACGACAGAAAAACGCCAAAGCCCATAGATGTAGCTAGCTCTATGCTCTCCTGGCGAAATAAATGAAATTAGCTCCAGTAGGCTGATCTTTTTGAGTGTGAGCTGTATTACTGTACTGCATTGTGTTATACTGTATTATATTGACTGGAATGACGCACATCGTTCAAACCATGACAAAGCAGGGAGTGAACATGCAATTCTGGTGCAGCACATGAGACCTACAGAGGTACAAGTATTGGCTAGCGAATTTGACTTTCATTTTGAAATATAATAGGGCCTATTCGTATAATTAGTAGGCTGACGCGTAAATACCTTTCATAAAATTGTATTTCCCCGAATGTTATTGGCATACCTCCTCTTTCTCACTTTGTTGTTCATTCCTTCCTTGGGTTCAACAGTTAAATGAAATATGTTTTGTTGTCCATAACTGCATCATTCTAATGACATCCTTGAATAATATAGGACTAGAATTAGATGCAGAAGGCTGTCACTTCCCTTCAGGAAGATTGAAAGGTCATGTGTCTGAAGAAATAGCTGCTATAGCCTACTGCCGTCTCACGTTCGCTCTTCTCTCAAACTACCCGAGTTCTATAGGCTGCTGTAAAGGGATGCAAACAAGCGCTTGCATCCCTTTTCAAATAGTGTGTTGGTATAAAAAATGCAAAAAAAAACATTATGTCCAGCAAGCTATTCTAGTCTAGCTTTTCCTTCATGGGACTCCAAGAGCTAAGGATCATTTTTTAAAGGAAAAAAGCCAACGGAGCACAGGTGCATATTGCGCAAGAGACAGAGGCTCTAAGTTAGAAGCTTATTATGCTTAACCCATCATTAATTAGCAAAATCTAAAGCTGATACTGCATTGAATGTATCACCTGAAAGAGGTAGGCTAGGACATCAATATATTGGGCTATATATAAATCGAGAACAGGTTTATCCATTTTGGATGCAATTTGAATGGAGTGACCCCCGAAAGGAATACCTATGTAAGAATGCTGTTCATTGACTGCAGCTCAGCATTTAACACCATAGTACCCTCCAAACTCGTCATTAACCTCGAGACCCTGGGTCTCGACCCCGCCCTGTGCAACTGAGTCCTGGACTTTCTGACGGGCCGCCCCCAGGTGGTGAGAGTAGGAAACAACATCTCCACCCCGCTGATCCTCAACACTGGGGCCCCACAAGGGTGCGTTCTCAGCCCTCTCCTGTACTCCCTGTTCACCCACGACTGAGTGGCCATGCACACCTCCAACTCAATCATCAAGTTTCCAGACGACACTACAGTGGTAGGCTTGATTACCAACAATGACGAGACAGCCTACAGGGAGGAGGTGAGGGCCCTCGGAATGTGTTGTCAGGAAAACAACCTTTCACTCAACATCAACAAAACAAAGGAGATTGTGGACTTCAGGAGACAGCAGAGGGAGCAACCCCCCATCCACATCGAGGGGACAATAGTGGAGAAGATGGAAAGTTTTAAGTTCCTTGGCGTACACATCACGGACAAACTGAAATGTTCCACCCACACAGACAGCGTGGTGAAGGCGCAACAGCGCCTCTTCAACCTCAGGAGGCTGAAGAAATTTGGCTTGTCACCTAAAACACTCACAAACTTTTACAGATGCACAATTGAGAGCATCCTGTTGTGCTGTAATCACCGCCTGGTATGGCAACTGTTCCGCCCACAATTGCAAGGCTCTCCAGAGGGTGGTGCGGTCTGCACAACACATCACCGGGGACAAACTACCTGCCCTCCAGGACACCTACAGCATCCGATGTCACAGGAAGGCCAAAAAGATCATCAAGAACAACAACCACCCGAGCCACTGCCTGTTCACCCTGCTATCATGCAGAATGCGAGGTCAGTACAGGTGCATCAAAGCTGGGACCGAGAGACTGAAAAACAGCTTCTATCTCAAGGCCATCAGACTGTTAAACAGCCATCACTAACATAGAGTGGCTGCTGCCAACATACAGACTCAAATCTTTGGCCACTTTAATATATTTAATAAATGGATTTAATAAAGGTATCGCTAGTCACTTTAAATAACACCACTTTAATAATGTCTACATATGCTACATTACTCATCCCATATGCATATACTGTATTCTATACTTGCCTATGCCGCACGGCCATCGCTCACTCCCTATATTTATATGTACATATTCTTATTCATCCCTTTACATTTGTGTGTATGAGGTAGTCGCTGTGAATTTGTTAGATTACTTGTCAGATATTACTGCAATGTCGGAACTAGAAGCACACGCATTCCGCTACACTCGCGTTCACATCTGCTAACCATGTGTATGTGACCAATATCATTTGATTTGATTTGACTTGATTTGGTTTGCCCATAAGCATGGTCGGTAGAGACTCGTTTGAGCTCTTTTGTTTTAACGTCCCAATTGGTGTACTGTGAGATCTCAAACATCGTCTCAGATATCATCTTAAATGAAACTATAATGACAAAGTCTTTCAGTACTCTGTTCATTATTCTGTCATTCCAGCCAGATGTAATTCCTCAGTGGTGTTTCAGACATTACACAGCGTGGCGTTGTGGGGTCTCTAAACAGACATTTGGAGGAAGACTCATGAGTTGTTTTCCAGTTTCCACACTGCCCTTTCAAATTCGACTCTACTGGAAGAAACCAAATAGGGCCAAGAGGAATGAAGTAATGATTTGTAAATGTTGCCTTAGTAGTGCACACTCTTAGAAAAAGGGGTTCCAAAAGGGTTCTTTGGCTGTTCCCATAGGACAGGTATTCCCAAACTGGGGGTACGCCTAGTAAGAATGTATAATAAAAATGTAAACATTTTTAAAAACCAACAATAATATGAATTGTTTTTATTTAAAAAAATATATAATAATTCCTTCACATTTTCAAACAGTCCATTTGTATTTTCCAACGGGGCTATACATTTGGATTCGTTTTTTCTCTCGCCTGAGTAGCCTCGTTTCACTGCCAAAAATAACATTAAACCATCTAGTGTTCAGCGAAATAACAACACAATGTCAAATACTGGTAGCCTAGTCAAATAATTAACATCCAATCACATTAACCGTTACTCTCTCGTGGGAATTCCACTAACGGTCCATATGTAGCTGCTGCTCATGTTGGTATCTGTACTGATGGCGCAAAAGCCATGACAGGGAGACATAGTGGTGGTAACGCGCGTGCAAGCAGTTGCTCCCAATGCCACTTTAGTTCACTGCAGCATCCACCAAGAGGCTCTTGCTGCCAAGGGAATGCCTGACAGCTTGAAATACGTTTTGGACACTACAGTGAAAATGGTTAACAAGGCCCTTGAACTCTCGTGTATTTTCTGCACTATGCAATGATATGGGCAGCGACCATGTAACATACAGAAGTGTGCTGGTAATCAAGGCAAAGTGTTGACACATTTTTTTGAATTGAGAGACAAGTTTAAAGTTTTCTTTACTGACCATAAATTTCACTTGTCTGACCGCTTGCATGATGACGAGTTTCTCACACGACTGGCCTCTCTGGGGAATGTTTTTTCTCGCCTGAATGATCTGAATCTAGGATTACAGGGACTCTCCACAACTATATTCATTGTGTTGGACAAAATTGAGGCTATGATTAAGAAGTTGGAGCTCTTCACTGTCTGCATTAACAAGGACAACACACAGGTCTTTCCATCATTGTATGATTTTTTTGTGTATAAATTAACTCAAGCTGACGGACAATGTCAAATGTGATATAGCGAAGGACCTGAGTGAGTTGGGTGCGCAATTACGAAGGTACTTTCCCGATACGGATGACACAAACAACTGGATTCGTTATCCCGTTCATGCCCTACCTCCAGTCCACTTACCAATATCTGAACAAGAGAGCCTCGTCGAAATTGCAACAAGCGGTTCTGTGAAAATGTAATTTAATCAGAAGCCAGTGCCAGATTTCTGCGCTCAAAGTATCCTGCCTTGGCAAATCTCGCTATTAAGAGTTATGTGCATCCTTTCAAGCACACCCTTCTCATTAACCTGTGGTGAGTTATTCATTGGGTTGGCAGGTATCCTAGTGGTTAGAGAATTGGACCAGTAACCGAAAGGTTGCTAGAACGAATCCCTGAGCTGGTAAGGTAAAACATCTGTTGCTCTACCCCCAAACAAGGCTGTTCCTAGGCTGTCATTGTAAATAAGAATTTGTTCTTAACTGACTTGCCTAGTTAAATAAAAAAATCATAATTTTCAATGAACAAAAATGGTTTTATACGTAAGATGGCTAAATAAAGAGTAAAATTATTCATTATTATTTGTGCCCTGGTCCTATAAGAGCTCTTTATCACTTCCCACGAGCCGGGTTGTGACAAAAACTCACACTCATTCTTATGTTTAATAAATGTATTGTACAGTGTGCCGGGTTACAATGATGGAAAAAAACAACATTTGAGAGTGCGCTGACCCTGGATGCTAGAGGGGGTACACAGCTGGAGTTGGAATGTTTGAAGGGGTACGGGACTATAAAAAGTTTGGGAACCACTGCCATAGGAGAACCCTTTTTGGTTCTAGGTAGAACCCTCTGTTGAAAGGGTCCTACATGGAACCCAAAAAAGTTCTACCTGGAACCAAAAGGGATTCTTCAAAGGGTTCTCCTATGGGGAGCATCTAGATAGCACCCATTTCTTCTATAAGTGTAATGTAGTTTGCATCAGATGTTGCAATCCGTGGGCGCAATGGATCACACTGCCCAATTATCTGAGTCGGTGTGTGTGTGTGTGTGAGTGTATGTATGTAAGTGTTTGTAGGCCAATGGTACACTGAGCCAGTTTGGAGATTTCTCCTCTCAGTGATTCATTTCACGTTAAAGTCTACACAAGTTGAATTTGGCGCATGTGACAAATAACATTTGATTTGATTCCCTGTGTTGTCATGGGTGTAGCTTAACATGTGGTCTCTTCCAGTATGTAAGTAGTCTTAGAAAGAACATTGGGACTGTTGTGTTTACACAAAATACCAGCAATTCATTTAGCTACGAAGTGCGCATTCAGAGTATTTCTTTGTATGTTTATAGTTAAGTAAATGGATGGTTCACCCTCACAGTCGCTCTGAGATTCTAACCCAAACATACTATTCTCCTCCATATGATTTATAGCGATCTTCAATGAAAGATGTAGTAGATTGGCGGTCCTCCTCCTTATTGTATATGGCATGTACTCCCTGACCCTAGAGAATAGTCTGCCAAGGATGTTCATCATGAGTAATGTATATTGTGTACCAGCTTTACTAATACCATCAATCAATGAGCTCACGTCTGAAAGAATGATCACACCACCTAAGGAGATGTGCTCTATAATAACTTGTCTATTTAGCATGTTCCAATGTGCTGCTACTAGAATATGGCCCATATGTCTCTAATCCACAGTATATTGTCTTGTTTCAAAGTAGGTGTAACCTCATCCAGAGATAGTCATTAGGACCATAGAGAAACAGCTACTGCATGATTGCATTGCACACATACAAAATATAGCCCGGGGGTAAGCAACCCTGGACCGGGGGTAGGCAACCCTGGACCGGGGGTAGGCAACCCTGGACCGGGAGTGCCGCAGGCCCTTCATGTTTTGATTTAACCGACCTAGAAGACCAGGTGTGTTGAACAATCAGCTCAGTTGGTCAGGTGAGGTGCCAAGTCGGAACAAAATCCTGCGGCACACCAGGGACAGGGTTGCCTGCCCCTGCTATAGCCTATATCCAGTCGCCGTTGTTAATTAACTTTCGAGATGTGGATTCATCATCACATGGTATGGCTGTTTAGTCCTCGAAAATCAGAGAAGAGCTATCCATTACCCTGTCACAATGCGTAGACTTATCAGCCACAGGATAAATTACCTGGCTCTTTTCTCCAAGCACAGAATCCATTTGAGAAATTCCATTTAATTAATATGGTTGCTGTGTGATTTATGATGCATGGGAAGGGGGTGGTAGCCAGCTACAGGTGCATGGCTGGATAATTCCCACTGACTCTATCTGCTGTTGATGAATGTATTAAACCATTGAGAATCCGTGGAGAGTTTGCCTAAGAAAATGTAGCAGGCATCACTCGGATTAGGGGGGAGGGGGGGGTGAGTACTGTGCCGTGATGTTCAGCTGCAGTGAGGTGTAACACTGCTGTGCTGGTATGTGTGTACTCTGTGCTCTAGTGATGGGGGGGGGGAATGGATTAAAGTTACATATCGCAATATTATTTTGAACGATTTTATATCAATACTTGACTCCGAGGTAGCGCTAGCGAACGCTAGCCGGCTGTCCCTGTGCCAAAACGCAGTTTTTTTTCATCCTATAGCTTGTTCTCCATCTTCTATTTAAATATTGAGCCAACATGTTTTTATGCACTTTTATTTCCATGACTGATCAAAAACTCGTCTTTTCATGCTCTCTCTTGTACAGTGAACAATATGTTTGGAACATCAAATTGCAATAAAATTGCAGTATTGAATCGCAACACATATCATATCGGCACCTAAGTGTTGTGATAACATTGTATGGTGAAGTCCCTGGCAGTTCCTAGCCCTAGTGCGTACTGTATCCATGCTGTATATTCTGTTGCATAGTATGTGTGTATGTGTGTCTACTACTGTGTCTGTAGCTCATCTGTCAGTAATACTACTGTCAATGCTGTGTAGTATACTACAGTAGTGGGCTCTCATCCCAAAACCATGGTAATGTACTTCAAAGGCATGATGATGGGGAGAGTGAAACAGCTGAGATGTGGGCTATTTAAAGAGATTACCATGGACCAGGAAATAGATTACCATGGACCAGGAAATAGATTACCATGGACCAGGAAATAGATTTAAATGGACCAGGACTCGAAAATTGAATTTCTTCATGTGTTTTGTTGAATGAATACAAATAAGCAAATTTACATACCAATTACAAAAGCTATGCAGAGAATGTGCCTATCTTAGAACCACAAACTGAATCTATTTTATTTCTTAGATCTTTTAATGAATGAATTCATCCGTTTAGTTTCTTATACGCTCTCAATGTGATCTTATTTTAGAGAGAATATGAGAATACGGATTGCAAAGGGATCTCTCCCTATATCTAGCACTGTTCATCATTTCCCATTAAACTCCCATGAAATCTTCTCACACCTGCATCATTTTGTCATTCACGTTCTAGTGTCAATGCCGCGAACATCAGAAGCAGCAACTGACAGACAAGCATCATCAAGACCAAACAGGAGATGATGATGTCATTGACCGCATCCTAGTAGAACGATCTATGTGTACCACCCCATGTGCTCCATTCACATACAGTGTGTAGCAGTAGTGTGGTTAGATAGTAGTGGTAGAGATAAATAAACACCGCTCTCGGCTCGCTCACCTCTCTTGGTCTGTCTGATCTTGGGACTCAGCATGGCTGTCATCGCTGGAGGACGACACATTCGTCCATCCGGCACCCCACCCCTCTCGTTTCTCTCGCTCGGTCCCTCGTTCTCAACACACCATCCTCTCCTGCCTATCCTCTATTCTCTTCTCTCTCCCACTGACCTTCTGTAGTAGGCAGCACCGGCAGCAGCTGCAGGCTAGGGGGCTGGGGCTGAAGGGGGAGGGATCCCTTCTCCTTGCACACGCTCAGTGGCCTCCACCCCTCCCTTCTACATTATTCATCGCCGGGGAGACCACGCTGGTGGGTAGGGGGGAGGGAGGGTGGATCTCATCCCACTACTACTATACCACACCGACCGGTAAACGCCTGTTTGTGATTAGGATGCCCTTCCCATCGGAGGTTCAATGGGGCTGAAGCACACAAGAAGGAGAGCTGCTATCTCCCTGTCACTTCCTCCCTCTATGGCTGGGAGCTACCCGCTTAATTGGTTTAAGCCGTGTGTTTCTCTCTTTTTCACTAATGTTCTGTCATTTTCTCTCTTTCTAGCTTTTTCTTCCTCTGTCTGTGTTCTTCCTTTTCCTTCTGTTTCTCTCACTGGTGTCTACCTCTTCCTCATTATGTCATTTTTACGAAAGTTCAATCAGGAAGGCTGGTCTGAATGCTTGTTAACTTCATCAAGTAGCATAGCACAATTCACTCTTTCCTATTATACAAATCAAATCAAACTTTATTTGTCAAATGCGCTGAATACAACAAGTGTAGACCTTGCCGTGAAATGCTTACTTACAAGCCCTTCACCAACTGCGCAGTTCAAGAAGATTTAAGAAATTATTTACCAAATAAACTAAAGTAAAAAATACAAATAAAAAACTAGGCTATATACAGGGGGTACCGGTACCGAGTCAGTGTGCAGGGGTACACGTTAGTTGGGGTAATTTGTACATGTAGGTATTGGTGAAGTGACTATGCATATATAATAAACAGTGAGTAGCAGCAGTGCATAAAACAAATGGGGGGGGGGGTCAATGTAATAGTCCGGTGGCCATTTGATTAATTGTTCAGCAGTCTTATGGCTTGGGGGTAGAAGCTGTTAAGGAGCCTTTTGGCTCTAGACTTGGCGCTCTGGTACCGCTTGCCGTGCGGTAGCAGAGAAAACAGTCTATGACTTGGGTGACTGGAGTCTGACAATTTTATGGGCTTTCCTCTGACACCGCCTATTATATAGGTCCTGGATTGCAGAAGCTTGGCCCCCTTGGTGATGTACTGGGCCATACGCACTACCCTCTGTAGTGCCTTACGGTCAGATGCCGAGCAGTTGCCATACCAGGCGGTGATGCAACCGGTCAGGATGCTCTCGATGGTGCAGCTGTAGAACTTTTTGAGGATCTGGGGACCCATGCCAAATCTTTTCAGTCTCCTGAGGGGGAAAAGGTTTGTCGTGCCCTTTTCACAACTGTCTTGGTGTGTTTGGACCATGATAGTTCATTGGTGGTGAGGACACCAAGGATCTTGATACTCTCGATACGCTCCACTACAGCCTTGTTGATGTTAATGGGGCCTGTTCGGCCCGCCTTTTCCTGTAGTCCACAATCAGCTCATTTGTCTTGCTCACATTGAGGGAGAGGTTGTTGTCCTGGCACCACACTGCCAGTTCTCTGACCTCCTCCCTTTTAGTCTCATCGTTGCCGGGGATTGTGTCATTAACAAACTTAAGGATGGTGTTGGAGTCGTGTTTGGCCACGCAGTCGTGGGTGAACAGGGAGTACAGGAGGGGAATAAGTACACACCCCTGAGGGGCCCCAGTGTTGAGGATCAGCATGGCAGACGTGTTGTTGCCTACCCTTACCACCTGGGGGCGGCCAGTCAGGAAGTCCAGGATCCAGTTGAAGAAGGAGGTGTTTAGTCCCAGGGACCTTAGCATAGTGATGAGTTTTGTGGGCACTATTGTGTTGAACGCTGAGCTGTAGTCAATGAACAGCATTCTCACATAGGTGTTCCTATTATCCATGTGGGAAAGGGCAGTGTGGAGTGCGATAGAGATTGCATCATCTGTGGATCTGTTGGGGCGGTATGTGAATTGGAGTGGGTCTAGGGTATCCGGGAGGATGCTGTTAATGCGAGCCATGACCAGCCTTTCAAAGCACTTCATGGTTACCGACGTGAGTGCTACGGGCCAGTAATCATTTAGGCAGGTTACCTTCGCTTCCTTGGGCACAGGGACTATGGAAACATGTAGGTATTACAGACTCAGTCAGGGAGAGGTTGAAAATGTCAGTGAAGAAACTTGCAAGTTGGTCCGTGCATGCTTTGAGTACACGTCCTGGTAATCCATCTGGCCCCGCGGCTTTGTGAATGTTGACCTGTTTAAAGGTCTTGCTCACATCGGCTACCAAAAGCGTTATCACACAGTCATCCAGAACAGCTGGTGCTCTTGTGCATGCTTCAGTATTGCTTGCCTCGAAGCGAATAAAAGGCATTTAGTTCGTATGGTAGGCTTACTTCCTATTCATTTTGCAACTAATTTCATGGAAAACAAGGACATTTCTAAGTGACCCCAAACTTTTGAACGGTAGCGTATATATGAATGATATACAGTACCAGTCAAAAGTTTGAACACACCTACTCATTCAAGGGTTGTTCTTTATTTTTACTATGTTTTACATTATAGAATAATAGTGAAGACATCAAAACTATGAAGTAACACATACGGAATATTGTAGTAACCAAAAAATGTGTAATATTATTATTTCATGTTTTAGATTCTTCAAAGTAGCCACCCTTTGCCTTGATGACAACTTGCACACACTTGGCATTATCTCAACCAGCTTCACCTGGAATGCTTTTCCAACAGTCACAAAGGAGTTCCCACATATGCTGAACACTTGTTTGCTGCTTTTCCTTCACTCTGCGGTCCAACTTGGGTTGAGGTTGGGTGATTGTGGAGGCCAGGTCATCTGATTCCGCACTCCATCACTCTCCTTCTTGGTCAAATCACCCTTACACAGCCTGGAGGTGTGTTTTGGGTCATTGTCCTGTTGAAAATGAAATGATAGTCCCACTAAGCGCAAACCAGATGGGAAGGCGTATCGCTGCAGAATGCTGTGGTGGTCATGCTGGTTAAGTGTGCCTTGAAGTCTAAATAAATCACAGACAGTGTCACCAGCAAAGCAACCTCACACCATCACACCTCCTCCTCCATGCTTCACGGTGGGAACCACACATGCAGAGATCATCCGTTCGCCTACTCTGCATCTCACAAAGAGACGGCATTTGGAACCAAAAATCTCACACTCGGACTCCACCGGTCCACCGATTTCCACCGGTCTAATGTCCATTGCTCATGTTTCTTGGACCAATCAAGTTTCTTCTTATTATTGGTGTCCTTTAGTAGCGGTTTATTTGCAGCAAATTGACCACAAAGGCCTGATTCACGCAGTCACTGCTGAACAGTTGATGTTCAGATGTGTCTGCTACATGAACTCAGTGAAGCATTTATTTGGGCTGCAATCTGAGGTGCAGTTACCTCGATTTAACTTATCCTGCAGCAGAGGTAACTCTGGGTCTACCTTTCCTTTGGCTATCACGAGAGCCAGTTTCATCATAGCGCTTGATGGCTTCTGCAACAGCACTTGAAGAAACTTTCAAAATTCTTGAAGTTTTCTGGATTGACTGACCTTCATGTCTTAAAGTAATGATGGACGGTCGTTTCTCTTTGCTTATTTGAGCTGTTCTTGCCATAATATGGACTTGGTCTTTTACCAAATAGGGCTATCTTCTGTATACTACCCCTACCTCGTCACAACACAACTGATTGTCTCAAACGCATTAAAAAGGAAAGAAATTCAACAAATTAACTTTTAACAAGACACCTGTTAAATGTAAAGCATTCCAGGTGAAGCTGGTTGAGAGAATGCTAAGAGTGTGCAAAGCTGTCATCAAGTCAAAGGGTGGCTTCTTTGAAGAATCTCAAATATAAATAATATTTTGATTGGTTTAACACTTTTTTGGTTACTACATGATTCCATATTTCATAGTTTTGATGTCTTCACTATTATTCTACAATGTAGAAAATAGTAAAAATAAAGAAAAACCCTTGAATGAGTACGTGTGTCTAACCTTTTGACTGGAACTGTATATATACAGTATATATATTTAAATGTATTTTTGTTTATTATTTTCCCCTAACCCTACCATCCCTCCCCTAACTGGAGTAAACTAATGAACAACAACACTTAGGCTTCTACTTCCCGCTTATACATACTATATACATTTTAAGGACACGGTATATTTTACTATAGTTATATTTTGTTTGTTTTTAGTCCTTCAGCTCCACTCAACCCCTCCCATCTATCTCTGAACACCATCCAGTTTTGATTTCTATTAGTCATATATTTTTCAACTGTACTGTGATGTTTCACAGAAGTTCTGATCCTTTCTATTCTCACAGATTCTACAGTACATGTTGTAAATTAAAAATACAAATTTAGCTAAGAGAATTATGATATTATTAATCGATTTACGATGACTTCTTATATCACCCAGCTGTGGTCATACAAAATTGTTTTGTGTACCAGTTCATAAACCATGTGCCATGGAATCGGTACATCGAAAATCTTTTCTCAACTATTTTTCAATCTATATGGCACAGCTGTCAATGTTTTGGTCCTTAAATAAACTGGTATACCTTTTTCTTTATCACAATTTTTTTTCTTTAATGCAGGGCCGACAGACAAGTTCTTGGTATGTATTTATGTCAACTTACCCATGTTGTCACGTTCCTGACCTGTTTTCCCCTTGTTTTTGTATTTATTTAGTATAGTCAGGGCGTGAGTTGGGTGGGTTGTCGATGTGTGATTTTCTATGTTGGGATTTTGTGTGTTCGGCCTGGTATGATTCTCAATCAGAGGCAGCTGTCAATCGTTGTCCCTGATTGAGAATCATACTTAGGCAGCCGGGGTTTCACGTGTGTTTTGTGGGTGTTTGTCTACCGTGTCAGTATTCGTGCCACACGGGACTGTTTTTCGGTTGGATTCTATTTGTTATTTTGTTTCGTGTAGTGTTCAGTTTATTTCGTAATAAATCATGGACACTTTCCACTCTGCGTCTTGGTCCGATCCCCTCTTCAGACGAAGAGGAGGAAATCAGCCGTTACACATGTCCTCTCACTTGTTTTCAAATGACGGCCAGACCCCAAAATCTCCCCTGAGGAAGAAGAAACGTCTCTTGTTCCAGCAATAGAGATCCACCCACTCCCAGGCGATACAGATGATTCCTCCATAACTATTTCCCTTAACGCTCAAATCAGTTTTGTTTTTCAAATCCGTTTTGGAATACCGACTGTCCAAACTGCAAGTTACAAGTGACCAAATCGACTGCTGTCTGAACACACACATCCATTTGCTGACATGGCTATGTTAGTTGTCATAGTAATGACAGGTGTGTGCTTAGTGGTGTAGGTTGATTGGTGGTGGTGCTCGTGCTTCCTATTACTCAGCAGTTATGTAGCAAGCTAAGGTGACAACAATGCCTGACATGGACTTTTCCCCAGTTGCTTTGAATGTTCAGAACACTTTTAAAGACTCAAAGGATAAGATGATCCAACTTTCAAAACAAGTTATTTTTGGCTAGCCACAACAGTCAAATAGCTAGCTGTAGCTTTCTAGCACATTCACTCATTTTTTTGTAAACAATTATCAAGCTAGTTAACTACCACATGTTCTTGTCAAAACTGTCACCAGAGTAGATACTGTAGCTAGCAAAATGATACGCCAAATAACAGTCTGAGGTGGCATAGCCAGGAACCAGATTTGTATCTGATTTCAAACCACCTACGAAGGTAGTTGGAAGCGTGGCTTGAAGTGTCTGATTCCCTTTGCTTAGACTGCAGGAGAAATAACAGATTTGAATCAGATATGGGGCAAAAAATTGGTAGCACTTTACTTGACACCTAGCGTCATAACACGTTATGACATGGTCACATGCGCTGACATAACTTGTCATAACCTGTCATAATATGGTCATAACACTGTCATGGCACATATTTAGACCTGTTGTGACAGATATTGCATTATTTTATGGCTGGTTATGACACCTACAACCTCTGACCTTCTCATCCAATGGGTTTTGAGAAGGGGACAAGGAGGGAGGATTTGACAAATCAAGGAAATGAAATTGAGATTCCCCCAAGGACAGAGGAAGAAACTATTTGTCTTTGTCATTTTATTTTTTAAATCCTCACTGTATGTCTAATAAATCACTGTCTGTGTTTATTTAATGAAAATAACCCCTACATTTATTTTTGATCATTTATTTCCCTGAGCCTCCTTTGGCCCTTTAAATGCTCAATCTGATTGTGTGGGCGATATGAAAGATATTTACATACACAGCCCTGATCGACTGATAGCATGGTCTAGAGCCCACCTCCTTACCCAGATGAACAGTCATTGGTCTGTTATAATAAATTCACATTGTGATGTCATGATGTGGGCTAAAAATTTCCGTCTCACCTAAACAGGCTGAAATATCAAGCATTTTTTTCAAACAGCTCTTACACAAAAAGGGTATTATCATAATTATCATAATTTTCACAATTTCAGAGTGTTATTTCAACCTCGTAGTAGGGCCGGGATGATACCAGTATCGCAACTAAAGTTTTTGACTGTACTGCCGCTTTAAACATTTTACACAGTGCCTGACTGATAATACCCATGGTCTGTCCAGAAACAACCCCTAGCCCCTACTGCCCAGAGTCTAGACACGTGGAGATCTGAGAGGGATTGATGAGTGGTGACAAGGTGAGACCTCCACAATATTGGTGGTTTTGCTTACACTTGTGAAATCCTCTCAGTTCTCCACAAGTATCTATGGGCAGAGGATAGGGCTTTCCTTTGGACAGGACCCCACAACCCTCTGGGTGTGTTGTGGACCTACAGCATGACTCGAGGCATCGGTTGGAGGTTTCATTCCATTGCTATACACACATGGATTTGCACAGTTGTAAGCGGAACACACCCACGGCACCCTATCAGGCTGATCAGACAGTTCTGGGTAGCTGAAGACATGCTGTAAACAGTGAAAGGATATATTTGCATGTCTACTATTCACACCCTTGCTTCATTCCAACTAGTTAGATATGCAACAACTGACTAAGTATAGTATATCTCTAGTCTAGCAATAGACTGTTGTTTTGGCTGTATGGCATCATTGAAAAGGTTACCAATGGTTAGTTAGGTAGCTGGATATATCAGTCAGCTAACCATTTACAGTAACAGCAGTTCATTAATAAGTCAATGCACACTAAATATTATGCAGAAATTGAGAAATTTAACTAGGAAAGTCAGGTAAGAACAAATTCGTATTTACAATGACGGCCTACTGGGGAACAGTGCCTTGTTCAGGAGCAGAACGACAGATTTTGACCGCGTCAGCTCCGGGATTCGATAAAGCAACCTTTCAGTTACTGGCCCAGCACTCTAACCACTAGGCTACTGTGGCATGGTATTGGCAGCTATTACTCAATTAACTAATAGATAATAGATTCATAGAATGGAGTTAAAAGGGTGAACTCCTACTTTGAAAGGACACGAAGTGTTGGCTTTGCACTTAACCAATGACAGGCATTCCACATTTAACCCCACCCGCATGTGAAAATCAAAATCTGAAATAATTTTGAGGGGTTTTATATACAAAAACAAATAAACAAGCCATTTTCACATTCCTGATAACTTGGAAAACAAACGATATAAAAATACATGGACCATAATTTTACCTCAGGAATCTTGACATAATGTTGTCCATGACATACTGTAGGCTAATTATCTTGACGGCCCTAATAACACAGACACCTAAATGTTCCGTCAATTCTCCAGATCAACATTAATTCCCCCACTTTCGCTGTTGTTCAAACGAGTGCAGTATCACACAAGCTCTTTATATCTCGACTGTCATTCAGAAAATCCTTTCCAGCTCAGTAATTTCCCCATGTAACTAAACACCTACTGTAGACATCACATGCGTATCAAACAACTATCGTGCATAATTATTGAAGAACCCTGTTAATGACTATCGCTTTTTGTTTGATTCATCTTGTTAAAGTTACTCTTTCTGTTAGAAGCATTGCATTTGTCATTGTTTTGGATATGTGTGCCCACTGTAACATAGGGAGATACGAAATGTTACAAAGTTATGGTGTACTTCCGAGATCTCCATACAAAAAAAGAGGCTGAGCAATTTCCAGGAATTATACATTATCAAGTTCAATGTGTAATTCAATTGTTCAATTCTCAGTATATGATATCATGACAACGAGCAGTATCAGAAATGCAAGGAAAGTAAGGTACTGTTTTATGTCACAAAGTGTTGACCAATCAGTATGCTGCTGTTAGAAGCTCACAAGTGAAATTCATGATTAGCCTATATTTATCTGACGACATTCATCGTTACTCATTGTCAATTCATTCTCAAATTCTGCAAGCAATGCAATGTATGGAGGGATTTCAGTGCGTCAACAGAAATTGTATTGGAACTCCATCATTTTGAATTTGTATTAGCATATTGAATTGAATCTTTTTCAATTTGTAATGCAGAAATGTAATCATTGAACATATTGTACGCGTTTCCTTGAACGTATTCAAGGAAACGCTTCTCCATGCTAGCTTCTAACATCCTACCCAATCAACAATGGTTGGTCCCACAGTAACCACCTTCTGTTAGCAAATTAAGGCTACCCAGCAATGGTTTTCACCATGTGGGTTCCCTTATTGCAATTGTGCAATAAGGGAACCCCGTTTATTTCTATAAACAATATGGTTGTTGCAACAGTGACTGATCTCAAGATCTCATCATGCTTTAGACAGTTGGCCCTCGAGGACAGGTTTTACTGTCGATGCTTCCCATCTGTGTAGCTTTGGGGGATTTTCAGGTTCAGTGGTCTGAAGTTCATTGGTCTCCATAACGTATAATTGGTCATTCTATAGTGCGCCTCAACTCATAAGCCTAGCGACAGCATATCACACACTAGGTGAATTACATTATTTCAGGCAACCATTAGGACTTGTTTCTTTGTCTCGTACCATCTTTTCAATCAGCACGGCTCTCTTCATTGCAAAACACAACCGTTTTGACCTCAATCCTATGCCACCTGCTACTTCCTATTCTACAGCATATGCCCGCAGCCCTCAGGCAAGGCGGTTTCCCTCCGCAGTGACCTTTTCGCGAGGCTGTCTTCTTACCGGTTTTCCATTGTTTCCTTCTAATTGCAAGTTCACAACTCCTATCGTTTTTATTCCTTCACGTGATTTAGGTTTTTCTGATCCTATCTTTTCACTGTAATCACTATTGTCTAACTTATTTATTTTGGGTGGTTTCGATGCCAGCTGCCTAGCAAAAGGCTACCTGTCATCAGCGTCTGGCTACGAGGAGCGTTCCTCGGAGACGAAGCCATAACCCAAACTATTTCATAAAATTCCATATTGCATTCTGTCTCTGTTGTTCATTCGGTCAAGCCTGTACTCGATTGAACTGTAGTTTCTGAAAGTTCAATCAGGAGGCTGCTCTGAATGCCCGTTGAACTTCATCAAGCATCATAACATAATTCGCTCTGTTTCCTATTATACAGGCATAGTGGGAATGAATACAAACTTATCATCATCAGCATAGCGTCTCATTCTTCTCCTTTTGTGGGGGGGGGGGGGGGGGGGGGGGGGGGGGGGGGTTGGGGGGGTTCAATGCCAGCTTCCGAGCAAAGTGTTACCTGTCATCAGCATCTGGCTCTGAGGAGCATTCCTCAAAAACGAGGCCATACGCCAAACTATTTAGTACAATTCCATATTTCATTCTGTCTCTGTTGTTCATTCGGTTAAGACTGTACTTGATCTCCCTTCTACATCTCTCTCTCTCTCCTCCCTCCTAGTTCCCTGCATCTCTCTAATGATATTGCATCAGTGTGGGAGCAGCATCCCAGGCATCCTCCTCCTTTCCTCCTCTTCTTCCCGTATGGAGTATAAAAGCTTTAAATCCTCCACTGCAATTGAATCAGCGCTGCCCTGAAGACCACAGCTGCTCTTACTACAGAGACCAGAGGGGGAAGGGCCACAAAAACCTCAGCACAAGCCAAAATGAGACAGCAATAAAAACCTTATGGCCATTGGTGGTGGATAGGGGTAGGGTTTGGCTGGGCACTGCTGTTTTTGTTCAGCCATAACAACTGGGCTGCTCATTGTCACTAGGGTTACCAGAATCTTTGGTCATTTGGGTATTAACAGGTCAGCTATGGCAATCGATGGTAACTTGAGTAATTTATTTGTTGACATTTTAAACCTAACCTTTATTTACAGTTGATGTCAGAAGTTTACATACACCTTAGCCAAATGTATTTAAACTCAGTTTTTTGACAATTCCGGACATTTAATCCCAGTAAAAGTTCCCAAAATCAGGTTTGTAGGCCTCCTTGCTCGCACACGCTTTTTCAGTTCTGCCCACAAATTTTCTATAGGATTGAGGTCAGGGCTTTGTGATGGCCACTCCAATACCTTGACTTTGTTGTCCTTAACCCATTTTGCCACAACTTCAGAAGTATGCTTGGGGTCAAGCAAAGCACCCTACAACATGAAGCTGCCACTCCCGTTCTTCACGGATGGGATGGTGTTCTTTGGCTTGCAAGCCTCCCCCTGTTTCCTCCAAACATAACGATGGTCATTATGGCCAAACAGTTCTATTTTTGTTTCATCACACCAGAGGACATTTATCCAAAAAGTACGATCTTTGTCCCCATGTGCAGTTGCAAACTGTAGTCTGGGTTTTTTTACGGCGGTTTTGGAGCAGTGGCTTGCTTCTTCCTTGCTGAGAGGCCTTTCAGGCTATGTCGATATAGGACTCGTTTTACTGTGGACATAGATACTTTTGTATCTGTTTCCCCCAGCGTCTTCACAAGGTCCTTTGCTGTTGTTCTGGGATTGATTTGCACTTTTTGCATCAAAATACGTTCATCTCTAGGAAACAGAACTCGTCTACTTCCTGAGCAGTATGACGGCTGCATAGTCCCATGGTATTTATACTTGTGTACTATTGTTTATACAGATGAACGTGGTACCTTCAGGCATTTGGAAATTGCTCCCAAGAATGAACCAGACTTGTGGAGATCTACAATTTTTTTCTGAGGTCTTGGCTGATTTCTTTTGGTTTTCCCATGATGTCAATCAAGCAAAGAGGCACTGAGTTTGAAGGTAGGCCTTGAAATACATCCACAGGTACACCTCCAATTGACTCAAATGTTGTCAATTAGCCTATCAGAAGCTTCTAAAGCCATGACATAATTTTCTGGAATTTTCCTAGCTGTTTAAAGGCACAGTCAACTTAGTGTATGTAGACGTCTGAACCACTGGAATTGTGGCACAGTGAATTATAAGTGAAATAATCTGTCTGTAAACAATTGTTGGAAAAATTACTTGAACAAAGTAGATGTCCTAACCGACTTGCCAAAACTATAGTTTGTTAACAAGAAATTTGTGGAGTGGTTGAAAAACAAGTTTTAATGACTCCAACCTAAGTGTATGTAAACTTCCGACTTCAACTAGGCAAGTCAGAACAAATTCTCGTTTCCAATGACGGCCTACCCCGGCAAACCCAGATGTCACTGGACTAATTGTGCACTGCCATATGGGACTCCCAATCACGGCCCGGATGTGATACAGCCTGGATTCGAACCAATTACTGCAGTGACGCCTCTTGCACTGAGATTCAGTGTCTTAGACCAATGCGCCACTCTTTAAGAAAATGTATTTGTATTCATTTGTATATCTATGTCCATACGTTTCTAGTGCAGCAGTCACCAACTGTTGATCACGAACGACTGGTCGATCTCCAAGGCATTTGTAGTTGATCACCCCCCCCCCCAAAAAAAAAACTACGATAAAAAACAACTATAAAGCCTTGCGTTCCTATATATTTATATTTTGTTTAGCACTGCTAGCGGTAGGTGCACTTGATTCAGCAGCCCTAGTGCCTGGAAGACGAAATGTTACCATTTTGAACCATTTTATGTGTCTGAATTTAGAACTCTGCATACCCGGCAGGACCAGAGAGCCAATCAAGTGCACCTATAGGCCTACCGCTGGCCAATCAGATAGTTTAGATCACTGTATCTGCACAGTTTCCTCGAGCCATGGGCTGTAAAAAGAAACATTGAGTGCACAGCAAAGTTGGTACTGTGATTTCAAAACTTTTAAAACAATGACTAAAGAGAGACTCAACGAATACAGCAAAGAGCTGCTGTTTTCATAAGTAAGTTCTTGTTTAATGTGGCATAGGCTTACTGTATGTTTTTTTAAAGTAAAATCAGAATGGTAGATCTCGGCTTGCTTTTGGACTCTTGAAAAGGTTGGTCACCACTCTTTTATTGGATATGGAACCATATGGTTCAAGAGAAGATAGCCTAATTAATGAAAAAAGCATCTTATCAATAATGGAAGTATTTTCAATGAACTCTGTAACTCTTCCAACTAGTACCTTTTTTTCACAACTGCCACCAGTTTGGCAACAAAACATTTACAACAAATACATATTGACATAGTAAGTTAAATATACAGTAAAAAGTAAAGGGTATTTCATGTTGAAACCCTCACATTAAACACCAATGGTATTCACTAACTTCATGGTTTATATTTAGGATAATATTTTACAGCTTTGTCATTCCTTTTTTTTTTTTTTTTTTTTTTAATATTGTTATTTCATAACTGTATCTATTTTACATGTAGTAAGTCCACACAGAGGGCCAGAGATAATTACAGACAGCTGTGATAATCTGAAGTACCCTAAAAAGGCCACTAGACGACATTTCATAAATTCCCCCCAATAACTTGAAAGATACCAAAAATTCTGGTAGTTCACTGGTAAACTTCGAAGCTTGCAGTAATAGACCCTCCCTTTGCAATGCTAACACAACATACACCACGAAATGGGCTCCTATGTACATTTCTGAGGTGTATTATATGTTGTGTTGTTGTTTTGTGTTTTAAGATGGATTGTTTCAAATTGGGATAATCATGGTTTAGCACCGTCTGTGTGGAAAACATGCAGGCAATGATGTAAAACAGCGCGTATAGCCTCTCTTCTTGGGTCAATGCATGTCATTGTACTGAATTGGAATATGTGACAAGTGCTACTGCTGACTGTCTAGAATTGGGAATCCAGAGCTTTGATCTCTTGTTAAATATTAATAGGAACTCAAGTACATTTTTAGAATGGATAGGTGTGGTAGTTGTTGCAAATCTACATCATTTGTTTCTACAGTAAAGATTTGATCGGTTGTTGTGCCACTGGCCTAGGCACAATAACCCATAGCATCAAAGTGGAATTATGTTTTATGACATTTTTACAAATGAATAAAAAACTAAAAGCTGAAATGCTTTGACTCAGTATGTATTCAACCCCTTTTTTATGGCAAGCCCAAATTGGTTCAGGAGTACACATTTGTATAGCAAGTCACATAATAAGTTGCATGGACTATCTGTGCAATAACAGTGTTAAACGTGATTTTTGAATGACCCCACTAATACAATCATCTGTAAGGTCCCTCAGTCGAGCAGTGAATTTCAAACACAGATTCAACCACAAAGACTAGGGAGGTTTTCCAATGCCTCTCAAAGAAGGGCAGACATTGAATATCCCTTTGAGCATGGCGAAGTTAAAAATCACACTTTGGATGGTAAATCAATACACCCAGTCACTACAAAGATACAGATGTCTTTCCTAACTCAGTTGTCGGAGAGGAAGAGGAAGCTTACTTTATAACAGTTACAGAGCTTAATAGCTGTGATAGGAGAAAACTGAAGATGGATCAACAACATTGCAGTTACTTCACAATACTAACCTAATTGACAGAGTGAAATAAAACGCATCCTGTTTGCAATAAGGTACTAAAGTAAAACTGCAAAAAATGTGGCAAAGAAATGAACTTCATGTCCTGAATACAAATGTGTTGTTCAGGGCAAATCCAATCCAATTCATTGCAGAGTACAACTCTCCATATTTTCAAGCATAGTCGTGACTGCATCATGTTATGGGTATGCTTGTAATCGTTAAGGATTTTTCGTGATAAAAAAATGTACAAAAATTAACTTGAGGCAAAATCCTCAAGGAAAACCTGGTTCAGTCTGATTTCCACCAGACACTGGGAGATGAATTTACCTTTCAGCAGGACAACAACCTAGAACATAAGGCCAAATCTACACTGGAGTTGCTTACCAAGAAGAATGTGGTCGAGTTACAATTTTGACTTAATCTCTAAAAGTCTAATCTGTTCGGGGATTGGTGGGGTACTTAGCTAACATATGGAATTGTTTTAAGATGGTCATATCATGAATCATTTAGCTGATTAATTTAGAATTTTTGGGGGATTTTTTAAATCATTTGATAAAATATAGAATTTTGCCTTTACTACCATAGCCCATCAATAACACATTGAATAAAACATTCATAAATGGCATAAAAAAAGACAGTCAAAAAATGTATGTGTTGAAGTGTCTGTCCTATATCTAGGAGATATAAGAAAGCTCAGGAAATATATATATTTTTTGGACACATCATCAACCCCTTATTTTTGTAGGCACAAAACTACCTCCATACTTCAATTCATTTGTAAGGGTTACATTCAGACGAGTCCCGGAGAACACCATCCTATTCGTGAAAGTCTCCCCTTTCCACAGTGGGGTCAAATTTGTAGCTCAAACGGTTCGGATGCTACAGACATTTTCATGAGAAGACAGATTTTCGGGATGTCTCATGGTCTGACAAAGACTGCTGTAGCACGGCCACCTTCCTGATGCGGGAAGGCTGACATAGGAGGATGCAGTGGATTGAGATGCAAACCATGCAAGAAAACAGATATTTCTAGCTGAAACATGGATTTTGATGGTGCTTTTTTTATTTCGATTGACGCAGGGGTGCAGACATCGACCTTAGGGGGTTTTAATAAATGTAGAGTTCAGGCTGTAACACAACAGAATGTGGAATAAGTCAAGGGGTATGAATACATTATGAAGGCACTGTAAGGTCCTCGCTCAGGGGCACATCAACAGATTTTTCACTCAGGGATTAGAACCAGTAACCTTTTGGTTACTTGCTCAAAACTCTTAATTAAAACCTCTCTGGGATATGTGGGACGGTAGCGTCCCACTTGGCCAATAGCCAGGGAAAATGTAGAGCGCCAAATTCAAAAGAATTATACAAAATCAAACTTTCATTAAATCACACATGTAAGATACCAAATTAAAGCTACACTCGTTGTGAATCCAGCCAACATGTCAGATTTCAAAAAGGCTTTTCGGCGAAAGCATAAGATGCTATTATCTGATGATAGCACAAAAGTAAACAAAGAGAGTAGCATATTTCAACACTGCAAGGCACGACACAAAACGCAGAAATAAAATATAAATCATGCCTTACCTTTGACGAGATTCTTTTGTTGGCACTCCAATATGTCCCATAAACATCACAAATGGTCCTTTTGTTCGATTAATTCCGTCCATATATATCAAATCAAGTTTATTTTATATAGCCCTTGGTACATCAGCTAATATCTCGAAGTGCTGTACAGAAACCCAGCCTAAAACCCCAAACAGCAAGCAATGCAGGTGCATTGCACGGTGGCTAGGAAAAACTCCCTAGAAAGGCCAAGACCTAGGAAGAAACCTAGAGAGGAACCAGGCTATGAGGGGTGTCCTCTTCTGGCTGTGCCGGGTGGAGATTATAACAGAACATGGCCAAGATGTTCAAAATGTTCATAAGTGACAAGCATGGTCAAATAATAATCAGGAATAAATGTCAGTTGGCTTTTCATAGCCGATCATTAAGAGTTGAAAACAGCAGGTCTGGGACAGGTAGGGGTTTCGTAACCGCAGGCAGAACAGTTGAAACTGGAATAGCAGCAAGGCCAGGTGGACTGGGGACAGCAAGGAGTCATCATGCCCGGTAGTCCTGACGTATGGTCCTAGGGCTTAGGTCCTCCGAGAGAGAGAAAGAAAGAGAGAAGGAGAGAATTAAAGAGAGCCAAGATTTTCAAAATGTTCATAAATGACAAGCATGGTCAAATAATAATCAGGAATAAATGTCAGTTGGCTTTTCATAGCCGATCATTAAGAGTTGAAAGCAGCAGGTCTGGGACAGGTAGAGGTTCCATAACCGCAGGCAGAACAGTTGAAACTGGAACAGCAGCAAGGCCAGGTGGACTGGGGACAGCAAGGAGTCATCATGCCCGGTAGTCCTGACGTATGGTCCTAGGGCTCAGGTTCTCCGAGAGAGAGAAAGAAAGAGAGAAGGAGAGAATTAGAGAGAGCATACTTAAATTCACACAGGACACTGGATAAGACAGGAGAAGTACTCCAGATATAACCAACTGACCCTAGCCCCCCGACACATAAACTACTGCAGCATAAATACTGGAGGCTGAGACAGGAGGGGTCAGGAGACACTGTGGCCCCATCCGATGGGGCCCCATCCGATATCCAAATTGTCAATTTATTTGGCGCGTTTGATCCAGAAAAAAACAGCTTCCAATTTGCGCAACGTCACTACAAAATATCTCAAAAATTACCTCTAAACTTTGCCAAAACATTTCAAACTACTTTTGCAATACAATTTAAGGTATTTGTAAACGTTAATAATCGATCAAATTGAAGACGGGTCTATCTGTTTTCAATACAGGAGATCAACAAACTAACGCTACGTTTCTAGTCTTGCGCAACTCTCAAACAGTACACATGACGTTACACTGTTTCCAGGTGGCCTTACTTCTTCATTTCACAAAGGAATAACCTCAACCTATTTCCAAAGACTGGTGACATCCAGTGGAAGCGGTACGAACTGAAAACAGGGTGATTAGAAATCCAGTATTCCAATGAAACCTCATTGACCTAAAAAAATAAAAATAATTAATGGTTTGTCCTCAGGGTTTTGCCTGCTACATAAGTTCTGTTATACTTACAGACATGATTCAAACAGTTTTAGAAACTTCAGAGTGTTTTCCATCCAAATCCACTAATAATATGCATATCTTATATTCTGGGGATGAGTAGAAGGAAGTTGAAATTGGGCACGCTATTTATCCAAAAGTGAATATGTTGCCCCCTATCCTAGAGACTTGCTACCTGCCATCCTGGTTACGTTGTGTATTAACCACATTGAAATGTTGTATCTGTACTGAACAAAAATATAAACGCAACATGCAACAATTATATATAAAGTTCATATAAGGAAATCAGTCAATTAAAATAAATTCATTAGGCCCTAATTTATGGATTTCACATGACTGGGTAGGGGCACAGCCATGGGTGGGCATAAGCCCATCCACTTGGGGGCCAGGCCCACTCACTGGGGAGCCAGGCCCAGAATGTGTTTTCCCCCACAAAAGGGCTTTATTACAGACAGAAATCTCCTCAGTTTCATCAGCTGTTCGGTTGGCTGATCTCAGACGATCCCACAGGTGAAGAAGCAAGATGGGGAGGTCCTAGGCTGGATTGGTTACACGTGGTCTGCGGTTGTGAGGCCGGTTGGACATACTGCCAAATTCTCTAAAACAACGTTGGAGGAGGCTTATGGTAGAGAAATTAATATGACATTATCTGGCAACAGCTCTGGTGGACATTCCTGCAGTCAGCATGCCAATTGCACGCTCCCTCAAAACTTGAGATATCTGTGACGTTGTGTGACAAAACTGCTCATTTTAGAGTGGTCTTTTGTTGTTCCCAGCACAAGGTGCACCTGTGTAATGATCATGCTGTTTAATCAGATCCTGATATGCCACACCTGTCAGGTGGATGGATTATCTTGGCAAAGGAGTGCTCACTAACAGGGATGTTAACAAATTTGTGCACCAAATTTGAGAGAAATTATATTTTTCTGTGTATGTGGAACATTTCTGGGATTCATCAAAAACGAACTAAAAACGAACTAGGGTTCTCCTTTTATCTGTGGATTAATTGTCAGAGAAGAGGGTTCATCCCGGGTGGCGCAGTGGTCTAGGGCACTGCATCGCAGTGCTAGCTGCGCCACCAGAGTCTCTGGGTTCGCGCCCAGACTGGGCTGGGTTCGCGCACAGGCTCTGTCGCAGCCGGCCGCAACCGGGAGGTCCGTGGGGCGACGCACAATTGGCATAGCGTCGTCCGGGTTAGGGAGGGTTTGGCCGGTAGGGATATTCTTGTCTCAGTATGTAAAATGTAATAAAATGTATGCACTCTACTGTAAGTCGCTCTGGATAAGAGCGTCTGCTAAATGATTAAAAATGTAAATGTAAGAGAACACACAATTTTGTTTGACTCAAAGTGTGTAAAAAGTCTACAAAGATCCAGCAAAAACTACACCATATGCATTTAATTAATGTAAAATTGAAACAATTAAAACAACAAAAACGAAATTAAACCCAGTTCAGAACTTTGGAGATGGTGGCCCTGTTGAAGTCCGTCCAAAACTTGTTGAATGCATGCACTGAAACAATCCGAACACAAAACAAAAACAACATAAGGTTACTGAAAACAAGTACTGAAAATATTTCATATTTTGTCATCGTAATAACAGACTCAGTGGCTAATGGGTGGGTTTGGCTTTAGAAAAACGGGGTCAGCTGTTACACAGTTGCCTTGATGTTGCTGTGCATCTCTCTGAAACTGGCATTCTGTATATTTTTCAACAAGGAAACACTGTTTCTGCCATGCATAAATGCCATATAACCAAACAATGTAGCTAGCATAAACTGGGACTTAAGCCTACTAAATCTAACTTTAAATGTTTGGCCAACCGTTCCTAGAGAGCCGACAGTATACCGATTTTTCTCCAGCCAAGCCTCAACACAATTAATTCAAACGAATCAACTAATTATAATCTTGAGACCCCGACATTTTTTTTCATTGATCCAAGGGCCCATCCCTGCTCTAGAGAGTGCTTTTAGGGCTGCTACAGCTTCTGCTCCGCCGCATTCTGCCTGCCTGACTGAGGAGTGTGTGTGTGTACTGGTGCATTGATTTGCTATAGCACTGACACAGCGGTGAGCAGTGTGTAAAGTAAAGCGTGTTAGACTGGTCACCTGTGACGATGCTGCATGGGGAAGCTATTTTAGACATAACACAGATAGGAGGATTGATAAGGGATTGATCAGTGGAGCCCCAAGCTTTAATTAAGAGACTCAGAATTCTAGCAAGATTCCGTCTCATAACATGGATAGTAACCGGACCTAATAATGGTCAGGTCAATACAGTGTTGTTTCTGTTAGCTTACTAATGAATCTATTGATTTAGCATCTTCATATTCTTGTTGATTCAGCACTTCTCTGGTCAGCATCAACCCCAGGTAGTGGTTTGGGAAAAAAATATTGTGTATTGTTGGCAACACAATCTCACTCTAAAATCGTGCAAATATGTACAAAAAGTATTTCAGCAGATTTTGTGTGTTTTTGTGTGGCTTAATCCGTGTGAAAATACATACATTTTTTGTGAGATTTCATTCATAGGAAAATACATTTTTGGGGGGGTAAACTTCAGAACAATCTTTTGAAAGTTATTGGCGCAATGCATTTTGTTAATCAACCAGATTATTTAAAATAAAAATATTTCACCTTTATTTAACCAGGTAGGCCAGTTTACAAGTGTGACCTGGCCAAGATTAAGCAAAGCAGTGCGACACAAACAACACAGAGTTACACATGGGATAAACAAACGTACAGTCAATAACACAATAGAAAAATCTACATACAGTGTGTGCAAATGTAGTAAGATTAGGGAGGTAAGGCAATAAATAGGCCATAGTGGCGAAATAATTACAATTTAGCAATTAAACACTGGAGTGATAGATGTGCAGAAGATGAATGTGCAAGTATAGATACTGAGGATCAAAGCAGCAAAAACAAAAATAGCAATATGGGGATGAGGTAGTTGGGTGGACTATTTACAGATGGGCTGGTTATCACCAAACTACTTATAATATAATACTAGCCTTATATTTGTATTTAAAAAAAATCCAAATGCTGATTTCTATGCTTGTTTTTGCTTAATGCTTTGGGATACTGGTGCTATGTGTCACGAATCCCGCTGAAGATGGTGCCTCTTCCTGTTCGGGCGGCGCTCGGCGGTCGTCGTCGCCGGCCTACTAGCTGCCACCGATCCCCTTTTCTGTTTCATTTAGTTGTGTCTGATTTGTTGCACCTGTTTCGTGTTTAGGTTTGATTGTGGGCTATTTAAACCCAGTTGGCCCGCCGGCTTTTGTGCGGGCTTGTTTTTCTGTTTGTGGTGTTCGTTCATTCTTGTGGTGTCTGTTCCTGCTCAGTTACGTCCTGTTTGTTGGACTGGGACTTTACGCACCCTTGTGTGTGTGGCGTGACCGTCTCTCTGGTTATTTGGAATATTAAAAATCCACGTCTTTTGGAACTATCCTGATCACCTGAATTCTGATCACCTGTTCACACACCTGTATGTCATTATCACACATTATTTAGTTCAGTTCTTTGCACCCCATCACTGTGAGGTATTGTTTGTTTTGTGACACACGTCTTTCAGAGAGCTGTTTTTCTGGTGAGTTACTCCTCCCGTGTATGATACTTTTTGCCTGCCTCACTAACTACGACTTTAGCATATTCCCTGCCGCCGGTACTTTAGCCTATCGGATTTCCTGTTATCCACATATTGCCTGATCTCCCGGACTACGTTACTAGCCTTTTCCCTGCCCCTTTGGACCCCTTGTGTATGACCTTCTGCCTGCCCCTGGACCCAGCTACCTGCTTCTTCCTGTGGTCCTTTGCTATAAACACTGGCTGTTCCCTGCGCTTGAAACCAGCTCTCTTGTATCCCCTCGTGTGCATTACACTTCCAAGGCCGTTTCCTGATTATTATGGTTGTGCCAATCATGTTATATACAGTGCATTTGGAAAGTATTCAGACCCCTTCCCTATTTCTACCTTTTTGATATGTTACAACCTTATACTAAAATGTATTGAATCTACCCACAATACCACATAATGACAGCAATTTTTTATTTTTTTTCAAATGTATTTTAATAAAAACTAAAATCACATTAACATAAGTATTCAGACCCTTTTCTCAGTCCTTTTTGAAGCACCTTTGGCAGCGATTACAGCCTTTGAGTCTTCTTGGGTATGATGCTACAAGCGTGGCACACCTATATTTGGGGAATTTCTCCCATTCTTCTCTGCAGATCATCTCAAGCGCTGTCAAGTTGGGGTTCTTGCTGGGACATTCAGAGACTTGTCCCAAAGCCACTCCTGTGTTGTCTTGGCTGTATGCTTAGGGTCGTTGTCCTGTTGGAATGTGATCCTTTGCCCCAGTCTGAGGTGCTGAATATTCTGGAGCAGGTTTTCTTCAATGATCTTTCTGTACTTTGCTCCATTCATCTTTTCCTCAATCTTGACTAGTCTCCCAGTCCCTACCCCTGAAAAACTTTCTAAAGCTAACCAGCTTCAGTTAGCTTCCCGTTCCAGCTCAAGCTTCAACCATATTACGACAGTGTATATAAACTAGATCGTTCAGGGTTTTCTAAAGCTAACCAGTTTCAGTTAGCTCACATTCCAGATCAGGCTTAATCCGTATTGCGAAGGTGGATATTGCTCGTCTGCCTGCCGCTAACTCTATCAGGCTTGTAACTACGCGTAAATAGTGCAAATGAGTAGTCGAACGCCAAACTCTTCATTGAGACAATGCTGAAACGTCCACAATTTAATTTGCGCCTTAATCAAATTGAAAGAAAAGTTATCTTGCAAATTCAGCAGGCTGTCAAACCCTGATCTGTATCATCTTTTTTGTGCTTGTCTCCACCCCCCACCAGGTGTCTCCAACTTTTCCCCCATTATCCCCTGTGTATTTATAACTGCTTTTTCTGTTTGTCTGTTGCCAGTTCGTCTTGTTTTACCAGCTTGTTTCCCCTTTATCCAGTTCTCAAGATCTTGTCTTCTAGTCTTCCCAGTTCCGTTCTTTCTACCTGTCCTGACCCTGAGCCTGCCTGACGTTCTTTCCCTGATTGACTCTGCCTTGGATTATGAACCTCTGCCTGCCCTCGACCTGCCCTTTGCCTGCCCCTTTGTTATATTAAATATTCTGAGAACCAAACTATCCGCCTCCTGTGTCTTTATTTGGGTTATATCCTGAGTCGTGATAGTACCAACTGGCCATGACTGACCAAGCAAACTCAGACCAGCTCTGCAACACAGTCTCCCTCCAAGGAGACACCATTGGGAGCCATGAGGAGTTACTGCAGAACCTTGTGGAGGGACTCCATACCTTGGCGAAATGCCATGACCATGCCTTCAATGCATTGTTGGAACAATTCCGCGGACTATCTCCTAGGTAACAAACCACCACAGTAACCTAACACTCGTCTGCAGTATCGACAGCCTGGTCTTCAAGACACAGCATTCCCAGCCGGCTAACCATTTGTTTGTCCCAGATTTTGCCCGGTCCCCGGTCTTAGAATGGGCTCATTCCTCTAACCTCACCTGCCATCCTGGCTTCCGCTGGACACTGGCTTTCTTCCGACAATGATTTTGGTGTCTCACCTTGGTTCCTGACGTCCTTGGGTTACCAGCCTCTGCTCTTCTCTGAGCAAAAGGAAGAAGTCAGCATAGATGTTTGTCCGCAGCTGTCGGCTTACCTGGAAGAGAGCCCGGTCCGATCTTAAGACCACTTCCAGGTATCAGCGACAGGCAGACTGCCACCGGATCCCGGCTCACCACTATCATCTCGGGCAGAGGGTATGGCTCTCCACTCAGGAACCGCCCCTCCGGTTTGAGTCCCGTAATCTTACCCCCCGCTTTATCTGCCCTTTCCCCATCTCTAAAATCCTTAGCCCCGCTGCTGTTAGTCTTCTGTTTCCCCACACCCTCCGTATACATCCCACTTTCCATGTGTCTAGGATTAAACATTTGTCTTACAGCCCTTTGTCTCCGGTCTCCTATTTTTTCCCCGTTATCCCGTGTGTATTTATACCCATGTTTTTCTGTTGCCAGTTCATCTTGTTTTGTCAGGTCTTACCGGTGTGTTTTCTGTTTCTCCAGTTCTCAAGGTCTTGTTTTCTAGGTCAGTTCTGGAGGATTTCTTGCCAATTACCTGGCTAAAAGGTGACCAGTTACCCCGAGTTGAACTCAGTTTACCAACGTTACCTCGCTAAATCGTCAAACCTGCTTCGCAGGATACCCCTCTGGTCCCTATGTCCTAGTGTGATTGCTGACACTGTAATAGAGACAAATAATAATAACAATGAGAATGAAAGCTTATTTTATTATCAGAAACATTTGATATGCAAATGAAAGTAGTATTGGTAAAGCTAAGGTAGATTTCCAGTGCAGTGTCTGTTGGAGAACACTACAGGACTCCAAACTCTAGAGGGCGATAGAGTACAACAAACCACAGACCGAGCAGCTTATAGAAGGCTGGTTATGTGTGACTGCAACCCCTGTAATGTTTCTTCTTCCAGAATTCCTGATATGCCTAATATACATTGTCAAGTAATAAGTAGCTATTGCAATAGAGCACCTGGACTGTTTTTATCATAAATAATATGTCCTTGGTGGCCTTTTGATGACCTATTGAGGACCTGGTTCCTCCATCACCTCCAGTTGGCTTGGTGCTCCTGCACCACCGAGTTGGGTGTGTTCAGGCCGGCGAAGATAGACTTCCTGTGGGCGGGGCCTCTGTTCAGCCTGCTGTTCACCCTTTGCCTGTCGTCTTTGACCTTCTGGAGGCAGCAGGCACACAGACAGCTCTCCCTCACCAGGTACAGGCACTCCACCCTCTGGATGGGGTCTATGCCTTTGTCATCCTCCAAGGGAATGGGATTGCACTTCAGGTTGACAGTCTCCAGGTAGGGCAGGTTGCGGAGGCACTCAGGTACCCGGGTCAGGTGGTTGTTGAACAGACCAAGGTGACGCAGCTCCTTGAGGGCTGCGATAGAGGATGGGATGCTCTCCAGGACGTTCATGCCGAGGTTGAGGCTCCTCATTTTTCGCAGGAGACCGATCTCATTGGGGAGTCCTACAGTGCTCAGACAGTTGTTACACAGGTTGAGGCTGTATAGGTTATGGAGGCGCCCGATAGCTTTCGGAACCTGGTCCAGCTGGTTGCTGTGGAGGTCCAAAAAGCAGAGGTTGACAAACTTGGCGATAGAGTCTGGGATCTTCTTGAGCAGGTTGCGGCTCAGGTCCAGCTCATCCACATCGCAAAGCTTCAGGATGCACTTGGGGAAGGTGGTGATCTCCATGTTGCTGAGGTCCAGCCGACGCTTGCCATCCACGGTCAGCTTCAGGGCCAGCTTAGCCATCTTTAGGGTGATCTTCCGGCCTTTGGGCTCGCTTGACTTCCTCTTGCCCTTGGCCATCATGCTTTAAAAATAAAAGGTTTGAGTTTAGTGTTCAACATGTTATGAGTTTGATTAAATGCTGTTTCCTTGGTTAAGATTTAACCCGTTCCATCAATCAATTATTCATTAGTTAGTTTCTCCATTATACATGAAGTAGGCAGTAGACAAATGGAATTACTAGTATAACTAGAACGTGATGTAATAGATAGTGTTACATGTCATAGTCCCTTGCATAAATGACAATACTTGTCTCACTGTATAACTCATCATATTACAACAAAGGACATGAAACAGCCAACTGTTTGCCATTGTAGCAGAGAATGAACATGTACATTGACCATAACATCTCTCAATCCCACCTTTAGTAGAAGAAAATAGTGAATAGTTATTGTTTCACTGTATAACTTGTCTTTAAAATACAAAACAAAAAAAATACTATTATCACATTCACCCTATTCAACCTAACCTTTTAAAACACTTTAACATCACAACTTGAATCTACTATATGACTTCTTAGCAATAATCAAGTTGAATTTATTCTGAACTTATTCTGAATTTATTCAAAAACTGTTTTGTTTTCTGACCAGTATTGAAGTTCGTCCACCACCCAGATCAGTGCAGAGCCGGAGAGGGTGCAATCTCCAGACCTACGACACAGGAACGCTCTCCCAAGGTTTGTCGAGGATCCTTCCATCTCCCTGGCTGTGAATTATACATAAGAGCCACCAAGAGCTATGTAAACCAGGAAGGGCACTGCTCTGTCGTTTTTAAGTGGATACAGCTAAGGACCTGTGTTTTTTTACATTTTTCTGTCAGCCTGGCCTGCATAAACTGAGTACTGCTAGCCTTCTCTTGTTTTTCCTTGTTACTAAGCAACTGAATGATGTGTTCCTTGTAGTTTATGGCTAGGTCTGAGGCTTTCAGGGGGAAAAGCTATTGCACTGTTTTTGCTGTTGCTTGCTTCCTGAATACATTCTGTCTACATTTAGCACACAGTTGAAGCTCAGAACAAATAAACAAAACACCAAATAAGCCTGTCATGTTGAGACACAAATGGTGGAAAATCTTTGACTATTTTCATGTATGATTATCATATTTACAGTGAAGTCATTTACTGCAACATTTACCTCCTTGCTTACTGAAGTGGGCCCTCATCCTACAGGAATAAAAATGGATGCTTGGATAGAGAAAGATAGATCTTTGGCTATTGGAAGCCGTACAAGAGTATTGGCATCCAACATAAAGAAATAGTCCAAGTAATAAAAAAAAACACTCTAAGAGCTCAGGTGCAGTAATTTAATAACCTAATAACCAACGTTTTGACAGACAAGCTGTCTTCATCAGGGTGGAATGACAAACACTGCGGGTCACTAGTTTATATAGTGTCAAAGGACACACACAGGTGTCTGTAATCATGGCTGGGTGTGGCCTGATATCATTGGTTAATTCTCAGATATTAAAAGAACATACAAGAAACATGAATGGATAGCATACGATCATAGATACAAATTGGCTACATAGGCCATCAAACATTTCCAATGAATAGCAAAATCACAATAATCACAAGAATGGCTTCAAATCAAAGTCTACAATGAGACCGAAGGGAGCAAGGGTCTTTAAATTAAAGATCCAGGCAGCCTCTCGTTTAAACGGTTGGAGTGGTGTAAAGTTCGCCGCCGTTGGACATCACGCTTCACCATCTGGCAGACCTACAGACGAATCTGTGTTTGGCGGATGCCAGGAGAACACTACCTGCCCGAACGCATAGTGCCAACTGTAAAGTTTGGTGGAGGAGGAATAATGGTCTAGGGCTGTTTATCATGGTTCGGGCTAGGCCCCTTAGTTCCAGTGAAGGGAAATCTTAACGCTATAGCATACAATTTACATTCTAGATGATTCTGTGCTTCCACCTTTGTGGCAACAGTATGGGGAAGGCCCTTTCCTGTTTCAGCATGACAATGCCCCCGTGCACAAAACGAGGTCCATACAGAAATGGTTTGTCAAGATCGATGTTGAAGAACTTGACTGACCTACACAGAGCCCTGACCTCAACCATATCGAATGCCTTTGGCAAGAATTGGAACGCCGACTGTGAACCAGGCCTAATCGCCCAACATCAGTGCCCGACCTCACTAATGCTCTTGTGACTGAATGGAAGCCGATCCTCGCAGCAATGTTCCAACATCTAGTAGAAATTCTTCCCAGAAGAGTGGAGGCTGTTATAACAGCTAAGGGGGGACCAACACCATATTAATGCACAAGATTTTGGAATGAGATGTTCAACGAGCAGGTGTCCACATACTTTTGGTCTTGTAGTGTATTTAGGAAGAGGTCACCATTTCATGCAGTCTGTGAAGGAAGAAAAAGTGGTATGCACGTTAGGTAAAAAAAAAAGTATGTTTTTTCACAAAGTCAAATTAATTTATCGTGTTAAAGGTTTTATGATGCTTCTATCATAAAATCGTATTCTATTCTATCATTTTAAGATTGTTCTATACACCAGTTGGGGTATTTAAAACCTGATGAGGTCCTAATCCTTGCATGAAGATGCATCCTTGTAGCTGTGTGGGCTAATACAGTCAAAATGTTGGACTTAGGGCAAGATGAGCCAAAGGATGAGCCAATGTTAAATTGAGAAAATGTAAGTGTTTTCTTCCCAGGCGTAATGCGAGGCATGAGTGCTGGGATATGAGGTAACAACAGGGCCAGGCCTATGTTAAAGCATATATATATTTTTTTAAGGTGTTACGCCTGTGTTAAAGATGCTTAAAATGATTAAAAGACAAAAAAGCGATTGTGTGGAATTGAGTTTGGGAAATAAATATAGATAACATTTTTTTTTTAAGTTGGGGTAATATTTCATTCAGCACAGAAATGTGTAGGCGACTTAACTTACCCTGTCCCGCGGCTCAACGTACCCCATACGTTGTGCCAAGAGACTTTTTTTGGAGGTGCTATATTTTCAAAACTGTAATCAGATTATTTCCAGCGATACATAACATCCTGAAATATATGTAGATATCTTTGTTACAAAGAATACTATATTTCCCTTGACAGGGTGATGCTGAATGTAAAAAATGGCTCAACTTACTCCACTCTCACCTACATTCTAATTATATGGTCAGTCTTATATTAGTGTACAGTATATCAAACATTTTGAGGTCATTGTTGATAGAAATGTAATCTGACGGAAGACTAGCAGTATGAAAAGTGATATGAAAAGTCATAAAGTCTCTGGTGCTTGCAAAAACTTAAATGTACCTAATAAAGCATGCCTTTCCATCAAAGCTGAACTTTGTCATTTACCATGTAGATTTTATTTGTTAAATACAACTGAATATGTTGTTAATAAATGCAGGGTATAGTTTAGTCTAGCCAATCATACCGAGTCAACTTCCCTCCAGTGCCTGAATTACACATAGGCTATATGCAGCCAAATGCATGTAATGAAGAGAGACAGACATACTGACCTAATTGAGCATGGCCCAGTGCCCCTTGGGGACCTGTGAATAGGCTGGATAGATTACACTTGATGATCTGCAACGTGAGGACTGTATCTGAGAAACAGAGCGAGAGAGGGGAGGGGTGAGGGAGGTTGAAAGAGAGAGAGAGAGAGAAAGGGGAGGGTGGACATTGCGTTCAAGTTCATTGGGTTGTCCACAGACAAAGACCAAGCTTGACCGATTCTCCAGGTAGGTGTGTCTTTCAATGGAATCCTGTTTCTGGTCCCCAGGAGGACATCACAAGAGCCTCTTGTTTACCTGTGTTCAGTCTGTCATCCTCCCCTGCAAAAAGCAACCAGGTCACCCGTGATCCAAGTCAGTATTCGACGTCCATCCGTGTCTGAGGACGTCAGTAGATGACATGGAAACTGGCCACTAGGGGCAACCATGAGCGCTGTTACCTTCAACTAGGTTTCAGTTTTGCAAGGGCGTTGTGGACAGGGATGGCGGACGGGCGTAAGCATCTGTCTCTTGAACCAAGGTTGCATGTTTGAATCAAGCGATAGAAAGTTGTTTTTGAGATTTTTTGTTTTAAGCCTATCCCAAACCTTATCCCTTACCTTAAAAATGAGGAGTTCATGCCTAAACTTAATAACCTTAACATTTAGAAAAATGACGTTTGGAACAACTTCGAAATTTGACGTTTGAGAAACATGGATGAACTTCTCATTTTGACTTGAGACTGTGAGAGCTAGTTGGTAACAAGAGCTCTGCTCTACGGGAGTGTGACGATCCCCCTGTAACAGCCAGACAACCAGCTCAGTATAAACACACATCTCAATTTCCTTCACTGGTGTTGTAACTAACCTAATCATTTTTTTAATTATGGGTTTATCCTACTGTTACAGTATGATTAAACGTATTGTTTATTTGAAGGAGAATTCCATGGAGTATGAAAACCCTTCAGTAGTTGATAACATCAAACAACAACACTCAGTCATCAATCATACTGGGCTATCCACTGCTTCAATAATGGCATATTGGCCATGTGCTGAGGCTGGATCGCTGGACACATCTGTGTTCACAACCTTGTTAGCAGGACATCCGGTCTGTCTGGTCCAGCTTTCCTACCCCCAACCCAGCTGACAGTGTCTGTTACAGCCTCTCTGTTTCCTTCCTATTGCTATTGTTTTACTGCCCCGCTTGGTCACCAGGTACAGAGGTGGCATTATGTGTTAACTACGTAATGCCCCAAGTGACTAATTCTCTAATTATATTGTGACACTAACAGAGGATTACAGATGAAATCTAGTTTTTATTCTTGGCAAGTCTTGTACGTCTTTGACTGTGGAACTGTTTTGTTTCAGTATTGACATTCATATAAAGGATAGCCTAATTAGCCATGTAGCCTATTCAAGGGATGTGTTATAGTTTTTTGGACATGCTTAGGAAAACTGTCAAGAGAGGGCAAAAACATGTCATCCTGTTTATTCAAGTCTTGAATGGATGTGGTTTGGTTCTCCTCTGACTCAATACAACCCTGTCATAATGTCTAAAGATCAGAAATTCAACGAGCTCTTTATTGGATAAATGTTTGCTTGGAGCTACTTCAAAGGTACTTGACTGAGTATCAATAATACTTCTAGTTGGGAAAGTTAATAGTATAATGTGTCTATTGGTGCTCTGATACTACAGGAAAAGGTTAGGGCTTGGTTGTGAGAGAAGTTGGACCCTTACAGAAAAACCACATGCTTTCACACATGTAGTTGTCACATGTTATTACATTGACTTCACATAAGATCACATGAAGCATGTTTTTGTAACACTTCACGTGTTCACGTTCACATGCATGTGTTTTTTTCCCATAAGGGTATACTGTGCTATTGTTAACCAACATGATTGTGGATTGGGGTTCTAAGCTGACATGGAATTGTTTTAAGGTGGTCATACCAATGACTATTTAGCTTTAAAAAAAAAGTATTATTGGATGGAACATTCAATTTGGCATTAATGCTATTAGCCAATTGAAACACACGGAATAACAGATTCACTACATGGAACAACATATTTAATCTTAAGTGTGTCCTATATCTGAGAGATATAAGAAAGATCAGTAATATAATGTATATATATTTTTTTTTTTGTGTGTTTGTTTGTTATACCCTTATTTTAGGCATATATACCATACATTTTTTTTAACTGGTACTAGGGACCTTCAGACGAGTCTTATGAGGCTTGTGGTCGTTCTAGAGATAACACAACCGACACCTACATGTTTGTGAGAGCTTTCCGTAGGGTGGTTATAATCGTTTTTGTGAGAAGACTGATTTTCGGAGTCTCTCATGGTCTGACAAACACTGCTCTAGTTCTGCCACCTTTCACCACAGATGCGGAAGGGCGATATAGGCAGATGTGGTGGATTGAAACGCAGCCCATGCAAAAAAACAGATATTTCTACCTTAAACAGATGGATTTTTTGATTATGTTAATTATTATTCCAAGGGGGCGCGGACATTGTAGGCCAAGGGATAAGGAGTCCTTTGGACCTAGACTTGGCGCTCCTGTACCTCTTGCCATGCGGTAGTAGAGAGAGCAGTCTATGACAGGTGGCTGGATTCTTGGACAATTTTTAGGGCCTTCCTACTGACACCGCCTAGTAGATGTACTGGGCCCCACGCATTACCCTCTGTAGCTCCTTGCGGTCGGATGCTGAGCAGTTGCCATACCAAACGGAGATGCAACCAGTCAGGATGCTCTCGATGGTGAAGCTGTAGAACTTTTTGAGGATCTGAGGAGTCATGCCAAATATTTTCAGTCTCCTGAGGGGGAATAGGCATTGTCTTGCCCACTTCATGACTGTCTTGGTCTGTTTGGACCATGATAGTTTGATAGTGCGACCTGTATGCTCTCGTTGGCTGGCCCTCACTTCATATTCGTCGCCAAACCCACTGGCTCCAGGTCATCTATAAGACTTTGCTAGGTAAAGCCCCGCCTTATCTCAGCTCACTGGTCACCATAGCAGCACCCATTCGTAGCACGCTCTCCAGCAGGTATATTTCACTGGTCACCCCCAAAGCCAATTACTCCTTCGGCCACCTTTCCTTCCAGTTCTCTGCTGCCAATGACTGGAACAAACTGCAAAAATCACTGAAGCTGGAGACTCATATCTCCCTCACTAGCTTTAAGCACCAGCTGTTAGAGCAGCTCACAGTTCACTGCACCTGTACATAGCTCATCTGTAAATAGCCCACCCAACTACCTCATCCCCATACTGTTATTTATTTTATTTATTTTGCTCCTTTGCACCCCAGTATTTCTACTTGCACACTCATCTTCTGCACATCTATCACTCCAGTGTTTAATTGCTATATTGTAATTATTTCACCACTATGGTCTATTTATTGCCTTACCTCCCTTGTCCTACCTCATTTGCACACATTTTATATAGACTTTTTCTATTGTATTATTGACTGTATGTTTGTTTATTCCATGTGTAACTTTGTGTTGTTGTTTGTGTCGCACTGCTTTGCTTTATCTTGGCCAGGTCGCAGTTGTTAATGAGAACTTGTTCTCAACTAGCCTACCTGGTTAAATAAAGGTGAAATAAAAAACATAAAATAGGGTTGTGGACATCAAGGAACTTGAAGCTCTCAACCTGCTCCACTACAGCCCAGTCGATGTGAATGGGGGCGTGCTCGACCCTCCTTTTCCTGTAGTCCATGATCAAATCCTTTGTCTTGCTCACATTGAGAGAGGTTGTTGTCCTGGCACCACACTGCCAGGTCTCTGACCTCCTCTCTATAGGCTGTCTCATTGTTGTTGGTGATCAGACCTACCACCATTGTGTCGTTGGAAAACTTAATGATGGTGTTGTAGTCGTGCGTGGCCACGCTGTCGTGTACGGACAGGGAGTACAGGAGGAGACTAAGCACGCACCTCTGAGGGTCCCCCGTGTTGAGGATCAGCGTGGAAGATGTGTTGTTGCCTACCCTTACCACCTGGGGGTGGCCCGTAAGGAAGTCTAGGATCCAGTTGCAGAGGGAGGTGTTCAGTTCCAGTGTCCTTAGCTTAGTGATGAGCTTTATGGACAGTATGGTGTTCAACACTGAGTTGTAGTCAACAAACAGCATTCTCACGTAGGTGTTCCTTTTGTCCAGGTGGGAAAGGGCATCTGGTCAGTATGCAAATTATAGTGAGTCTAGGGTTTCTGGCATGATGGTATTTATGTGAGCCAGCCTTTCAAAGCGCTTCATGGCTACAGACGTGAGTGCTAAGGGGCATTCGTCATTTAGGCTGGTAACCTTGGCATTCTTGGGCACAGGGGCTATGGTGGTCTGCTTGAAACAGGTAGCTATTACAGACTTGATCAGGGAATGGTTGAACATGTCAGTGAAGACACTTTCCAGTTGGTCATGGTAATCCGCCCTGCGGTTTTGTTAATGTTGACCTGTTTGAAGGTCTTACTCACTTCGGCTACGGAGAGTGTTATGACACAGTTGTCCGAAACAGCTGGTGCTCTCAGGTAGTGTTCAGTCTTCCATACCTCGAAGTGAGCATAGAAGGCATTTAGCTTGTCTGTTAGGCTCGCGTCACTGGGCAGCTCGCGGCTGGGTATCCATTTGTAATCCGTAATAGTTTGCAAGCCCTGCCACATCCGACGAGTGTCAGAGCCGGTGTAGTAGGATTCAATCTTAGTCCTGTTGTAACGTCCGTCGTTAAATGAAGACCAAGGTGCAGCGTGGTAGGCGTACATTTTCTTGAATTTTAAATGTTCCACCAAAAACAATAAACAACTCAACGAACGTAAAGCAAGGAGTGCAACACATGCAACACACAAAGACAAGATCCCACAACAGAAGGTGGGAAAAAGGGCTGCCTAAGTATTATCCCCAAACAGAGACAACGATAGACAGCTGCCTCTGATTGGGAACCATACTCGGCCAACAAAGAAATATAAACATAGATTTCCCACCCTAGACACACCCTGACCTACAAAATAGAGAATTTAAAGGATTTCTAAGGTCAGGGCGTGACAGTATCCCCCCCCCCCCAAGGTGCTGACTCCCGGCCGCAAACCTGAACCTATAGGGGAGGGTCCAGGTGGGCATCTACCCTCGGTGGCGGCTCCGGTTCGGGGCGTAGCCCCCGCTCCCTACGCTGATCCCCCCGCTTCTGTGGAACCGGACCGTGGATCGTCGCCGGAGACTCCGGACCGCAAATCACCGCTGGAAGCTCCGGACTGCAGATCGTCGCTGGAGGCTCTGGACTGCAGATCGTCGCTGGAGGCTCTGGACTGCAGATCGTAGCTGGAGGCTCTGGACTGCAGACCGCCGCTGGAGGCTCAGGACTGCAGACCGTCGCTACAGACTCTGGACCGCAGACTGTCGCTGGATACTCTGGACCGCAGACCGTCGCTGGAGACTCTGGACCGCAGACCGTCACTGGAGACTCTGGACTGGGGACCTTCGCTGAAGGCTCTGGACTGGGGACCGTCGCTGGAGGATCCTTGCCATGGATCATCAATACAGGCTACGGGCCATGGATCATCACTGGAGGCTTTGTGCCATGGATTACCACTACAGGCTCCGGGCCATGGATCATCACTGGAGGATTCGTGCCATGGATCATCACTGGAGGCTCCGGGCCATGGATCATCACTGGAGGCTTCGTGTCATGGATTATCGCTAGAGGCTTCGTGCCATGAATTATCACTACAGGCTCCAGGCTATGGATCATCACTGGAGGCTTCGTGCCATGGATCATCACTGGAGGCTTCGAACCATGGATCATCACTGGAGGCTTCGTACGTGGAGCCGGAACAGGTCTCACCGGACTGAGGTAACATACTGGAAGCCTGGTGTGGGGAGCTGCCACAATGCGTTCTGGCTGGATACCCACTTTAGCTCGGTGAGTGTGGAGAGCTGCCACGGGACACACTGGGCTATGAAGGCGCACTGGAGGCATAGTGCGTAGTGCCGGCGCAGGATATGCTGGGCCGTGGAGGCGCACTGGAGGTCTGGAGCATAGAGCTGGCACAACGCGTCCTGGCTGAATCCCCTCTGTAGCACGGCAAGTGCGGGGAGCTGGCACAGGCCGCACTGGGTTGTGCTGGCGAACTGGGGATACCGTGCGTAGAGCTGTCTCAGGATATCCTGGGCCGAAGAGACGCACCGGAGGCCAGGAGCGCTGATCCGGCACAATCCGTCCTGGCTGAATGCCCACTCTAACACGGCAACTGCGGGAAGCTTGCACAGAACGCACCAGGCTGTGGATGCGCACTGAAGGCATGGTGCGCAGAACCGGATAACACGGTGCTTGACCGGTCACTCGCTCCCCGTGGTAAGCACGGGGAGTTGGCTCAGGTCTGAACCCTGACTCCGCCAATCGCCCCGTGTGCCCCCCACCCAAAAATTGGGGGGGCTGCCTCTCGTGCTTGCTTTGTTGGTTTAACTCTTCGCAACGTCGCCGGTCCGCTTTCGCTGCCTCCATCTGCTCCTTAGGACGGTGATACTCCCCGGCCCTTGTCCAGGGTCCTGCTCCCTCCAGGATTTCCTCCCAGGTCCTCCTGACCACGCTGCTTGGTCCGTTGATGGTGGGATCTTCTGTAACGTCCATCGTTAAATGAAGACCAAGGTGCAGCGTGGTAGGCGTATATTTTCTTTAATATTAAATGTTCCATCAAAAACAATAAACAACTCAACGAACGTAAAGCTAGGAGTGCAACACATGCAACACACAAAGACAAGATCCCACAACAGAAGGTGGGAAAAAGGGCTGCCTAAGTATGATCCCCAATAAAGACAACGATAGACAGCTGCCTCTGATTGGGAACCATACTCGGCCAACAAAGAAATATAAACATAGATTTCCCACTCTAGTCACACCCTGACCTACCAAATAGAGAATTTAAAGGATCTCTAAGGTTAGGGCGTGACACCTGTATTGATGCTTTGTCTGTTTGATGGTTTGTCAGAGGGTATAGCGGCATTTCTTATAAGCGTCCGGATTAGTTTCCCGCTCCTTGAAAGCAGTAACTCTAGCCTTTATCTCAGTGCGGATGTTGCCTGTAATCCATGGCTTCTGGTTGGGATATGCACATAAATTGTGGGGATGATGTTCTCGATGCACTTATTGATGAAGTCCGTAACTGATGTGGTATACTCCTTAATGCCATTGGATGAATACCGGAACATATCCACTGGTACTTCCTGCTTGAGTTTTTGCTTGTAAACAGGAATTAGGAGGATCGAATTATGGTCAGATTTGCCATATGGAAGGCGAGGGAGTGCTTTGTACGTGTGTGGAGTAAAGTTATTTTTCAGAGTTTTTTCTCAAGTGATTGTACGTTCGCCGGTAGGACGGATGGTAAAGGCAGATTATCCACTCGCCTACAAATTCTCACCAAGCACCTGGATCGCGGCCCTTATATCTGGGTCTCCTCTTCATGCGAATGACGGGGATTTGGGCCTGGTCCGGGAGGAGCCGTAAATCTTCATCCAGTCCGTGGTGAGTAATCAAAGTTCTGATGTCCAGAAGCTCTTTGCGGTCATTAGAGACTGTGGCATAAACATTATGTACAAAAAAAGTTACAAACAATGGAAAAACAACACACGGAGCAGCACAATTGGTTATGAGCCTGTAAAATGGCAACTATCCCCTTCGGCTCTATTTTCAGATGTCAGACTGGTACTTTGACATTCGCCGGTACCAATTTCTCTAACCACACAGACCACGTAGATAACGTCTACACCAGGGCTCTCCAACATTTTCAGGCATGAGAGTTACTTAGGGATAAATAAAAAAATGTTGTGAGCTACTCATTTTTTCCCTAGCTTTCAAATAGGCATATTCTTCTTCTCTTCTCCCCTACAACTAGGGTACAAGAGAAAGTAGTGCACTATGTTTTCTGTTTTATATTTTCCCAAATTATATTTTCTCTGTCATATTTTTCCTGGTTTTAGATTTTTATTTCATTTTTCACTCTCAAAATTACAATTGTTCATAGAGAAACAATGAAATGATCAGGTTTCAGGTAAGACCCAAGTGCAGACTGTGTTGAAGTAACAATGTTTTTTGCAACAACAGGGGCAGGCAAACGACAGGTCAGGGCAGGCAGAGGTCGGTAATCCAGAGTAGGGGCAAAGGCACAGGACGGCAGGCAGGCTCAGGGGCAGGGGCAGGCAGAGTGGTCAGGCAGGCGGGCTCAGAGTCAGGACAGGCAACGGTCAAAACCAGGAGGGCGAGAAAAGAGAGACTGGGGAAAAGCAGGAGCTGAGACAGAACGCTGGTTGTCCTGACAAACAAGACAAACTGGCAACAGATAAACAGAGAACAGAGGTATAAACACACAGGGGATAATGGGGAAGATGGGCGACACCTGGAGGGGGGTGGAGACAAGCACAAGGACAGGTGAAGCAGATCAAGGCGTGACAGAAATTGGATGTTCTGAGTCCATGTCAATGGGTACCAAATGACTAAATCGCCTTCTAGTGGCCTTATGGGTGAAATGTTATTAATATTTGTCATAATTTCATAATCAATAAACATGATTTTGAAAAACATGCCTGAAAAATCCAGTGTTTTTATATTTCTGTCTTCTGTGATGTATATGAAGTGTAATATTGGGATTCAAACTCATAATGGAATAAATTTCAACTCTATATCTGACATGGTACAGGTGTCTTCTGTTGTTAAGACCCCAACCATGTGTGTGAGGTGTATACTTGTTTCAAAGTAGGTTTGTTTAAGACTCCCAAGAAGCACTCTGCGTGACCCAGATTTAGCCCACTGCAGTAAAAGATGAAATCACATCAGAAGGCCATTTATTTTTTGGTCTGGAAGAGAACTAGACTAAAGTACTTCCCCTTTAGTTGCGCATCTGACACTTTCATTGTGCCATATAGCAAGTGAGGAATGGGCCTTCTAATGTGCCGTTGTAGTGATGGTTCTGTACTGCTGCTGCTCATTTCATGGCAAAGTTAGCTTAACAAATAACCAATAACAGATACACATGATATACTTCTGCCAGGTAGGCCATTAACATTTAATTGAGAAGGTTTTGGGGAAAGTATTTCTGTCAACCCACAAGATGGATATGACATCAACTGGCTACACACAGAGTGATAGAAAATGTGCGCACCACTCAGACAGGGGCAATATTACTGTACATTAATTGGCAGATATTGTGTTAGGTTTGGCTTTTTGAGACAATAGTGGCTAACCATGGGTGGCATAATGTCAATGTGGCGTTGATTAGATAGTAGCTGGGAGCTTGCGGGGTCTGATACTTGTCAAATTGCATGTACTTTCAGAATTGTTTGGCGATTTACTCATAGGTGGGCTGCGAGCTACTGGTAGACCCCTGATTTACACTCGGTTTACTGTGCACTGCAATTCAGAAACGTCTGGAGACTCGAGATCTGATCATGTTTTGTTATTATTATTTTTTAGATGACTTCAGTAGTTTAATATGAGTGCAGACCAGGGAGGCAGACAGTTGTCTTTTTTTGGGGTGTATTTAAAGTCACTACCTATGGTCCCTCTGGAGACCTGTCGCACTACTCTCATTTAGTCACACGACTCTCATTGAGTCTCTCTCTCTCCTTACCCCACCTTCCATTTCCCAAAATTAAGCAAATATGGAGGTATGGTCAAACCACAACATCTCTAATTTGTCTTCTACTTGTTTATTTTCCATTTTTCCCTTGTCACATGTCGTGAATTACCATTGACTTTTCACTGACGTGATATCCTACGGAGGTTTGCGAGAAAGCACAAGGACAACACGTGATTAATAACCACTGACCATCCTTATCCGCTTGATGTTTATACAGCACATGATACATATGATACATTTACATACACAAACGCTCGTACGTCAATTCAAATGACAAACAACAACAACACCGGAGCTCGAAATGGAATGGACGGCACTCTCTGCTTGAAACAAAGTGCAGAGGAAAAGTGCAGAGTTCAGCGTTCACACATGGTTCTAGTTAGTGGTCCATGCAGTGGCCTCCCATTAAATCCAATGTGGTTTGGAGGAGACTTTCATATTTTTTTCTTCACAGTTTAAAAAGGTTCTCTAAAGCTTCTCTCACCCCAGGGAAGTTTACTTTGAGTCATTGTGTAGATTTGCATCGATAGATTTAGATAGGGTTCGTTGAGGTCAATGTATGTGGGAAGGATTTGGTTTTTCCTGCATGGATTCGTCTCAATGCACAATCCCACCCTGGGGATTATAGATATATAGATCTGCATGCATGATAGAGAGAGAGATGGGGGAGGGCATGGTTATGGTGCCTAGATGTCTGGCGTTTCAAGTTCACTGGGGGAGAAAGAAAATCCTGGTGTTTTGCTCGCTTTTCCATGGTTCAATCCAAGGGGTCATTAAACAGCGGAAAAAATTCACTAAGCATTTTTACACACATTTTAAATTCACTGAAAAGTTAAAACCAGACGACAAATCTCAGCTGTTGTACAGATCTTGAGAGATACCGATATGGCCATTGGCGTAGTTCTTATAAAAACTACAAACAAAACAACCAGAATTAACGATGTGCTATGTGCTATGTAATCTTCAGGTGAGAGGTATACACTGGTGCTATAAACAAGTGAAACCAAACAAGGCCTTTAGTTTGCAGCCTGTTAAACTGCTCCATCACAGCTGATTACAGCTGATCACAGCTGATGACAGTGTGTCCCAAGAGCCCGTTGACTTTGGCACCAGTTGAAAGCGCTGGCGTGATAACGCAAACTTATCTCCTGAGGGCAGGTGGCTAACTGTTGCCTTAATGTCAAGCTTTGCAGCTGCAGTACTGCAGTAATTACATAGCGGAGCATGACAGACATCATGCAGATGTTTTGGGGGACAAGTCATTTGGGTTGAACATTTAAAAAAATATAAGAATATAAGATGTCTTATGTAAAATAAAAATGCAACATTTCAAAATAGAAAACACATTTGTATCTCGTCTAATTTGGGCTTTGTAAAGAAAAACTACCTCCCACCGTTGACTGAAATACACAATATGAAACAACAATACTGATCATAAATATAACATGTACATGAGCTACAGCCTAAAGATATTGGTGGTGTGTTTCTCACACTTGCCTCTCCTTAAAGAGGATCTCGGCATATACGGTCCCTGTGCACGAGGCTTTGTTGTCCGGCAGAGGCTTAACCAGCTCCAGCTCTGCATAAGTCAGGCTTTCCTCTGCAATCTTCGGCTGCAAGGGACAAGGAGAGAAGGAAGCGTGTGAAGACCAGACTCGTGAATTGAGTTATTCATGTTGCGTCCGTTACAATATGATTCTGGACAAAATGACCTTGGGATAGTAGTCACATACACATACAAATAAAATAATATCAGTAAAACAACTTGAAGGAATGTTAGATTTCTGGACAGCCCTCTACATAAATAATGTACCTGTTGCCTAACACCTTGTACGTAAGAATCAGGAAACTTACTAAGACCACTTTCCTCGGCTGCGCCTTTAAAAGTTTGGGTTTTCGGATTTTGTCTGCAATGGGTGCTGTGGAGGAATGAAGTGATCATTATGCAGAGAGGGAACACATTGTCTGTGTAACAAGAAACATGTCCCCCCCCCCCCCCCCCCCCCCCAAACCAAAACCCAGAACCACAAGTGTCCCCGTCCACAATGTTTACATGCCTCTCCTGTCATTGATTAGTGATGATTTGGAAGCAGACATCAAAGCAGAGTTGAACACACATACAATGCTTTAAGTATAGGCATTCAGACTACTACGACACGACCTGAACTCCTTGTGAGACAGACGAATCGCGTGAAAACTGCCAAACCTATTCATCTCAAGGGTGAACCAACATATTATCATCAGGACCAAATGCTACTTAGAATCTGCTGTCTTGCATAATAAGTTGACCATAAACAGTGCACTATTTCTGGAAACAGACTGAGAATTTGCTTCGCTCTTTGGCCAGTTTCTCTATGCCAGCACATACAGTACAGTCTAGTGTAGAACCATATATAGACTCAAAAAGGTACAGCGTGATGGTAGCAAGTAGAAGCAATATCAGGAATCTAATATCAGAGAATCAGACACAGTGTTAAGTATACTCCTCTATGATGGTCACTTTAACCCCGTTCCCTCCCCCAGGCCACATACCCAACGGTGGGTATGAAGACAGCCTTCTACGTTTCTAAGAAAACATCCCGGTGTGTAAATATGGTACAAATGTGATGGATGTGATGTGCCAGAGAGGCTGTCTGTTTACCTTTAGCTGGTATCTCTGGTGGTATCTCGGACTGCTCTTTGCTACGTTTCCTCCTGTACCTCCTCTGCTTTTTGGGCAGGGCAGGAGACACACTGACTAGACTGGTCACCGTCTCCCCTGAACTGCAGACAGCAGACAGGGATGTTTATAGCAGAATTAGGTCAGATACGATTCTGTGTGTCGGCTACCATAGTATCCACAGTAAAGCTCACATTGTATTTGGATTGTAAAGAAGCCTACCTGTTCTGAGGGCTCTTGACCAAATGGTAGCTGTCTATAAGACAATGAGACGAAACGTTGGCGCACGATGGGGAAAAACATCCTGCCATTGTCAGCAAAAACAGAGTTCATCTTGCCTTGTCCATTCACTTTAAATGATCTGTTAATGTGGCCCAGACGACTTATTTCACGGTGTGTTTACTTACCTTTTAACCTCTTCCTCTGTACATATTGGCAGGTCACCACCACGGTGAACATACACATGCACACCAGTCCCACAGAGCAGAGCAGCGCAGCGCACAGGTACATGTCTGGAACACACAACACCACAAAAACCAACCAGAGGAGTCATCCTTCAAGTCAGAAGACGTGCCACCCTGAAGACCCATGTTTCCGTTGTTTTGACGTACCCTTTAAAATATCCATGTCCACCCATTTAGGCATGCTTAAATGGGCGGACATGGACATTGTGGTTGTGCTATTTCAGTACAAGGACAATGCAGAGCACCAGAGTCGTGTACTTACCTTCAAACAGACTCCACAGACTCTCCTTGGCCTTGGTCACTGGTCGGACATGCACTGGAAGGAAACAAGGGAACGTCCATAGTAATCAGTGTGGCTACCGTTCCACCTGATTATACAGTGTACACAGTTTAGAAACCTCTAATTGCAGGTGGGTTGGCGTAGGATGACCGTATCGATGTTGTCCTCTCCTCCAGATTCACTTCCTGAATCACTGGCTCGTGGTAGCTAACACCCACCAAGCCATCCTGAAATACCCCAAACCGCAAGCAGCTGACGACAGCCAGGCTAGCCTCTCTCACCCACAGCAGCCATACTTAGCTTAGCTAGCCGCCAGAGCTAGAGGGCTGAAGCCCGGCTGAGTGTCTGCCTGTCCAGAGGGCTTACCCCTAGAGCATTTACCTCAGCGCTAAACCACCAGCACTTGCTTTAGACTGGGCCAACCATACGTATGTCCCACATTCAACTATTTGGAAACATTAGTCTGACATAGATGAGAGGAGGAGACTTGGGCCTCTGGATTTTCTCTAGTTGTGTTCGCCAAGTATGTACAGCACTTGCTGTAAATATAGGTCACAAACTCTTTCCCACCTTCCTGTATCATTCCAGGTAAAGCCACTCTTGGTCGTGCGTTTTTTGTTGTTCAAAGATTAAGCGTACAGTGTTGTGGCGCAGAAGACTTCTTTGCCGTGAATCAGACATTGTGACTTGAATAGGACACGATGTACTGTGCCAGACGGCCAGCTGCACATGCTGGAATAATAGAAAGCTGCAGCACTGCATGCAGCCGAAGAAGGGTCTTTAAAAATGTCATCCATTTATGGCTCTTTTTGAACGGCATTGGAAACATTCGACCAAATTCACTCGCTGTTCAATTGATTCCATTCACATGTGCTCCCCCTTTCTTTTTGATAAGAGGTCTCTCGTATATATCCTCACTTTGACCAGCACAGAGCAACGCATATCGAGTGAATAGCATCCCTAAGACAGATCTGTATTCGGTTTAATAAGGGATGAATACTGTCTTCCGCAATCAATGGACACATTCAATGGGTCACGTTGGGCTACTTCAGGCTATTAACGAAACTTAGAGAAGAAAAAAAAGAATAAGTGAATACTAGTACGTAGTGATAATCCATACAATCGTCACGACAAACGCCTTCAAAGCGTCCTTCGCTTTCACGTCCTCTTTCTTCACTTCTCTTTGCCCCTCTGTTCATCACCCTCTTTCTCACTGCGAGGCCTGTGAAAAAGTCGTGGTGGCCTCATTCTCGGAGCTCTGTTTGTACACTTGCCCATATTAAACCCTGACCACGGAGGACCCAGAGTAATAGAGTACCCTGATGCTCCTGCACTTCAACACAAACCACATCTGTTTTCACCACATACATTTTTAAAAAGGCACAACATCTCCCAGCACACGTTGTCCAAATATCTCAGGGTTTTATAGGGGTTTACACCAGAAAGAGGCCAACTTCATGCTGTTTTCAGTTTGCTTTCCCTAAACCATCAAACCCTATGGCTTTTTGGGTTGTATACCATAGCCTACCATATTCCTGGATTTTTGGGCAGAGTAGGATGTATGGCGTAAGACCAAAGGAATTGAGGCAGGTATTGAGCCAACGTGAAATCAACATCAATGTGCTAGCTTAGCAGTATTAGCTTCCTCCCTCTCTGAGTACATCTCGGGGTAAACTGACCTACCCCACCTAAAACCTGCGTCCCTCTGCCTCGCCAACACACGTGACTGTCTGCTTGACAATATACAAACCTGTTGAGCTATAGAAAAGGATCCAATTCGATAGCACCATTGGCGACATTTCAAACTAGCTGTGGAGTGAGGTTATGTTCTTGTTCTTGTTCTTGCATGTTCTTATCTCGCTTACGTACTCACTACTACACAGTTGTCTATTCAACCAACCCCCTCGACACCATAGACGCTCTGACTGACGTTGGGGAGCCTCATACTACAACTATCTCTTGTTCTATCGCTCTCGAATTCACTCACTTCCTGCCACGATCGTATGCGTGGACAATACTTAGGGGAGGGAAACTCCTGGCGGTAGCCAAAGACAGTATCTGTTTGGTGGTGATGGTGCCGGTGTTCCCTTCACTCCGGTGTTGCTCTAGTCTGTCTGCTCCGGCTCAGACTTGGCAATAACAGACAGTCAAATGTCACAGCCGGCACAAATGATTCCATGGAAAACGGAAAAAGCGGTTCAGTCTGAATTTACTCAAAGCACTGTAGTAATTGCTTAGAAAGTGAAATTGCATCTGCCTCGCTACTGTACATGCTGCTTAGATTCCTTTCGCAGAATGTTACGTGCATCGAACTGGCAGAACTGAAGGGCAGACGTTGGCTTCAGAGATGAAAATATACTCCATCTTCTCGTTCCAGCATAACGAAGCCCTGCAACCACTAGCTGCCATGTCATGTATTGCTATGAAATATTGCTTCTTCTCAAGCTTGTTCAAAACCATTGAACTCCCTTCCACAATAAAATAAAAACAGGACCTTTCATTACACACGACACAATCTCCTCCTTCTCAAGACTGATGAATCCTAAATTAGGTCAGTTGTCTGTTACTGCACACAGTGCTACACCTGAATTCATAGTTACCTCTAAGCTCGGTGGCGGCCGTGCAGTTCGTTGACGCCTTCCATCGGCTCTGGTGCCTCTTGAACTCCTGCACGCGGCATATGTAGAGTCCTCGGTCCGCCGCTGAGACGTTCATAATGAGCAGGTCGAAAATCTTCCCCTGCTTGACCACTGTCAGTTTCAGCTTAGGCCAGGGGAAGCTCTTTGTATAGTTCCCATAGAACCTGGCCTTTCTCATGTTGACCTTGGCGATGAGGAGCTCTTCGTCGCTGGAAGAATGCTCGGGCCGGAAGGTCCATTTGACCACGGGCAGGCTGCTGGAGCGTCGTCTCTGGGACACCTGGCAGGTCAGGGTGACGTTCTCGCCCTCCTGGGCCAACGTGAAGGGGGACGGGGTGATGGTGGCATTGATGGCCTGGCACACTTCTGAAAGATATAGCACACGCATAAAGAATATGTATAAAGATATAGATATGACATCAATACCCTTAGTAATAACAAAACCCTGCGGGTGAGTCATCTGAAAGTGGTGTTTGGCTTAAGTGCAAGCATATGTCCATTTTAAGAGGAAGAAATATTACTTTATGGCCTCATTTATTCCATGACAAAAGCAACATCTGTTTTTTTCAACCTAGAGTCATTTCATAATCCTAATTTTCCACTAGCAGTAAGCACATTTCTGTGACACTCAAAGCCATGGAAACACTATATAAAAAGTCAACTATTCCTTGCTAGACGAAAATGATCTTTTGCTAGATATATTTATTTAGCGAGAGTATTTAAGCTGCATCTTATGAAAGAGTCACCCAAACTCACAATAAATGGGTCAAAAGCAAACTACAAACCTTGCAATGTTAATTTTCAACAAAAATAAGGGAAACCACCAATTTCTCAGTTTACAGTTCTTTTTCATCATTGCACAAAAAATAAAGACTATATTACACTTGTAATTGTCCTGTCATAACAACTTATTATTTCACTGCCCACTGTTCATTTCCTGATTCAAACGCATGTCATGTAGAATGTTTTTTCCAGAACACTCACTCGTTTAATAAAAAGTCGACTAGCCAAATGTTTCTCCAATATTTTTATGACGTTACCGTAGTGAGCTCTCTCTCTCGCTCTCTCTCTCGCTCTCTCTCTCTCTCTCTCTCTCTCTCTCTCTCTCTCTCTCTCTCTCTCTCTCTCTCTCTCTCTCTCTCTCTCTCTCTCTCTCTCTCTCAAACCATTTCAAAGCATTGCCAAATTTCATATCATGACATACTGACTTCAAAACACAATTTTCCTCTTTAGCCCAGTCACCTAAATAGTAAAATAAAGTTGCTTACCGGCAATGAACACTCTAGTAAGGAGAAGTATGACCACTGAAGAGATCTTCATTTTCCAGACCAGCAGGCTCCAGAAAAAACAGTTCAATGTTTCCCAAAGAACAGAGCCTCAGCTCAGGATTTCTCTTCCCTTTTTTGTTATTTTTTTTAACGCCATTTGTGTGTAATATGAAACTGTTTCTGCTTGGACCCACCCCCCTCGCCCCTCCCTCTTTCACACACCCCACTTTACTCCTCTGCTTAGCAGAGTGTGGGAAATGGAATTTCCTGTGCAGGAGGAAGGAAGGAGGGAGTGTGTTGGGTGCTTTACTTTTGACGCCGACGTATCACACTTCCAGCTGTGGACTACAGCAGAGCAGACTACTCTGATCAGTTTGACACACACACACACACACACGCACACGCGCACGCTCACGCACGCACGCACGCACGCACACACACACACGCACACGCACACGCACACGCACACGCACACGCACACGCACACGCACACACACACACACACACACACACACACACACACAGAGACACACAGGCACACACAGGCACACACAGACAATGAAGGAGGACAGGGCAGCGCTGTCTCTGTCTCTGTCTCTGTCTGTGTAACTGGAGCCCACAGAGAATCTTTGTGCAGGACTTTGTGAGGGCAGCTCTGTTTTGGAACATAGTCGACTCCTCTCTTAGGGAAAGGCTTTATAGACACACAAGAGTTTTGTTCCAACGTTCACACACTCACCCTTCTTTAGACAAAACAGGACTGCGTTCATACATTCACCATAATCCTTTCTATATTTGGACTTATATTCTATCCATGCTTGGATTGCTATTTCTTCATCCATCTCTTAGGCTTTAGTTGCAAACATCTTGGTTGTGAGTTTGATAGAAAATGCTGAGCGAGGCAGCATCCCCAGAAACTTTGCAAAAGTCTGAGAAGACACTATATAGAGCACTGTTACTGTATATTCACTGCCAACGCACGTCTATGAAGGATACTTATAAATGCATCTGGCGTTTGTGTAGTATTCTCTGTTACATGTACACTCTCTCTATTTTCACTAGGGGTGGGGGGGGGGGGGGGGGGGGTTATAATTCTTACAGTGGTTTCAGGCTCTCAGCAATTAAGTGTTCAAGTGTTCCTATAAATCTAAGTCTATGTCTGTTCAACGGAAGGCAGTTAGGTCTGAGACTGACGTGGTTGCAGGGTAATTCAAGTAAACAGGCATGTTAACAAGATCCTTCTTGCACTCAGATGTGAGAGATGCACGGGGGGGGGGGGGGGGGGGGGGGGGGGATTTGGAGCGCAGAGAGGTGAGCTGTGGAGTGAGAGTTTAGGCAAGCTGCTTTGTTATGGAGTGAGCAATACTGCCCCTTGTGGGAAGTATATTGATAGACGTGTTGGCTGACGACATCCCGAAAATGTGTCTGGAAACCGTGCACCGTTATGATTCTGAACGGTCAGATAGCTAGCGGGAATGACAGGAAGCTGCCACGTGAGGAATCGTAGGGTGCTCGCTTAACCTCATTCTATCTTGTTATTGATATCATGTCTTCTTTTGATGACTAATTTCATGTCAATGTTAATACGGATACAATTCGCTAGCTAACCCAACTATTGTAACAATGTATTTGAGAGACAACAAGTGCTCATTGGGCAAATGTATTTATGTTTTCAATAAAAGATTTGAAGAAATAGAAGATTTGGAAGTTGCGCACAGAGAAGCGTGAAGTGAAGACCCCGGAGCTGCTTCTGGGGGATCCATTCCACTCTGCTCACGCCAACCCACTATCCCTAACCTCTGACCCCTGACACTGGATGTACTCATTGGTCCTGTCTATAGGCCAAGGTCAAATCCATATGTGGCTAAGAAGGTAGAGTACCAGGTCACATAAATGCTACCAAGTGTTTAGTAACAGTGCACATACTGGAAATAGTGAAGGTACTTGCATACATATTGTAAACGCTGCTGCAAGTTTGGCATAATGTTCTGGAATAAGGGAATAACCATGGAAACCCAGTGCCATAATCCCAGTCATTATTAGATAGAATGTCGTGGCCCCGCCCACCTTGGGGGAAACAACCTGTGGTTAGCTTGGTTACCCGATTGGCTCACAGCAAAAACTTGACCTTTTTCAAACGCAATGGTACTTCTTGTCAGTTTGTTTTAGTCAATTCCAAAACAAAATGTAAGAAAAGTACAACATATACAGTATGAAGATGACTTTTCAACATTGCCTGCTCCCGAGTGTTCTCGCTACTTAGAAAACCGTACTAGAGTAGGGCTTCCCTAATGCCTCTTCAACCTGCCAGAAACGAGCTGGACTAATGACCCCACCAAGTGGCCAGAAGTCTCATATACCCCAACATCTACTCCTACCTGATATATCCAGGCCTTATATAATTGTAGGCAGTGGCTGGGGAACAGATCTTTTCGATTTCAGTCGTTTTTCATGATGGCGCTAGCTACCGAGTGAGTGCAAGCTAGCTAGCCAGCCAAGACCAACACCTCAAATGTACTATACAGCTACAAGTAGTGAGTGAAATAACAAACGGACTATACTAAACAAGTAAAACGTCTTATCTGGGATTAAATGTTTTCTGCACAGACGTGTACTTGGACACCAAGTCCCACAATTTAGCCTGAAGCTAGGCTTTATTTCCCTACTTGGGAGCATTGCGAACCGTAGATCGGGATTTTTTAAAACCTGGTTTGATGTAAATTGTGTAACACAGCAGCTTTTCGGCATAGTTTTACATTTCTGTATATAACAGAAAATCTATGAAGTAGTTGGCTCTTTTTCAATGGGGTAGATGGTTTGTTTCCCCCAATTTGTGGTCTTGGTCAAGGGAATTTCTTCTTATGCCCTGAATATTGACTAGAGCAGGCCTGGGCAATTATTTTCCATGGAGGGCCACATTAGAATATATTTTTGCCATCGTGGGCCAGAATCATATTACAGGATTATACATCATGTGTATGACTGTGTTGTCAGATATATCTCCTGTAAATCATGTCCAGATATGCTACTTATTTTCATTTTTTAACATGCACAGAAATGAACCACATCCATGTTCTCCTTTTGGTAGGTATTTTCATTATTAAACATGCAGTGAACCACACGAGGGGAAAATTACACTGTGCATTCAGCACCACGGACAGAGCTCTTGTTAATAACAGGCATGCACAAGAACACAAGAAAGAGAGAGAGCTCAACATTACATTTAAACTACTCAATCATTGTGAGGAGTGAAGTCTCTGTTGGGCATTGACTAGAACAGTGAAGTCAGGTATAGTTTCTGACGTCGCTATGTGCAGGATTGCTGTGAGGTGAGTGTCAGTAAGAGATGATCTGTGCCTTGACTTGTTATATTTCATCACTGAACATGTCTGTTCACATACATAGGTTGACCCAAACAGTACAAACCTCTTCTGATCTTGGCTCCTAATCTTTGGAAAGTTTTGTTCATCGAGAGATGCATAGAACCTCGTCAGTGACATTGTTTTGAAAGATTGATAAGCTGTCACGCCCTGGCCTTAGTAGTCTTTGTTTTCTTTATTATTTTAGTTAGGTCAGGGTGTGACATGGGGAATGTTTGTGTTTTGTTGGTTTTGGGTGTTTTTTATGGTAAAGGGGTTGTTGGGTATAGTATATGGGTTTGTGTGGAGTACATGTGTCTAGTGTTGTCTATGTATGTTTAGTTGTCTAGGGGAGTCTATGGTTACCTGAATGAGTTCCCAATTAGAGACAGCTGATTTCGGTTGTCTCTGATTGGGAGCCTTATTTAGGGTAGCCATAGGCTCTCATTGGTTGTGAGTAGTTGTCTATGTCAGTACGTTTGTAGCCTGTTGTACGTGCACAACGTTAATTAGCTTCACGATCGTTTGTTGTTTTTGTTAGTTTGTATTAAGTGTTTCGTGTTTATTTTTCGTCATCTTTAAAAATAAAAGAAGATGGCTTATTTTCCTAAAGCTGCGTTTTGGTCCATCAATCCTCCACACGATCGTGACAGAACTACTCACCAATACAGGACCAAGCGGCATGGAAAGCGGCAACAGGACCCATCTACACAGGATTCGTGGACATGGGAGGAGATACTGGATGGTAAGGGGCCGTGGGCACAACCGGGAGAATATCGCCTTCCTCGTGAAGAGCTGGAGGCAGCTAAAGCCGAGAGGAGGCGATATGAGGAGGCAGCACGGAGACAAGGCTGGAAACCCGTGAGTACAACCCAAAAATTTATTGGGGGGGGCCTTAAAGGGAGTGTGGCGAAGTCAGGTAGGAAACCTGCGCCTACTCCCTGTACTTACCGTGGAGAGCGAGAGTACGGGCAGACACCGTGTTACGCAGTAGAGCGCACGGTGTCTCCTGTACGTGTGCATAGCCCGGTTCGGTACATTTCAGCTCCACGTATCGGCCGGGCTAGACTGAGCGTTGAGCCGTATGTCATGAAGCCGGCCCAACGCATCTGGTCACCAGTGCGTCTCCTCGGGCCGGCGTACATGGCACCAGCCTTACGCATGGTGTCCCCGGTTCGCCTACATAGGCCGGTGCGGGTTATTCCACCTCCCCGCACTGGTCAGGCGACGGGGAGCATACAACCAGGTAAGGTTGGGCAGGCTCGGCGTTCAAGGGAGCCAGTACGCCTGCACGGTCCGGTATTTCCGGCGCCACCTCCCCGCCCCAACCCAGTACCACCAGTGCCTCCTCCACGCACTAGCTATATGGTGCGTGTCTCCAGCCCTTTACCACCAGTGTCTAAACCACGCACCAAGCCTCCTGTGTGTCCCCAGAGTCCTGTGCGTCCTGTTGCTGCTCCCCGCACTAGCCCTGAGATGCGTGTCCCCAGCCCGGTGCTACCAGTCCCGGCACCACGCACCAGGCCTACAGTGCGCCTCAGCCGGCAGGAGTCTGCCGTCTGCACAGCGATGACTGAACTGCCCGTCTGCCAAGCGCCATCTGAGCCATCCGTCTCCCCAGCGCCATCTGAGCCATCCGTCTCCCCAGCGCCATCTGAGCCATCCGTCTGCCATGAGCCTGCAAAGCCGCCCGTCTGCCATGAGCCTGCAAAGCCGCCCGTCTGCCATGAGCCCACTGAGCCGCCAGCCAGACAGGAGCCGCTAGAGCCGCCAGCCAGACAGGAGCCGCTAGAGCCGTCCGTCAGACAGGATCTGCCAGAGCCGCCAACCAGACAGGATCTGCCAGAGCCGCCAACCAGACAGGATCTGCCAGAGCCGCCAATCAGACAGGATCTGCCAGAGCCGCCAATCAGACAGGAGCAGCCAGATCCGTCAGCCAGCCATGAGCAGCCAGATCCGTCAGCCAGCCATGAGCAGCCAGATCCGTCAGCTAGCCATGAGCAGCCAGATCCGTCAGCTAGCCATGAGCAGCCAGATCCGTCAGTTAGCCATGAGCAGCCAGATCCGTCAGCTAGCCATGAGCAGCCAGATCCGTCAGCTAGCCATGAGCAGCCAGATCCGTCAGCTAGCCATGAGCAGCCAGATCCGTCAGCCAGCCAGGAGCAGCCAGATCCGTCAGCTAGCCATGAGCAGCCAGATCCGTCAGCCAGCCATGAGCAGCCAGATCCGTCAGCCAGCCATGAGCAGCCAGATCCGTCAGCCAGCCATGAGCAGCCAGATCCGTCAGCCAGCCATGAGCAGCCAGATCCGTTAGCCAGCCATGAGCAGCCAGATCTGTCAGCCAGCCATGGGCCGTCCCTCAGTCCGGAGCTGCAGTCCCTCAGTCCGGAGCTGCCATTCCTCAGTCCGGAGCTGCCATTCCTCAGTCCGGAGCTGCCCCTTATCCTGGTGCTGCCCCTTACCCTGGTGCTGCCCCTTACCCTGGTGCTGCCCCTTACCCTGGTACTGCCCCTGACCCTGGTACTGCCCCTGACCCTGGTACTGCCCCTGACCCTGGTACTGCCCCTGACCCTGGTACTGCCCCTTAGTCCGGAGCTGCCCCTTAGTCCGGAACTGCCCCTTAATGCAATGGGGTTAATGTGGAGGGGGGTCATTTGGAGGAAGCCTAGGAGGTGGTTAGGGACTGTGGTGACGTGGGGACCACAACCAGAGCCGGAGCCGCCACCGTGGATGGAAGCCCACCCAGACCCTCCCCTAGACTGTGTAATGGTGCGCCCGGAGTTCGCACCTTAAGGGGGGGGTTATGTCACGCCCTGGCCTTAGTATTCTTTGTTTTCTTTATTATTTTAGTTAGGTCAGGGTGTGACATGGGGAATGTTTGTGTTTTGTTGGTTTTGGGTGTTTTTTATGGTAAAGGGGTTGTTGGGTATAGTATATGGGTTTGTGTGGAGTACATGTGTCTAGTGTTGTCTATGTATGTTTAGTTGTCTAGGGGAGTCTATGGTTACCTGAATGAGTTCCCAATTAGAGACAGCTGATTTCGGTTGTCTCTGATTGGGAGCCTTATTTAGGGTAGCCATAGGCTCTCATTGGTTGTGAGTAGTTGTCTATGTCAGTACGTTTGTAGCCTGTTGTATGTGCACGACGTTAATTAGCTTCACGATCGTTTGTTGTTTTTGTTAGTTTGTATTAAGTGTTTCATGTTTATTTTTCGTCATCTTTAAAAATAAAAGAAGATGGCTTATTTTCCTAAAGCTGCGTTTTGGTCCATCAATCCTCCACACGATCGTGACATAAGCTCAAGTTGCAGGTCAGTAGGAGCGTTATCCACATTGAAGGTGAAAGGAGAGGAAACCAACAGCATGTCAGTGGGAGCGTTATCCACATTGAAGGTGAAAGGAGAGGAAACCAACAGCATGTCATTTTCCAACACTTTGAAATCCTCAATACGACGAGAAAACTCACCGTTCAAAGCACGCAGCAGCGATGTATACTTCTCCCGCTGGTCAACTGATAGGGAACAGACTAGTAGTGTCGGGAAGGTGGGTGAGATTGTTGGCATCTACTCGGCAGGTCAGGAAGAGTAATTTTCCCATGAAGGCTTTGACAAGGCTGTACATCTGATGTGCAAAAAGGCCCTTCCCTTGTAGTTTGGAACTCAATTCATTCATGAGGGCCATGATGTACACGGTGAAGACAAAATCAGCCAACCATTCTTTATCTTGCAGTTGAGGGAAATCCACATTTTCCTCCTTTCATTTGCAAAAACTCAGCAATCCCCCGACTTCAGGTCCCACACCCTTTTAAGCACCTTCCCCAAACTCAGCCATCTCACGTTTGTGTGGTAGGGGAGATCTGCATGACCCGACTCTGTCGGGTCATGCAGTTTGTCTCAGTGAGACAAACTGCCTGTGGTTGAAAGATTTTGCTCTTATTCCCACTTTAGTAACTATATCCACAACTTGGCTCATTTTCAGAACACATTTACAGAGCACCTCCTGATGAATAATGCAATGCAGGAAAGTAATTTTCTGATCTGGGTTCAGCTCAGCTACTTGATCTTGTATCCTTTTCAAAAGGCCAAGTTTTTTCCTGTCAGGTTTGGGCACCCATCAGTGGTCACACTGGAGAACCTTTCACTGGAGAACTTGCCACACACTTATTAACCTCCTCCAATAAATATTTCCCTGTGGTTGTGCTCTTCATTGACTGCACTGAAGCAAGCTCCTCTGTAATTTCAACGTCTGGGGTTATGACCTCGTAAGAATATCAACAACTGCCCCATGTCACGTGCATCACTGCTCTCATCCAGGGCCAAGGAGAAATAGGTGAAATACTTTACCTTTTATTTCAACTGTTGTTCCATATTCTCCGCGATGTCCTCAACACACCGTGTCAATGTTCGTCTTGACAGGGAAAATTTTTCAAACAGCTCTTTCTTGTCTGGGCAAAGTATTGCTGCAGTCAATAAAAAATGATTTAATGAATTCGCCCTCGGCGAATGGCTTGCTATTTTTAGCAATTTTGTGGGACAGTACATCGCTAGCTCGCGCAATTCCATCGTTTGCTGAATGCAGTTTCGTGAAAAGTCCTTGCTGCTTTTGCAACTGAGAAAGCAACTCTTTCGATGCACTTGCCCTCTGCTCAGAAGACATATTCCTATATTTCTCTGCATGCTTCGTCTGGAAGTGCTGTCTTTGCACACAGCGTTCCCTGATACGTCAATAAATAAATATTTCGATGTCCACTCTTGCTGGAACACCCTACGTTCATGGTCTACTTTCCTTTTCTTTGAAATCTTTGAAAAACACATTTTTGAGCAAATTTCTAGCTAGCTACTGTTTGTAACTGTGACGTGTGTGTCAGCCTGTCAGTCACTGCCTGTCCTCATGCAGATGTTATTTATTACGTGCCTTCGAAATAAATGTCCCTCAAGCGGTGGGAGTTAAATCATTATACAAAGGTGAGTATTCATTGGACTTTTAATTTGAATAACAGCTACGTTTTAAAGAACTTTACCATCGCAAATTCTTTATGTGATCTGAGCATGATTCCACGGGCCGCATTGAATCAGAACGCGGGCTGCGTACGGCCCCCAGGCCGGCCTTTGCCCAGGCCTAGACTACAGTATACTGTATAGCTATCCTTGACCACAGGCATACCAAACACTAATGTCTAGACTTCACTTTCACATGTTTATAGACACTTCCAACACACACATCATGCAATGGTTATTTACATTTCCATGCCCAAAACATTTAAATGTATCTCCAGAATTCCTTGGTATCCTTGTCACTTCATGCATCGCTTACTCTTCTTAAGTCCTTCATGTCCACAAAAGCAGTTCTATTAGCAAACGGAACAAAACCACACATTGTAAGTTTAGCACAAATTTGTTGTATATCGATACCACAATCATGTCAGATTTTTTTCCGTGACAACACCGAAGGACTACTTATTTCCAAGTAGTCCACTTACTGATGAGACGGGTTTTTTACGGATTCCTCTAAAAAAAAAAAGTAAAGAATACTTTTCAGTTTCACAAATATCACGAATTCATATTCATTGTGGAAATGTGGAAAAGTATATACAGTAGATATGCTACTATGCTTGTGCACTTACCTGAAGCTTCAATATCAAGCATGTGTTTTTTTATAACGTAGAGCTTGCTGCCAATAAAACATATGGCAAAGAAGAGCCCGATTCCTGCTCCAATCAAAGCATACGTAGCATCTAAGGAACCAAACACAAAGAATAAGCCACCAACAGCCTGTTGTGAAAGCAGCAATAGACAGTACATATCCAGTTCCCTGTTTGGCTCAATAGGCCCGTTCACACGTGAGAATTGTTGGATGTAATCTGTTGCAATGTGTTTACTCGTTCCTCAGGCTGATGAAAAATAGGTCCAGTCATGTCCCCACCCACTAGGCACAGACGTCATTTCAACATCTCTTCCACGTGGTTTAATGTCATTTTGTTGAATTGAATTGATTTAACCAGTGTTTGCCAAGTTGGCGGTCTCTGTCTGGATCTGTGTTAACTTGAAATGTTGCAGTTGCATTAGTTAAGTTTGGAATGGATTTGTAAGACCTTGGATTGTAATAAGTGCGTGGCTTGGTTGACATGTCAGTGTTTGAGCTGCATCAGTCACTTACAGAAGGAGCCTATTACATTTTCTCAACTGACAGTCTACTGAAAGTCAAAGGACTCAATATCGTAATAGGTATGATGACTTTGAGGTAGCGACATATTTCATAACTACTTTTTTTACCTGGTTCATCATCGCTTTCCAGGTCATTTCCTCTCACATTTGTCAACATGCACTCTGAAACACAGGGATCATCTTTGTTATAGAACAAGCTAGTGCACTTCTCTAATATCTGTCTCCAACAGTCGCCACAACTTCCTGTGAGTATGAAACTGATCTTTGAAAATAGGACACTCGTGTAGACAAGACAGATTAGATCAATGAATTCGCACGCACCCAAGATGAAACAGAGGAAACAGAGCAAACAAACGCTTGCACTGTATGCGTCTTTGTAGCTTCTACTTGACGATGTCTGTAGTAGTAGGTAGCTTAGCGGTTAGAAGTGTTGGTCCAGTAACCAAAATGTCGCCAGTTCGAATCCCCAAGCCAACTCGGTGAACAATGTGTTGATGTGCCCTTCAGCAAGGCACTTAACCCTAATTACTCTGCATAAGAGTATCTGCTAAATGACAACATTTTTAATTAAGTAGTAGTAGCACTTAAAAGTTAAACGGTTATATTTAACTCCAATATTTGATCAAAAACTAATCACAAAAATAATGAATATATCTAATCAACTGCTAACTGCTTCAAGATCTGTCAATACATACACTATATATAGAAAAGTATGTGGACACACCTTCAAATTAGTGGATTTGGCTATTTCAGCCACACCCGTTGATGGCATGTGTATAATATCAAGCACACTGACAAGCAATCTCCATAGACAGACATTGGCATTATAATGGCCTTGCTGAAGAGCTCAGTGAAGTCATAGGATGCCACCTTTCCAACAAGTCAGTTCGTAAAAATTGTGTGCAGCTGTAAGTGCTGTTATTATGAAGTGGAAACATCTAGGAGCAACAACAGCTCAGCCGCGGAATGGTAGGCCACACAAGCTCACAGAACGGGACTACTGAGTGCTGAAGCGCGTAGAGCATAAAAATCATGTTTTCTCAGTTGCAACAACTGAGTTCCAAACTGCCTCTGGAAGCAACATCAGCACAAGAACTGTACGTCGGGAGCTTCATGAAATGGGTTTCCGTGGCCGAGCAGCTGCACACAAGCCAAACATCACCCTGCGAAATGCCAAGCATCGGCTGGAGTGGTGTAAAGCTCTCCACCATTGGACTCTGGAACAGTGGAAATGCATTCTCTGGAGTGATTAATCACGCTTCACCACCTAGCAGTCCGACGAACGAAACTTGGTTTGGCGGATTCCAGGAGCACGCTACCTGCCCGAATGCATAGTGCCAACTGTAAAGTTTGGTGGAGGAGGAATAATGGTCTGGGGCTGTTTTTCATGGTTCGGACTAGGCCCCTTAGTTCCAGTGAAGGGAAATGTATAAACAGCGCTCACATGTCTAATTTAGAGCCTTGTCGAGGCCGAATCTGTTGACAGCTTGTGATTGCCAGATAGATTGAACAAGAAATGTGGCAACACGGGGCACATGATAATACCCAACCACCCAACACCAGACACACAGACCAAACGCTCTCACTGTCACACCACTAGCACTGGGAGACTGGATAGTCAATACTGCACACAGCAGACTCTCCTTGGTCACATTCTATTGGCAGCCACGAGAGGACCAAGACCTCTGACATAACTGAGAGTAGTGGTACTTAACTCTCTGCTCTGTACTGTAGGCAGATAAGTGCATGGAAAGTGCCTGCCGTAGATCAACTATTACCACAAGGAAACAAAGCCTTGTTTAAAAAAAACTCTCAGAGCTTGATCAGGCAATGCACATCTCATGAATTATGGAAGGCAATCACATTATGAAGATGTTTGTTATCAATCTGAGAGTGGTGGTAGTTGATTCTCTCTGCTCAAAAGACAAGTCAATGCAAGAAGTGTCTGTTGCAAATCGAACAGAACAACAACCAGTCTGTTTTAAAAGCACTCTCCAACCTTGATCATTTAGGCTAATTTACTAGAAAAATATTCAAGACACCCATATGAAAGTTATTTGCTATTAATAAATTATGCAAATACGGTTATCCAGTTATTGAATCATATACTTTTTTTCTTAATTTTAGAATACGTTTTTTTCAGTGATTCGAAATACGATCATACAGTATTTAAATATGCAGGAGTCATATACAGGACTCACCAATTGTAAAGACAATTGTGATGACAGACAAACATCGACCGTTCTGAAGCATCTTCGTCTCATTTGTCTTTCCTGACCACTTTCTCTTGTTCATTCTGACAGCTGCTTGGAAGGCGCTGTCACACTGAAAAAGAAACGTTTCCTGTGTCTGGCTCAGAACGTGGTTGATGATGAGATGAGATAATACGCCTGCAGCTCAGCACATCTTATTGCAACCAATTATAATCACTTGGACTAAGTATTTGAGTGTAAGCCAGTGGTTGAATGTCAGGATATGGCAGTCTGGTTCCGTTTGTCGGTCCCTTTCCAAACAAGGCACGGTGGGGTTTCAAGTTTCAAAGTTTGTTCGTCACGAGCACTGAACACAACAGATTTTAAACAGTACAGTGAAATTCTTACCCTGTGAACTCTTTCCCAACAATGCAGTGATCATAATAATATTAATATTATTATTAATAATAGAAAATGTAACAAAAAAAATAGAAAGGGAAAGTGGGATATCTAGTCAGTTGTACAACTGAATGCAATTAAACTGAAATGTGTCTTCCGCATTTAACCCAACCCCTCTGAATCAGAGAGGTGCGTGGGGCTGCCTTAATCGACATCCACGTCATAGGCGCCCTGGTAAAAAAGTAACTGGTAGCAGGAATATATAAATACTTATGGTGATATACCAATGGCAGGATAAACAAGATAAATACTAATGGCAATCAATAATAATGGACAGCAGTGTAATGGAGTAATACAGCTAATCAATAATCATTTTAGCAACAGCGTAGGTTGTGTCTGAGTGGGTAGAGACCTGTGGATGGGCATAGAGTCAGTGTGGATAGTCTGTGGGGGGGGAGAGCAGTAGTTGTTAGCAGTCTTATGGCCAGGGGATAGAAGCTGTTTCGGAGTCTGTTTGTCTGAGCCTTGATGCACTGGTACCTGCAGGACGGAAGCATGGAGAACAGCTCCCTTCTGGGTCTCCAAAACAAGCTCAAATCAACCGTCACCCTCTAGTTTTCCACATCAACCAGTTACGCCACAGGTGTCAAACTCATTCCACGGAGGGCCGAGTGTCTGCGGGTTTTCGCTCCTCCCTTGTACTTGATTGATGAATTAACATCACTAATTAGTTAGGAACTCCCCACACCTGGTTGTCTAGGGCTTTATTGAAAGGAAAAACCAAAAACCTGCAGACACTAGGCCCTCCGTGGAATGAGTTTGACACCCCTGAGTTACGCGATTAAAACTGGGAAGTGGATTTCTGGGTCAAGCCTAATGCATTTGTTTGATTCAATGAACTGTTATCAGAGATCTACTAACCTAGGAACCTGTCAGTGCATCTCTGAAACCCAATTTGTTTCAGTAGCTAAAGCACGAGGCTTGACCCAGAAGTTCACTTAATTTATGCTTGATAGTGGCAAGTTTGTTTTGAAATATAATGCTGCGTATGATTATGAAAATACAGGAGATGATCTTGTTTGTAATTCTTGGCTAGCCTGTCATGTGTGATGCAAGACCTTGACAGAGCTCCCAGCTGCATGTTATGTAACAAAGCAGTCAATGCAGAGATATAGATTCATGTTGGCCAACGGATCATCAAGTTACATCTTGACATCTGTTGTGAAACAACATTGGTTCACACTGGTGTGGTGCACAGGAGGTTGGTGGCACCTTAATTAGGGAAGAGGGGCTCTTGGAAATGGCTGCAGCACAATGAGTGGAATGGTATCAAATACATCAAACCCATGGTTTCCCATGTTTTTGATCAAATTTTGTTCGCTCCGTTACAGCCAATATCATGAGCCCTCCTCCCCTCAGCAATCTCCTGCGGTGTGGTGTATATTGCAATAATATGGGTTAGTGTTTAACTGGATCAAAATCTACATGCCTAGCCAAGCAATTGTCAAGTCTTGTCACAGATTTTTAAGCAGATGTTAGTCAAAACTGTAACATTGGCCACGTAATTTCAATGTAAATACGTTGAACCAACGTGGAATAGACAATCCTTTAGGATTTTGCCTGTGTTGAGCTCCTTCCCGTTTATTTTTTATCCTGAAAAACTCCCCAGTCTTTGCCAACGTCAAGCACACCCATACCGTGATGGCGCCACCACCATGCTTGAAAATAAGGAGGCAGTTACTTAATGATGTGCTGTGTTGGATTTGCACCAAACATACTGTATGGCTTTACATTTAGGCCAAAACAAAATATTCCTTACATGTGTTTTTTTGTTGTTGCAGTATTACTTTAGTGCCTTGTTGCATACAGGATTCATGTTTCTGTATATTTGTATTATTTTTTGTACTCTGTCATTTAGGTCATTATTGTGTATTCAATGTTTCCGTCCTGTCCTATAGCTCAGTTCAGAAGGATGGACTGTATCTTTGATGTTTCTGGGTGGTTTAATACATTATTCACAGCATGATTATTAACTTGACCATGCTTAGAGATACTTAATGTCTGATTTGTTATTGATACCCATCTACCAATCACTGCCCTTCGTTATGAGGTTTTCCAAACCTCTCTGGTCTTTGTATTTGTCAGAGTCTAGGTGATGTGGGTAAGGCGGAGTCAGGCGCCGGACACAGGGATGAGTAATAATAGTAACTTTACTCAAAAATAATCTTCCAACAAGGAGAACGAAAATCCAGAATCACATAAACGAGACAACTGACAACAATAAACACGCACAAAACCATGATGGCTCCGGAGGGTTAAATAGGTAAATAACTAAAACGTAATGGGAACCAGGTGTGTACAATAAAGACAAAACAAATGGAAAAAGAAATGTAGATCGGTGGAGGCTAGAAAGCCATTGACGTCGACCGCCGAACGCCGCCCGAACAAGGAGAGGCACCAACTTCGGCGGAAGTCGTGACAGTATTTATTTTATTTATTTAAACTTTTTTTAAATAGGCAAGTCAGTTAAGAACAAATTCTTATTTACAATGACAGCCTACCCCGGCGACACTGGACCAATTGTGTGATGCCCTTTGGGACTCCCAATCACAGACGGTTGTGATACAGCCTGGAATCGATCCAGGGTCTGTAGTGACACCTCTAGCACTGAGATGCAGACTGCAGATGTTAGGTGTTGTAGGTCTGGGGGACAGAGGAAGGGGTAGTCATTAAAAAATGATGTCACATGGAGTGAGTCCATGTAACTTATTATGTGATTTGTTAAACCACATTTTACTCCTGAACAAATTTAGGCTTACCTAAACAAAGGGGGTGAATACTTAGCCAACCTATATATTTTTGTTATTTAATTTAATATGTAAAATTTGTATAATTTTCTTTTCACTTTGACATTATGGAGAATTTTGTGTAGATCAATGACAACAAAAATCACAATTAAATCTATTTTAATCCCACTTTGTAACGCAACAAAATGTGATAAATCCAAGGTAGGTGAATACCTATGATACCCACTGTAGCTGATATGGTCTGTCATAAACACAAATTAGGCTGTTAGTAGGTTAGTTCATCACTAATTTATTTATCACAAGCACAGGCCTAAAGTGCCTATTTTGAGCCGGAATGCCACCTGTTGCGCAGCAAGAGCTCACAGCTCATCAAACATCCCTATTACCCTATAAAAGGTCAGACGCAGCATCTGGGAGTCATTCAAAAAAAGCACATCCTCTTCCTCGCTCAATGCAAGGAGGGTGGTGTGGTGAAATAACTAACTCATACTTTCAGAGAACCGGGGTTACGATGGTAACCTAAAGTTCTCTTTCAAGTATTAGTTTCGGTATTTCACTTATGGGATATACTGACTCCCTTTTTGCCAGACAAGCTTATCCTGACAACTGACTGCCCTGTGCGATTTATCACACAAATGGGCCCTGCCCCTCAGAAGATCTGGGGTCGTTGCAGTGAGAAGCCCAACTCGCTGCTGACCAAATATCTTGGATAGATATGCCCTTAAATAAAGCCCAGGACGTAGCCATTCCTCTAGTGGAATGAACCTGTACGCCAGCAGGAGACTAAAGACCCTTACTTGTGTAGTGCAAAGTGATAGCCCCCACTTTCCAGCGGGAAGAGGCATTGTTCAGTGAGCGCTTTACCCGTGTAAGGTTTTGCCCAGGCAACGAACAATTGAACACATTATCTAAACCCCTTAGTCTTGTCCATTTAGATATGCAGAGTGCGTATTGGACACAAACATGTGCAACTGTTGATGTTCCCGGAGAGAAAAATGGTGGGGGATGAAAAGCTATCAGCTTAAGGGGAACTCACATCAAAGATGGCTTAATGACCTACGGGATAAAGGCAGGGTTAGGCCTCAATGATACCCTAACTGTGCACATGACGAGTGCAGTGAGAGTGAGTGAATGTCACTTACACACTTGGCGGAGGTCTTTGCAAGTAATAGCGTTGTCTTAAATGAAAGCATCTTAAGATCCACCTGATCCAAGGGCTCAAAAGGCTTTTGGCACAGAGTATCCGAAAAAACTGGTAAGTGCCATGACGGGGCAAGCTGTTTGGACACCGGACGCAAAAGATGTACACCTTTCATAAAACGGGCGACAGGGGGGTGTTGTCGTGCTGTCGTGCTCCCAAAACCCACATGACAAGCCGAAATAGCTGCCAGATATACCTTAATAGTAGAAAAGGCCTTTCCTTTGTCTAATATTTCCTGCAGAAACATCAGGATTATCGGGACAGAGCACTGGCATTACACTGCCTGTGACTTAGTGCACCATTCCTCAAACACACGCGATTTATAATCATAAATTGACCTGGTGGATGAGGCTCGAGCACTCTGAATATTCTAAATTACATTTTGGGGAATCCCCGCAGTGTACAAATTGAACCTTTCACGGGCCAAGCCCAGAGTGCCAACCGTTCCGGGTGAGGGTGGCACAGTAGGTTAAGACGCAGAGGGAGGGTCCACGGTTGACTGCATAGTAGTAGAATGATCTCAGCTAGCCAGTGTTTCTCTGGCCAATGCGGCGCTATTAGTATGAGAGAGACCCTTCTCCTGCACCCTGGCTAGGGTGGGGGATATCAGGGCCAGTAGGGGGGGGTGCATAAAGGATGACTCGTGGCCAATAGTACGCCAACACGTCCACTCCCATCGTTGCATCCCAATCCTTCAGGGAAATAAACAGTGGACACAGTTTATTCTCCATCGATGCATAAAGATCCAATGCTAGAATGCCGAAGTGCATTCAAACCTGATTGGGTACCTCTGGGTGGAGCTTCCACTACCCATATAGAGGGTTTCCCCTGAAGAGTAAATCTACCCCCAGATTCAGCACTCCCGGTACATGACTAGCTCTCAGTGACTGGGGATACACACTGCTCTACACAGTCAGTCTGTGTGCCAGTGTGTGTAAGTGAGGGGATCACCCTTGTCTGTTTATGTCAGCCACAACAGTGGTATTGTATAATCTGACTAGAACATGACGAGAAACAACTTTAAATGCTAGGGACACTGCAAGCCTTTCAAGGCCGTTTATGTGAGTAGAACGGAGATGGCGTTCCCACAGAGAATCGTCCGTTGTGACTACTTTCTAGCTAAAACAGGACCCATCTGGACACCATGTGAGTGAAGTGCTACCATGCAATCCATGGAGATTTGTACACAATGGTGTTTGTGACGTATTGGGCTCAGACCTAGAGAAGAGACCCAGTGTTGGAACCCTCTCATGTTCAAGCGTCCTAATGAAATGACTACTAAAGCCGGTGCCATCAAACCTAGCGGCCTTAGGCATGTTTTTAGAAAGACCAGGTTCCCTCTGTGAAAACAGTGCTCGGCAATTCTGGAATACGTTCTACTGAGAGGCGAGCTTTGAATGATACTGAATCTAAGGTTAGACCTAGGAAAGAGATTGTCTTCTTAGGAATCAGAACGCTCTTTACTGTGTTTATTCTGAAACCTAGAAATGTCAGGTGTTCCAAGAGCAGCTGACTGTGTTCTAAGACATCCTTTCTCGATTGAGTGCATGGCAGGCTATAGTCTATTAGTGGGGCTATGGCTGCCTCGGTACACTTCGTAAAAACCTGATTGACAGTGAGAGGCCGAAAGGGAAATAACGCCTTGAAAAGCAAATCTGAGACATTTTCTGTGAGGAGGGTATATTGAGATGTGAAAGTAAGCGTTCTTCAGGTCGACGGATACGAACCAATCGCCTTGGTGCACAAAACGTAACAGAGCAGTGTGTGTTAACATTCTGAACTTGTACTTTTTCATGTGCCTGTTCAAAGCATGTAGATCTAGGATTGGGCGTATGCCGTCCCCCTTTTTTGGAACCAGGAAAAATCGAGTAAAAACCGCAATGGCTTTGCTTAGGAGGAACACTTCTTACTGCCCCTTTTCCCTATTAGCGATGTGATTTCCTCCCGGAAGCCACACTGATTTCCCCTGAGCCTGAGTATGTATGGTTCACTTGAATCGAGGCGGGGTGACAACGAATTGTAGTCTGCATCCATGTCTATTGTGCCCTGCACCCAGTTTGACACTCCATATACCTGGCTTCCCCCCTCTGTTGGGGGGAGGGTGTACTACAATCCACGATGTACTGCGCATGTGCGGCTGGTCCGCACCGGAAGAGTGCTTATGTGGCCTATCACCACCAGAAGGAGTGGTAGCTTCTTCTGGTGGAGATATAGGGAGGTACCCTGTTTGTTTTGATTTTGTGAGAAACAACATGTCTGACTACACCTTTGGCCTGTAGCCTGGTTTTGCTAGTGGTAACATGTTTAATGTGAACTGACATTGTCTCTTCTCCTCTTTCGGCTGTACTTTGTGACCACTGACTTGGGTCCGGTACGCAGAAAAGAACACTGAGGTGCCTGGGAACTTGCACCCTGGAACAGGCACAGGATTGGCGGAAGAGATAGGACAACACTCGGAGGAGGCCGTTCTCGCCTCTCTGGCAATGGGGACACTGCTAGGCCATCCGTTTCTTCCTCCTTCCCCCCTGGGTGGGGTTAGGGGCCTTGGGACCATGGGTGGAAAGGGTGGCTTCTTAGACCAGGAGCCTTTAGGGTCTGAGGTTCTCTGCTGCCTTGGGCTCGCAGCCTGGGGGCCTGGACATTTTAAATGTTCAGGGGGGTTGACCTGATGAAGCCTGGGCGAAGAGCTGGAGGGCTTCACCCTCCCTCTTCTTCTCCCCGCTCTGTTTTGGCATCATCTCGACGGTGGGACCTAAAAGGCCTTTTGGGTCTACCGCAGCATCCAGGGTGTTCAGCTTCTCACTGTCAGACACGGTGGGAGATGCTTTGGTCGCCATAGCTGGGATTCTATGTTTTTAGCTGTCAGAAAATCTAGTGTGGTAGACTAGTCAGGTAGCTAGCGATTAGTGGGTTATCCTCGACGGTGGCACTCTGTGTTATTGCCAGATACCATTTCGGAAAAGACAGATTATAAAAACTTTTCTTGTCAAAGTTAAACCACAGAAGCTAGCTAGAGTGGTGGCTAGCTTGCTAACGACCAGTCACTGTTTGGATACAGCTAACTTGGTTGTGAAATGAGTAGGTCATGTCAAAGCTGTACCTGTTCCTCCCTCGAATAATATTTGAATATATCGATTAACAGCTTGCCCCGTCATGGGACTTGCCAGTTGTTTTGGATGCTCTATGCCAAAAGCCTTTTGAGCCCTTATGGTGAAGGAAAAGGACAATTGCCACAATGTACAGTTCAGAGAATAATGCCCAGTGAGAAAGTTGTAAGCGCAGTTGTAAGTTGTAGTTGTAAACCCGCTAATTCCAGAAAATGCAGTTGTGTTGAGGTAAGCTTTCTGATGAAAAGTTAGAAGAGGTGTTTGAATGACTCTGAGACGCTGCACCTTTTATAGGGTAGGAGGGACGCCCCTCCCCGACTTACACGTCTCCACGTCCAGCCAATCATGGCTGGCGTAGTATAATAAAGGCTTCTGATGAGTACGCTGGGGGCATATCCCTGAAGTGAAATACCGAAACGAATGCTTGAAAGATAATTAAGTTTTACTATATAGTCTATTACGAGGCATACCTTGCTTCAAAGTATCCTAGAGACACAATCCAACCATAGAAACATTTAGGGAATTATTTTATAAAGATTCCTCATTATGCCATTGAAACCAGCATTTCTCTCTTGTTCTATTAATTTTCATATCAACTTTGTTTCGTTGAGCCAAAGGCACAATCCTAGTCATATTAGCATCCCATCCTACTTGTTGCATCTTTAGATTCCTCCTCTTTCTAAGTTTCTAACAGAGATTTCCACCTCTATCACATGTAACCGCTTGCATCAGTTGTGCTTTAAAACGGTGTTTTCCCGCTAATTGCATTTTGGAAAATGTTTGGCAGTAAACAGTAACCCCCCTCCCTCCTTGGCAGTAAACAATTTTCTGAAAATCGCCATTTTGCAAAAATACGCCATTTGGGTTGCGCGTTATGTTCAGAAAACGACAGCCTCGTTCCGGTCCTGAAAGGCAGAAGAAAATTCCCAAAAGTATCAGATAAAAAAATATTACAAAAAATATTTATAATCATGCAATCACAAGTGAAATATACCAAAACACAGCTTAGCTTGTTGTTAATCCACCTATCATGTCAGATTGTGAAAATATGCTTTGTAGCGAAAGCAATCCAAGCTTTTGTGAGTGTAACAATCAATGCTACAACAGCTAGCCCCAAATGAACATGGTCACGAAAGTCAGAAAAGCAATAGAATTAATCGCTTACCTTTGATAATCTTCGGATGTTTGCACTCACGAGACTCCCAGTTACACAACAAATGTTATTTTTGTTCAATAAATATTACTTTTATAACAAAAAAACGCCATTTGGGTTGTGCGTTATGTTCAGAAAACCAAAGCCTCGTTCCGTTCGACGAAAATTCCAAAAAGTATCCGTAATGTTCGTAGAAACATGTCAAATATTTTTTATAATCAATCCTCAGGTTGTTTTTAACAAACATAATCGATAATATTTAAACCGGATCGTAACCTATTCAATAAAAGAGATGAAGAAAATGGAGAGCTACCCCTCTCGCGCGCAGGAACTAATCAGAGGACACCTGACTACTTTTTAAAAATCTCGCTCATTTTTCAAAATAAAAGCCTGAAACTATGTCTAAAGCATGATCACAGCCTGAGGAAGCCATTGGAAAAGGAATCTGGTTGATACCCCTTTAAATGGAAGAAAGACGGGCCAGGAAACACAGATAAAAAAATAAAAAAATCACTTCCGGGTTAGATTTCCTCAGGTTTTCGCCTGCAGAATCAGTTTTGTTATACTCACAGACAATATTTGGACAGTTTTGGAAACTTTGTAGTGTTTTCTATCCTAATCTGTAAATGATATGCATATTCTACGATCTGGACCTGAGAAATAGTCAGTTTATCTTGGGAACGTTATCTAAAAAAATATATATAATCTGACCCCTAGCGTCAAGAGGTTCAACAAGCTGAGCTGTGTTTTTGTATATTTCACTTGTGATTCCATGATTATAAATATTTTTAGTAATATTTTTGAATTTGGCGCCATGCAATTCAGCGGTTGTTTAGGAAAATGATCCCGCAGAGAGGTTAACCTGTTTGGCGTGCAAGCCCGACGTCGGTACATTTATGACAACAGCCAGCTCAAAGTGCAGGGCGCGAAATTCAAAAGATCTTTTTTTTAAATATTTAACTTTCACACATTAACAAGTCCAATACAGCATATGAAAGGTACAGATCTTGTGAATCCAGCCAACATGTCCGATTTTTAAAATGTTTTACAGGGAAGACAAAATATGTAAATCTATTAGCTAACCACGTTAGCAAAAGACACAACTTTTTTTACTATAACAGTTTATTACTCCATCAGTAGCTATCACAAATTCGACCAAATAAAGATATAAATAGCCACTAACCAAGAAACAACTTCATCAGATGACAGTCTGATAACATATTTATTGTATAGAATATGTTTTGTTCGAAAAATTTGCATATTTCAGGTATAAATCATAGTTTACATTTCAGCTACAATCCGAAATTGCACCGAAAGCAGCCATAATATTTACAGACACCAACGTCAAATACCTAATTACTCATCATAAAACATTTCTGAAAAATACATAGTGTACAGCAATTGAGAGACAGGCATCTTGTGATTCCAGACAATATTTCCGATTTATTAAATGTTTTACAGCGAAAAAACAAAATGTAGCGTTATATTAGCTTAGCCACAATAGCCAGAAACACTTGGGCGCCGACGACCAGTTCACATGCGCGACAGATATTAGAAATAGCATCATAAAATGTTTCTTACTTTTGGTGATCTTCCGTCAGAATGTTGGACAAGGTGTCCTTTGTCCAGAACAGTCGTTGTTTGGATCTGGAACGGCAAATTTCCCTCTTCATTTAGCATGGGCACTTGCCAGGTGGCACGGATCTCTCCAACGTCAACAACGTCAGAGAACGGAACACGGCAAAACTTCCGAAAAAATTTCAATAATCTGATTAAACTATATTGAAAAAACATACTTTACGATGATATGGTCACATGTATCAAATAAAATCTAAACCGGAGACGTTAGTCGTCCATAACGACAGCTAAACAGAAGGCAAATCCATGTCCTCTTTCGCGCGCTCCAGAAACAGGAAATGGACGGTCACATCATACAAAGAGCTTTAATTCCACCTCAGACCAAGATAGACACAAAATTTCTTCTCTCACCGCCTCTTGACAACCAGGGGAAGGTGTATGAAGTGTACGTAGACTCTTACGTTCATTGCCCATGTATAGGCATGAAGTTGAACAGAGCATCGATTTCTGACATTCCACTTCCTGGTCAGGAGATGTGCTGCAGAATGAGTTCTGTTTCACTCAGAGAAATAATTCAAACGGTTTTAGAAACTAGATAGTGTTTTCTATCCAATAGTAATAATAATATGCATATTGTACGAGCAAGAATTGAGTATGAGGCCGTTTGAAATGGGCACGATTTAACTGGCTACTCAATACTGCCCCTTGCAGCCATAAGAAGTTAACCAAGTTTATTTCTTCCCAAAGGGTCGATACAGCTGCATTCAGACAAACGACATTTCACACAAGCACTGATATTTAACTGTTCCTCATATGCGTCTCCTCCTACAGTGGCTTACGAAAGTATTCACCCCCCTTGGCATTTTTCCTATTATTTTACCTTACAATCTGGAATTAAAATGGATTTTTTGGGGGGTTTGTATCATTTGATTTACACAACATGCCTACCTCTTTGAAGACGCAATTCTTTACTATTGTGAAACAAACAAGAAACAAGACAAAAAAACTGAAAACTTGAGCGTGCATAACTATTCACCTCCCCAACGTCAATACTTTGTAGAGCCACCTTTTGTAGCAATTACAGCTGCAAGCCTCTTGGGGTATATCTCTATAAGCTTGGCACATCTAGCTACTTGGATTTTTGCCTATTCTTAAAGGCAATACTGCTCTATTTCCTTCAAGTTGGATGGGTTCCGCTGGTGTACAGTAATCTATAAGTTATACCACAGATTCTCAATTGGATTGAGATCTGGGCTTTGACGAGGCCATTCCAATACATTTAAATGTTTCCCCTTAAACCACTCAAGTGTTGCTTTAGCAGTATGCTTAGGGTCATTGTCCTGCTGGAAGGTGAACCTCTGTCCCAGTCTCAAATCTCTGTTAAACTGAAACAGGTTTCTTTCAAGAATTTCCCTGTATTTAGTGCCATCCATCATTCCTTCAATTCTGACCATTTTCCCAGTCCCTGCCGATGAAAAACATCCCCACATCATGATGCTGCCACCACCATGCTTCACTGTGGGGATGGTGTTGTCGGGATGATGTTGAGAGGTGTTGGGTTTGCACCAGAGATATCGTTTTACTTGATGGAAAAAAAGCTCCATTTTAGTCTCATCTGACCAGAGTACCTTCTTCCATATGATTGGGGAGTCTCCCACATGCCTTTTGGCGAACACCAAACGTGTTTGCTTATTTCTTTCTTTAAGCGATGGCTTTTGTCTGGTCACTTCCGTAAAGCCCAGCTCTGTGGAGTGTATGGCTTAAAGTGGTCCTATGGACAGATACTCCAATCTCCACTGTGGAGCTTTGCAGCTCATTCAGGATTATCTTTGGTCTCTTTGTTGCCTCTGATTAATGCTCTCCTTGCCTGGTCCGTGAAGTTTGGTGGGCGGCCCTCTTTTGGCACATTTGTTGTGGTGCCATATTCTTTCCATTTTTTAATAATAGATTTAATGGTGCTCCGTGGGATGTTCAAAGTTTCAGATATTTTTTATAACCTAACCCTGATCTGTACTTCTCCACAACCTTGTCCTTGACCTGTTTGGAGAGCTCCTTGGTCTTCATGGTTCCGCTTTCTTGGTGGTGCCCCTTGCTTAGTGGTGTTGCAGACCCATTCAGAACAAGTGTATATGTCCTGAGATCATGTGACAGATCATGTGACACTTAGATTGCACACAGGTAGACTTTATGTAACTAATTATGTGACGTCTGAAGGTAATTGGTTGCACCAGATCTTATTTAGGGGCTTTATAGCAAAGGGGGTGAATACATATGCACGCACCACTTTTCATTTTTTTTTTTTTTATTGTTTGAAACAAGTCATTTTTTTCATTTCACTTCACCCCCTTTGAAATCAAAATCAAAATTCATTTAAATTACAGGTTGTAATGCAACAAAATAGGAAAAACGCCAAGGGGAATGAATACTTTTGCAAGGCACTGTACCCATCTGTACAAACATCGTTCTTTACTGCTAGGCAGGACACTAGTGATACGGGCCATAAACTTCTATTTCTCCTTTAAGGTGACCTGACCTGACCTCAACCCCCCTCCATCACTACCACATGTAATCGCTTCCCTGCACTCAACATATTCCAATCTTAGTTGCACACAGTACAAACCTTCCTCCTATAACCATTAACTTCTGGTGTAGACCCTCGAAACCGTAGCACTCTATCAGTGACATGAATAAGTATATTTCATATTCTCAAAACCCAACAATAGTAACCCAATAACGTAACAGCCTTACCCAGGCCCCCTCTTAACCCTCCCCTTCCCTTCCCTTCTCCCTGAGACTTGGAAGTCTGGCACTGGAGAGGCCCGGGGTGTCAGGTTCATAACAAGGGCCCTTCAGGGTGCTCCAAAGAGAGCTTGGCCCTTCTCAATTCTCAGATTATGGTTGGGTTTAATAGCTGGCAGCCATGTTCAAACTCCCCCAGCTTTGGCATGTAAAAACACAATCTACAGCTTCATTAAAAGCAGCGGCCTAGCCCGTATCACCAGGCCCCTGATGATTATTTTGGAACTGCTGTGTACATTTTGTAGAGCCGCAGACATGTATAATGGTAGTGGTCGCTTTGTGCACCCAACTGCCTAGCATGCCTTGGCACGGGCCCAGAGTTCCCCCACTCCCCCCTGCCAGCCAGCCAGCAACGCACACCAACCTCAACACTGGAGAGGTGTGGGAAATAAGGAGAGAAGACAACGTTAACACATGATCTAGGTCTTTGTAGGTTGTTAGCGGGTACAAGGACAGACATACGTACATTAAACCCAAAGGCTAACACAACTGTGGAACATCCCACCCACCAGAACAATCCTCCTTGGCAGTAAACAATTTTCTGAGCTGTTTGTTTGTATTGTGCTAAACAACAACCAGACCGGCAGACAATCCACCTTCAGGGGGGGGGGGGGGGGGGGGGTTATAGTGTTAGGTTCTAATTTTCAGATAACTCACAGACACTGGAGAAGCTTATCCAAGTTTATTTCTTCCCAAAGGGTCGATACAACTGCTATCAGACAAATGACATTTCACACAAGCACTGATATTTAACTGTTCCTCATATGCTGAGTCTCCTCCTACGGTGGCTTACGAAAGTATTCACCCCCCTTGGCATTTTTCCTATTATGTTACCTTACAACCTGGAATTAAAATAGATTTTTAGGGTGGTTTGTATCATTTGATTTACACAACATGCCTACCTCTTTGAAGACGCAAAATATTTTTTATTTTGAAACAAACAAGAAATAAGACAAAAAAATGGAAAACTTGAGTGTGCATAACTATTCACTCCCCCCAAAATCAATACTTTGTAGAGCCACCTTTTGTAGCAATTACAAATTGGTCTACAGGTGCCATCAAGGGCTGGAGTCCGTTCTGCCACGCCCATTGTCTGAAGTCAGCGCAGGGTTCTTCTTTGTTGAGAAAAAGGACAAGACCCTGCGCCCGTGCATTGACTTCCGGGGACTCAATGACATTACTGTTAAGAACTGTTACCCGCTACCACTCGTTTTCTCGGCCTTCGAGCCGCTCCAGGGGGCCACTGTGTTTTCCAAGCTGGATCTAAGGAACGCTTACCTCCTGGTGCGGATACGAGAGGGGCTGAGTGGAAGACGGCCTTCAACGCGGCCAGCGGCCACTACGAGTATCTGGTCATGCCTTTTGGCCTGGTAAATTATGTTCTCTGCGACATGTTGAACCGGTTCGTCTTTGTCTACATTGATGACATCCTTGTCTTCTCCCGCTCCCCCCGAGAACACATGCTCCACATCTGGCAGGTTCTTCAACGCCTTCTGGAGAATCAGCTGTTTGTGAAGGCGGATAAGTGCGAGTTCCATCACTCCAACATCACCTTTCTGGGTTACATCATCTCTGCTGGGAGTGTCCAGATGGATCCTGGGAAGGTGTGAGTGGTGGTGGATTGGCCTCAGCCTACGTCCAGGGTAAAGCTGGAACCATTCCTGGGGTTTACCAACTTTTGTCTGCGCTTTATCCGGGGTTACAGCACCCTAGCTTCCCCCCTGTCTGCACTCACGACTATCAAGTTCCGTTCACGTGGTCCTCTGCCGCTGACTGGGTTGTTCCGGGACCTCAAACACCACTTCACCACTGCTCCCATCTTGGTTCATGCTGACCCTTCCCGTCAGTTCGACGTGGAGGCCGATTATTTGGATGTTGGAGTGGGGGCTGTCCTGTCCCAACGTTCTGCCCTGGACCTTAAGCTGCATCCCTGCGCCTTCTTCTCCCACCGCCTCAACGCCATGGAGATGAACTACGATGTGGGAAATCGAGAGCTTCTCGCGGTGAAGATGGCATTGGAGGAATGGAGGCACTGGCTGGAAGGGGTGGAACAAAAACCTGGAGTTTCTCCACACCACCATGCGCCTCAACTCCAGGCAAGCGAGATGGGCCCTGCTGTTTCCCGGTTTAACTTTTCCCTCTTTCACCGGCCGGGGTCCAAGAACGTCAAGCCGGATGCCCTGTCTCGCCTCTATAGCCCCACAGTTACTACCCCGAAGCCCAAGACCATCCTTCCCACCTCGTCTATGGTGACGGCACTCAGCTGGGGTATGGGGAAACAGGTCCGGGAGGTGCAGCGGTCCGAGTTGAACCCTGGAGGGGGGGGGCCCAGATAACCGGATGTTTGTGCCTGACTCTGTCTGCTCCACGGTCCTGGAGTGGGACCATTCCTCCAGGCTTGCCTGCCACCCGGACTCCCGTCGGACACTGCCCTTCCTGCGACAACGCTTTTGGTGGAATACTATGGTTCCAGATGCTGCCGCGTTTGTCGTAGCCTGCATGGTCTGTGCTCAGAACAAGATTCCTCGGCAAGCTCCAACTGGTCTTCCGCAACCACTGCCTGTCCCTCACCGTCCCTGGTCCCACATATCCCTGGATTTTGTCACAGATCTCCCCCTGTCTGAGAGCAACACTACCATGCTGACTGTGGCCGATTGGTTTTCCAAAGTCGCCCACTTCATTCCTCTCCTCAAACTACCCTCGGCCAAGGAGATGGCCCAGCTCATGGTGCAGCACGTCTTCCGGATCTATGGACTGCCCGTGGACATAGTGTCTGATTGGGCTCCTCAGTTCTCGTCCCGGTTCTGGAAGGCGTTCTGCACCCTTATTGGGTCGTAGGCCAGCCTGTCCTTTGGGTTCCACCCCCAGTCCAATGGTCAGTCGAAGCGAGCCAACCAGGACCTCGAGACTACTCTGCGCTGCCTGGTCTCCGCCAACCCCACACCTGGAGCCAGCAGCTTGTGTGGGTGGAATACACTCGCAACACACTTCCCTGCTCTGCCACTGGCCTATCACCATTTGAGTGTTCCCTGGGGTATCAACCCCCACTCTTCCCCGAGCAGGAAGAAGAGGTCTGCATTCCTTCTGCCCAGATGTTTGTCCGCTACTGTCGTCGTGCCTGGAGGAGAGCCCGGTCGGCCCTCCTCAAGACCCCCTCCAGGTATCGACGACAAGCGGATCTCCATCAGACCCCGGGTCCTCGGTATCGTCTCGGCAGAAGGTACGGCTATTCACCTGGGAGCTGCCCCTCCATTTGGAATCCCGGAAACTCTCCCCATGGTTTATCGGCCCATTTCCCATCTCTAAAATGATTAGCCCCTCTGCTGTTCGTCTTCTGTTGCCACATACCCTTCGTATACACCCCACCTTTCATGTGTTCAGAGTTAAACCCACAGCCCTTTGTCTCCTCTTTTTGTCTCCACCTCCCTCCAGGTGTTGCCCATATTCCCCATTATCCCATGTGTATTTTATACCTGTGTTCTCTGTTTGTCTGTTGCCAGTTAGTTTTGTTTTGTCAATCCTACCAGCGTTTTCCCTTCTGCTCCTGTCTCTCGAATGTTCCTGTTTTCTATTTTTGACCTTTTCTGCCTGGCCTGACCCTTAGCCTGCCTGCCATCCTGTACCTTTACCCCACCTATCTGGATTACTGACCTCTGCCTACCCTGACCCTGAGCCTGCCTGCCGTCCTGTACCTTTGCCCCACTTATCTGGATTACTGACCCCTGCCCTTGACCTGTCTTTTACCTGCCCCTGTTGGATTAATAAACTGTTGTTAATTTGACGTTATCTGCATCTGGGTGTTACCTAGAAACGTGATATGGATAGTGCAGTTAGCTTGAAATTCAGAGGTTTGTTTTGTTTGCCCTATTCAAATATATCTATTTTGATATAAAGTGTCTCTATAATGGTAAAAAAATATGTTTATAACCTCATACTTTCACTGACCAGATCCAACTTGCTTTATACAGTAATGGTGGCCTGATTCCCAGCTTGTCATACACTCTTAGAAGCAAGGGTTCCAAAAGGGTTCTTCAACTGTTCCCATAGGAGAACACTTTTTGGTTCCAGGCAGAACTCTTTTGGGTTCCATGTAGGGTTCTACATGGAACAAAAATGGTTCTACCTGGAACCAAAAAGGGTTCTTCAAAGCGTTCTCCCATGGGGGCAGCCAAAGAACCCTTTTAGGTTCTAGATACACTCTTACAACAAAAGGTGCTATGTATTTCACCTCAGAGGTGTTGGGTCTGAATGTGTGGGCTGTGTCCTGATTCAGAACTGTCACGACTTCCACCGAAGGTGGCTCCTCTTCCTGTTCGGGCGGCGCTCGGCGGTCGTCGTCACCGGTCTACTAGCTGCCACCGATTTCCTTTTCCTTTTCTGTTGGTTATGTCTGTATTGGTTTCACCTGTTTCTCGTTTGGGGTTTTTGTTCAGGGCTATTTAAGCCGTCTATGTCCGCCTGCTTTTGTGCGGGCTTACTTTCTGTTCTGTTTGTGGATGGTTTGTTTATTTGTTGGACTGTTTTGGTGTCCTGTTTTGGGTAGGTCATATTTTGTCGCCTGTTGTTGTTGGCGTGACCTTGTTCTGACCGGAATAAATACGGAAACCCAAAACCCTCTGCTCTCTGCGCCTGACTCCGCACCCACCACTCCTAGCTACGTAACAAGAACACTGTATATGAACCAGGGAGCCATGGGCCAACTGTATGAGTGCCGACCTGATGTTTCCGAGAGGAACAGGCTAACAGTCTAGCTAACCCCAGGTGTGCTAGCAGCATCAGCGGACAGGAATGAGGGTCATTCCACCAGCCCTGCACCTCGTCCACATACTGCGACCAGCCAAACAGAAATGCCTGCATTTACTGGGCTGCCATGACAATCTGTCAGTTAGTCATGTGCCTGCCTACATGGTCCCCAATGGCTGTGACTAATAGCCACCCACCCAGCCAGCCAGCCCCCCACTGCTGCCCAGCACAGGCCCATGTGTGGATGTCCATCAGATAGGCTATGGGCCCTGCCTCCCTGCATGATTCCCTGCCTGACTAACTACCACACTCCAGGGGAAAGCGGCCCGCCACTCCAATTTCCTATTATAGCGTTGGCTGGCTGCAGGGAGAAGGGCGACGGGAGGAACTGACACAAGAGACAGTTTGGATCTGGGTTGGAAGCTGGGTTGCTAGGGGGAGAGACCCTCCTGCTGACACCATGTGGCCTTATTCTGGGTGAGGTGAGTGGCTGGCTACAGATAGTAATTGGGAAATGCACTCGGATTGCACTCTACTTTTAAATCCTTCCATGAGTGCTGATGGCGAAGTAAAATAATCTCTCCAAAACAATGTAAGGACTTTACCTCTCTAAGAGGGATACTGCATCCAGTCTATTCTTTCACACCATCTAGGTTTAAAAAAAACAAAAATGCACATTTTATTGTCTAACATTTAGATAAAAGTCTGTGTCACTCGAGCTTGCAAACAGAAATGTTGTCAAAGTCAAACATGTCTCCACTTTTTCCTTTACATACTGCTTTTTCAAAGATACAATACTTCCCCGTCTCGATACTTCTGCAACAACCCTTTACTCTGTATCTGTCAAGTCAGCAAAGGGATTGAAGCCTCTTTTTCCAGACCCTAGAATCACACTGGACCTTGCTTGCTGCCAGTGACAGGTGTTGGCCTGACATTTGACTGATTAGCTGAGATATGGAAGGTGTGACATAACGAGAGACAGGCCGTTACTGTATGAAATACAATGTGACAAAAATAGACCGGCTTAAATAGAGCACATTGGTACAGTAAGGAGCGAATTCAATGAAAGTGTATATGGAAAATAGTATGCGAAAAATGTCTCAATGACAGAAACGAAAGGCAATAATCTTCATTGGAGTATTATAATCTAAACCTGTCTGCGGGATTTCAGCATATACAGCAGCTTCAGTGACAAAGACAGACCACACGGCTGATCCCAGACAGTAAACAAAGCATGAACAGTGTGTGTTGGAAAACCAGTACTAACCCATCATTGTAATCAGATGCCATTTACCTCTCATTCTACGCTTTAATGAGTGTGACACTTGTGTTGGTGATGCAATTAGCTATTTTTTGATACCTTGTTTGCATGGAGAGACCATGGGAGAGACAAGTGAGTCACAGACCAAAAGTTAGCCAGGCACTAAGCCACGACCCCATGAGTTCACCAGGAGCTAGAGACTGTCTCCGCGACTCAACCCCTCACACGAATAGCCACTGTTGGTCTTTGAAGGTGTTTAAAGGCAAAGTTAGCGGGCTGCTATGGGCCCATGCTCTTAGATACTAAAATTAGCCAATGAGCGTTTCCATTTCATGGGCCTGCTGCCACTCGACACCAACATGGTTACTCCAATATGTGGGGTAGCTAGCTGCTTCCTGTGTTACTGGTCAGTTTGGCCACACCGGCTTCTGCGTCTATTTCGGTACAGACACTTTTCTGTGCTCAACTTTTAGTGTCCTTTGCCCCATTGCATTTACCACATGGATCTCAGTGCTTGAGTAAGTTCAGGGACTTCTCTTTGGCTCTTTCTTTATTGCAACAACACTTTTTTCCTGCTTGTAAAGTTGTTGTTACACACGCCTATGTTTTCTTTTAGCAGGGGGCCGTGGATTCATCTCTCTACCCCAGACATGGAATACACAATCAAAAGGTAAAGCAGCATTTGATCTTCATATGTGGTAATAACTGTCCAATGCATGGACATGTGAGGGGATATTTGGATCACATAGGTTTCACACAGTTTTTATGTTTGGGGTGAAGAGCTCACAATGTGGACCTTCTACAGTAATACCTAAACATCACACATGTCACAGGTACATAACAAACGTGATGTCATCCTTTGCTGTCAATATTCAATACTTTTTATTTTTATGATATCATATGCATATACAGTACGAGTCAGAAGTTTGGACACACCTACTCATTCAAGGGTTTTTCTTTATTTTGAATATTTTCTATATTGTAGAATAATAGTGAAGACATCACAACTATGAAGTAACACATATGGAATCATGTAGTAACCAAAAAATGTTAAACAAATCAAAATATATTTTATATTTTAGATTCTTCAAAAGAAGGCATCCTTTGCCTTGATAACAGCTTTGTACACTCTTGGCATTCTCTCAACCAGCTTCACCTGGAATGCATTTCCAGCAGTCTTGAAGGAGTTCCCACATATGCTGAGCACGTTGGCTGATTTTCCTTCACTCTGAGGTACAACCCATCCCAAACCATCTCAATTGGGTTGAGGTTGGGTGATGGTGGAGGATTAGTCATCTGATGCAGCACTCAGTCACTCTCCTTATTGGTCAAATATCCCTTTCACAGCCTGGAGGTGTGTTGGGTCATTGTCCTGTTGAAAAGCAAATAATAGTCCCACTAAGCGCAAATCAGATGGGATGGCGTATCGCTAAAGAATGCTGTGGTAGCCATGCTGGTTAAGTGTCCATAAGTCCATATGTGTTATTTCATAGTTGTGATGTCTTCACTATTATTCTACAATGTATAAAATAGTAAAAATAAAGAAAAACCCTGTAATGAGTAGGTGTGTCCAAACTTTTAACTGGTATTGTGTATATATATACAGTAAATACACTACCTTTTAAAAGTTTGGGGTCACTTAGAAATGTCCTTGTTAATTAAAGAAAATTACAATTTTTGTCCATTAAAATAAGATAAAATTGATCAGAAATACAGTGTAGACATTGTTAATGTTGTAAATGACTATTGTAGCTGGAAACGGCAGATTTTTTATGGAATGGACTTGGACTTATGGACTTGTGAGACGTCTGTTTCTCAAACTAGACACTCTAATGCACTTTTCTTTTCTTTCTATTCTCGTCACAGACAGTTTGCGCTGTTCTGTGAAGGGAGTAGTACACAGCGTTGTACGAGATCTTCAGTTTCTTGGCAATTTCTCGCATGGAATATCCTTCATTTCTCAGAACAAGAATAAACTGACGAGTTTCAGAAGAAAGGTCTTTGTTTCCGGCCATTTTGAGCCTGTAATCGAACCCACAAATGCTGATGCTCCAGATACTTAACTAGTCTAACGAAGGCCAGTTTTATTACATCTTTAATCAGAACAACAGTTTTCAGCTGTGCTAACATAATTGCAGAAGGGTTTTCTAATGATCAATTAGCCTTTTAAAATTATAAACTTGGATTAGCTAACACAACGTGCGATGGAGTGATGGTTGCTGATAATGTGCCTCTGTACACTTATGCATACAAAATCTGCCGTTTCCAGCAAAAATAGTCATTTGCAACATTAACTATGTCTGATGTTATTTTAATAGACAAAAAAACATTCGTATATATATATATATATATATATACTGTATATATACACACACTAATGTTTTTATATATATATATATATATATATATATATATATATATATATATATATATATATATATATCAATTTAATAAACCAACTAAAGTTTTTTTATGAAAGTCCAGACATTTTATGAGAGCTATGGGGCGGAACTTTTAAGACAGTGTTTGTTATGTTGCTGGCAGTAATGTAACATTTACTGTTTTTTACTGTACGCATAATGCATATTCCTGTACATTGACTGTATATTACTGAATATTTACCTTGGGGTGTGATAGATAGCCTCTGTGCTGTAGTTCCTTCTCTGCTATTAATAAACCAACCAGATGCTGGGAAATCACCGTCTCTCTAACTGGTTTCAAATTATAAGCACTGGAAAATAGCTTACTGCCAGCCAAATTCTTCTTCTGAAAAGTGGATGCATTCTTTCATCTTAACTCATGAATAGTGGTTACAATGACTTAATACAGTATATTGTTTTATATTGAGGACAAAGGACTGAAAATGCATGTGTGTGACCTTCGTTATGTTGTAATGACCGTCCGCAGAGAGAGGCCTATAAATGGCTGGATAACTGTTATTGATCTTGGCATGATCTTTGAACTTGGACATGAATCTGAAATCATGTCTCTTCTGTGCTTTTGAATCAAGTTTTACTCAGGGTGTTTTATTGAATACAACTCTAAGGCTCATTCTATACATTCAGTACCCTCACTCTGTTTGTGTGTATATTTATCTCAATCAGTGTAGCTCGTTTTAAGGAGTGTCCCAGTTGTTTTGGGTATTTTTGTTTTTGAATTATACACTGCTCAAAAAAATAAAGGGAACACTTAAACAACACAATGTAACTCCAAGTCAATCACACTTCTGTGAAATCAAACTGTCCACTTAGGAAGCAACACTGATTGACAATAAATTTCACATGCTGTTGTGCAAATGGAATAGACAAAAGGTGGAAATTATAGGCAATTAGCAAGACACCCCCAAAAAAGGAGGCCGGCCAAACCCTCCCCTAACCCGGATGACGCTGGGCCAATTGTGCGCCACCCCATGGGTCTCCCGGTCGCGGCCGACTTCGACAGAGCCTGGACTCGAACCAGGATCTCTAGTGGCACCAGGATCTTTTTAGACCAGTGCGCCACTCAGGAGCCCCCCCCCAGTTTTGTATTAACAGTGAAGTTGACCAATATGTGCCAATTGTTAAGCTCCCAGGTCAGAATATCGAAATGGGTTAATGAGCTATTCCAGGCACTCACCCAGATAGCTAAACTAAGCTAAGCAGCTGCTGCAAAGTGTACTGTGAATGATGCCGTGATTTAAGGGTATTCTCAGTGTACTGATGTAAACTTAGTCTCCATTTAAAATGTTTAAAGACCATTGTGGTGTGTGATTTCCTTATATATGCTTGACTATCAATCACAATATGAAAATATATAATAAGTAAAGTACTGTATGTCCATTGTAAAGGTCACCCCATGTCACGTACTAATGCGCAAGCAACATGCTACCCACATGGTTGTACATATATATATATATATATATATATATATATATATATATATATATATATATATATATATATATATAAGACTAGCATGTAGATACAGGGCAGTACAGGGCAGAATGGGCATTAGCGCCTATAAAATCTCAGTATTTATTCTCATGCTGTTCATAGCCATTGTCATGCTTGGTGTTTAGTAAAGGGCCTAAAAGCATATTCCTTTTCTTAAAATAGCCTGCGGTATGGTACGTGTTTGGGGTGTACATAGCTACGAGATAGTTGAGTTCACACATGTCATATACACAAAGGTCAGAGTGAAATATATGGTATGCCAAACAATTTAAAGTGCTATCAGAATGGACACAGTCTTTCTCATACCGTTAGGAGGAATTGCATAAAATAAATACCACAATGTCTAGCTGGTAATGTATTAAAATGATTAGGCTGATGAAATGTAAACTCATGCTTCTCAAAAAAATGCCCAGAACTTTCCTTCGGCAAAAAACTGTACATGCTTCTCTATACAATGGATACAGCAATGACGTTATGACGTTCCAGTGCTTCCTCTTTGATTGTGACACTGTATCTCTTTCCCAGGAAGATGGTGAGCTGACCAAACTGGGGGACCATACAGACTCAAACATCTTCAACCTTCTGCAGAGGTGTGATCGGTGTCAACTATCAGCCTTCACCATGACCTGCGTGGAGAAGCGTCAATGCGTGAGCCACCGGAGCACCATGCTCCACCACCGCTTCCCCAACGGCTTCACTGAGATCTTCATGGACGAGACGGATCGAGAGGTCAGCACTCTCACCGACCGCGCCTTCCGGAGCCTGTGCATCGGAGACGAGGCCGCCTACAACGATGAGTTCTCATACGGATACCCTTTCAGCTGTCACAAGCCCCTAGTGGAGGAGCCCCTGAAAAGGACTAAAGACACTGGTAAAAAGCACCAAATCAATGGTGCCATTGGCACTCAACCCTGGAAGCAGCAGAAGAGCATGTCCAGTTTGACTCTCCTCAAGACATTTAGTGCTACAGAGGAGAAATGTGAGGACATGCTGATTAAAAGCGGTGATTTTAAGGACACTAATGGAGACTCTTGGGATAAGTCGGCCCTCCTCAGCATCGAAAGGGAACTATCGGAATTCTCCTCAGATTATAACAACTTCATAGCCAAGAAATTAGGCAAGGATGCAAAGTTCTCAAAGACAAAAAACTGCAAATCCAACTTCAAGCTGCGGAAACTGAACATCAAAAACTGTTTCCTCCACAGCGAGTTCAGCCCATTCCAATCGTGGAGGGATTTTAACCGCTTTCCGTTCGGCCAGGAAGACATCGCCTCCATTCCCCATGTGGTGGACAACCTCCCTAAGTGGTATGACTCCCCTTTATACAAAGAGCTGACTGAGGCACATAGAATAGAGACTTTGCGTGCAGAGGAGATGGAGCAGCAGTGCCAGAAACCAGTTGAACCCCCTCCTCCTCGTCCTCCACCCAAGGTTCTGCCAAAACCCTCTGCCCCTGAGAAGAGGTGTGCATCAGACACCTCTTCTCAGGGTGAAACCAACACCCCCTGGAGAAGAAACAGAGTGAGAGTCAAGAGTGCTGTGCCTGTCAACCAACCAGGACTACTTTGCACTCCCACTGAAACCCCCAAAACGGTGGAGAAGAGTCCTCTGCCTTATAAAAAGGAAGTCAAGTCGATAAAGGTGAACAAAGTGGAGGAGCCGTGCTCTTTGACCTCCACTCCATTCAGCATTTCTCAGCTGATGACACCCATAATACCATCCAGACAGGCCACAGACACCTCAGAGGTCCTGTCAGCAGTGCTCTCTCCCTCTCTCCTTGATCTCACCCGCCTAGACTTAGAGCATGTGTCGCCAGTCAAATCGAGGTCGACCCCAGAGGTCACCAAACGAGATAGCTACAAATCCATCGCGTCCAGTTTGTTGTTCAACCTCAAGGATAACAGGAAGAGGGTCAAGAGCAGGTACAGCCCGCCAAAGTTCAAAACCGAACAGGTGGATCGACGTACTCTGTCTCCAAAGCTGCTGGAACATAGACTACTCAAATATGCACAAGCTCCTTCTGACGTTACAGCGTCTGGCTTCAGTACACCTGCCATTCTAGCCTCTGGCTTCAGTACACCTGCCATTCTAGCCTCTGGCTTCAGTACACCTGCCATTCTAGCTTCCGGCTTCACTACACCTGCCATTCTATTAGATGGACAACCTATCTGTAGCCCTGATGTTTCGGAATCTAGCAATGCTCGTCTTAGGAAATATCTAGATTCTGATATATCAGACGATTACTTGATGTCCAACTTATTGCAAACCAAAAGAGAGGCTGCGGGTAGCAGGAGCACCGGGTCTCCCTTTTCACACCCAAAGGTGAACAAGAGCCCTCTGACTAAGAAACAAATGTACCCAACTCTGAACTTGTACAATAGTCTTGTAGAGCCAGAAATGAAACACTTCTCACCGTCTATGAATAAGGATATCACACCAAACAAAGGGCTTTCTCCGAATATGTCAGACAACACAAAAGACCAACCTACTACACAAAAGGAAGGGATTTCTCAGAATATATCAGAAAAGCCAGTAAAAGAGATGTCGGAGCTAAAGGAGAAAGGCGTTGGTGACCAGCCTGTACATACAAGAACGAATAGGGAAGCATTACCTATAGCACAAAACAAAGTGTTATCTCCAAATATAACAGACAATGGGAAACAGCCAACAAAAGACACAGTGGAATTTAAGGAAAAACATATTGATGAACAGACTGCAAATACAAGAGAAGCATTCACAGCTACTAGGGACACATTAATAACAGCTCAACATGAAATGCTGTCCTCAAATAGAACATACAACACCAATATGTCAACAAAGGACACGATAGAGTTAAATGTCAAAGACAGTGTGGAAGAGGTTATGAGAGCCGGTATGGAAGCAATATTTACCACCCGAAACAAACTACTCTCTCCCAATAGAACAGAAGCTGTTGAAGCATTAACCAATAAGAACAACATTGTCAAAACAGAGGACCCTCAAGTGAAAGATGAAAAGGGAATTGTAGTAGAGGATAGACATTTGTTTTATTCATTTTCAGTGCCAAGGCCAAGCTACAGACAGATAGAGCCACAGACAACAGGTGACATTTATCCAATGGAAAACATCATCACCGATGGATTAATAGAAAGTGCAGACAAAGAGAAAGAGTGTATTGTGGCAGAAAAAGAGAAGGAGCCTGTTAAAAAGCAAGGCAGGTTTAAGCATATATTTTCAGCGAGACAGAACAACTACATTAAAAGCCAAAGATATGCAATGATGGAGAATGGTGAGGAAGAGCAGGAGGAGGAAGATGTAGAACCTAAAATGGAGGTGAATAATAAGAAAGACATGGATAAGGAAGTACAGGATACAGAGAAGGCAGTGCACAAAGAAATGAAAGATAGTGAAAATATAATAAGTGACTTACATGCACTTAAGGAGCTGGAGAAGGCCAGATTGGGTGGACGCCATATCAAGGACGGTGAGAATTTGAAGCCCAAACCAATGATAGACGGGGAGGCAAAAGCGAAAAACGATTTAATCTCAAGGGAGCTTAGGAACATTAAAAGGGGTATTCTTTCAATGCGAGGAAACACGTTCGCTAAAAAAGAGTTATTTGCGAATAAAGGGAAGGAGCAAGCTAAGCATGATGTATTCTCAAAGCTAGACAACGTTGTAGACAACACATCTTTGATCAATGACAATTACGACAAGGCTAAAATGGCACTTGAGGAAATCATATCGGAGAGAGCAAAGAAACGTAAAAAGAAAGTATTTAACAATAAAGAACTTGAAAACAATAGAGTCCCTGATGAGAACCCTGATGATAGTTATAATGTTAGAGTCCAAAAGAGTAGACCAGCTAGACAGGATTATACCAGGAAAGCAACAGAGAGGAAACAAAATGAGGCGAGAGGGAGGCTAGGGGATCTGAAGGATCATCATCAGATACAAGAAATTCTTTCCCAGACTGAGACAAAACTTGGTGAAAATCACCGATTAGGTGCCACAATCGATACTGAACCAAATAAACTGGCAACAAGATATATCAGGGAGGAGCAAGTGCAAGAAAACATAATCAATAATGTCAGTGACTCAGCAGAGGAGAGTGATAGAACCGTAGCTAAACAGTTATCTGTTGAAACAAGAGATGACACCTCTAAAAATGACGAGGCAGTCACAGAGGAGAGTCAACCAGACGCGCCAGTTATCAAACCAAAGGTACCACCGAGGAGCAAGAAGGGGAACACTAAAAAAGAGGACAGCTCAGAGAAGGTGAAAGAATGTGCAAATGTAATGGATATAATTGAGGAGGATATAAAGAACAAACACTTTTCAATTAGGGATAGTAAAAATGATAACATTCTACTAGAAGAGAACACACACGCAAGGGGCAAGATCTCAAATACAGAGGCCCTTGATGCAAAGATAAAAGCTGATAAACAAACAGATGCACTTGAAACAGAGAAGACAGCTGAGCAAGAGAAGCGTTTTATACAAAATAAACACCACGTTGGTCTGCCAGGAGAGTACTGCAAATATCCACATGAGGCAAATACCTGTTTTTCCCCCAGTGAAGAGAAGGAAAAAGAAATGAAGGCTCTATTAAATGCAAGGAAAACTAACACACTTCCTCTGAAGAAACTCAAAGCAGAACAAATGCAACACAATATTGAACAGGAACAACTGTGTGTGAGAAGGAAGGCCCCTTTAAAACCAGACAAGGATCATTCAAAACCTTTAAACCAAGTAAACACCAGTACTGAGGATGAATCAATAATGAAAAAAGATAGCATGAAAAAGATTCAAGCAACTGAAGAGTCTGACAAATCAGTTAGGATTTGTGAAGATATTGTACAAGTTGATGAAGTACCTGACCAAGATATTAGAGACACATTAGTGACCCCGTTGTCAAATGGCAGTAGTATAAATCCAAGTCAACAGAATCAAACCAGTATGTCCTCGAAGTCATCATATTTCTTTGTTGAAAATACATTGCAAAGAAATCTTGAAACAGACTCAAACATCTATCATTCTTTGGAGAATTTGATTGCAAAAGTAGAGGACGTTGAGGAAGGAGTAGAGGATGGTCCAGAACGTGTGAGAGGAGATTTGGAGAGGACAGAAGTGGAGTATTACTCTGTAAGTGATCATGAAAATAAGGATGTTGAAGACAAGCCAGTAGTTCGTCCCAGGCGAGACAGAGAAACATCCCTGAAGGAGGAAAAAGAGCCGAGAGCCAGAGAGATGGACAAAAGAGGATGGTTCCAGAGCCCCATGGACAACACAAACAATCAAACACCAACATCTCAGTCCAACGTCTCTTCGCCCGTTCTGGGGAAACCGGCTCTATTCAAAGTGAAAGACAACATATTAAATGATCATGTCTCGCCTGTAACCAAGACAGGGAAACCGGTTCTGGACAAGACAAACCATGACCCATTGCAGCGTGCGCCGTGGTCACCCAGGGAGAGCTTGAGTGGCTCTGAGAAAAGCGAGGAAGAGCATCTCGATCATCCAAAAACATCCATTGGAATGCAGTCACCCGATAATGCCGTCACCACACCAGACAAACACTTCAAATCCGAAGATACGGCATCTCCCCACTCTTCACACTCACTGCTGTCTCCCTCAAAACTAACCCCCGAGCACAATCGGAAAGGCCAACGTGCGCCGTGGTCACCCAGGGAGAGCTTAAGTGGCTCTGAGAGGGGCGAGGAAGACCATCTTGAAATCCCCGAACTCCATGCTGCTAGCATTACAACCGACAAACACCTCAAACCAAGAGAGACGGCATCTCACCACTCACCACTCACCCCACTGTCTCCCTCAAAACTGACCCCCGAAAACAGCCAAAGAGGCCAGCAATACGGGTCTTTCCTCACAGTCACACAGGAATACAACAAACATTCAGGGCTAAGCCCATCATCAGAAGAAGGGGCAAGCACAATGGATACAGCTGATGACACCCCAGACGTTTACAAGGTGCCCAGCGAGAGGTCGGGTTCTGTCTGCAGCGGCAACAACACCCAAGGCCCCGGCAGACCGCCCGTGGTTCCTCCCAAGTCCGAGAAGGCCCTCTTCAAAGCCATGAAGCTGACCACCAGGAGGATCCAAAAGGAAGAGAAGGAAAGTCAACCTCAAAAGAGCCACAGTAGTAGTAAGAGCTGTAGTAGTAGAAGTGACAAAAACAAGAGGGATAAATCATTGGAGCAGAAAAGTAGTAGTAGTGATAGTAGTGAGAAACATCGTACTAGAGAGAAGCGACATCAGGAAAGGACAGAACACAGAGGCCGTAGCAGTGAGAGGCACAGCCTTGGTGAATCAGAGCATCGAGGCCGTTGTAGTGAAAAGCACAGGCACAATGAATCAGAGAGCCAGGCCCGTAACAGTGAGAAGCACCACAATGGTGTACCCGAACATCAGAGCCATAGCAGTGACAAGTCCAGGCAAGAAAGAACAGAGCCCAGCAGTCGTAGCAGTGAGAAACACAGGCATGGGGAATCGACGCGTCAAGAATGCAGCAGTGACAATCAGAGGCATGGAGAATCCGAGCGCCATAGGAGTGAGAAACACAGCTGCGAGAAGCCAGAACAGAGAATCCATAGCAGTGACAGAGCTGTCAGTGAGCATAAAAGTCAGAACGGTGAGAGATCCATGACTGGGAGACAACAGCGCCATAGAGCTCAGAGCATGGACAGACACATTGGCAATAAAGCAGAAGGGAGAATTCGGAGCAGTGAGACATCTCCTAGGGAAAGACCGGAGCCGAGGAGTCAGCGTATTGAGAAGTCTATTAGGGAGGAGCTGTCTCAGAGGGGCCGAGCCCGCGAGAGATCCAACAGAGAGAAACTAGAACACAGAAACCACAGTGTTGACTCCTATGCCAGTGACGTTATAGACTTGACATCACCTCACCCTAATCTATCCCGCCAGTCAAGTTACACCAGCCAGTTCTCCCGTCAGTCCAGCATCGAGCACTGTTATGCCTCCTTCCCAATGACCCAACGGAAGTTGTTGCAGGACCCAGACTCTGGGCAGTACTTCGTAGTCGACATGCCCGTCCAGGTCAAGACGAAGACCTTCTTTGATCCAGAAACTGGGAATTACGTGCAGCTACCTGTTCAACCTTCAGAAGGCCCCGTGCCTCAGGCCTCCACCATGGAGGTGATGAACGCACCAATGGTGCTCTACCACGGTTCCTTTGTCCCAGTGCCTGTCTCATCCATCCCATCACAGAAATCCACTGTCCACCCCTCACAGCTGGACCAGGAAGACTTTGAACAGATGCGGGAAAGGCAGCGGTATAAACACAATAACGAAGGCCATCCTTACCTAGAGCCGGTGTATGGCTCACAAGACCACATGCTAGGGGAGTTCTTAGGCACTGAGGACATTTATGACTGTATGAACTGATAGGGCTTTTATCAACTTCGTGAGAAAAGTTTAAGTGTTGAAGTGGAGAGTTAATTTGCATTTGTGGTTAATCCGAGCTACTGTAGAGTTAATATTATAAATGCCATTTGGGAGTGTCTGACTTCAGGGATTTATGTATGATTAGGATATGATTCATAAATGTTTTTGATGGAAAATGACAGCATAAAGAAAAAGACATGGAAGTTCTATGTACATATGTATTTTCACATGTAGACAGGAAGTTTGGTTGTAAATCTTGAGAGGGTTTTTATGAATATAATTGAAGTGGTGTTCCACCTCTTTTCATGAATTGTTGTAATGTTTTATTGATATGGCAAGTTTTGCTTTTTGAGACTATTGTTCCACAAAGCTGTTTGCCCTCACAAATAACACAATTTTGACGGATTTGTATTTTTATTTAAACAAAAAGGACACATTATGTTTAGATCTACGTTTCAGTAGTCAATACCAATATCAATTTCGTTATTTTCATTCTAATATACAGCATGCACTGTGTTTTGCATGCACGCGTTTAAATATTTCTTGCAACTGAATATTGAAATTCGCATATTCTGTTTCATGCTAATATCATAAAATGTATGATATTTACATTTATTGTAAGTGGCAATAATTGATAATTGTAAAACGATTGGAAATACTTGGAGATACTTGGAAATATGTTTGGCAGTATTTTGAATTTAATGACTAGATAAAGCAGGGCTGCATTTTGTTTTTGTAAATCATTCCAATAAAAAAAACTTCTGAAGAACTAGGGTTATCCTTTGTTGTAATTTCATAATCTTGATGTTGTAAAAATATATCTTTTTTACATTTCAAAAAGTGATTTTTATCAATTTTAAAATGGCTTACCTTTTCATAGGTACCAAGACTTGATGATCAGGCCTACACTGCACTTCCTACACCGCATTGTAATGCTTTTCCATTTTGTTTTGTTCATCTCAATTTATGGCGAGAGATCTTTTACTGTGATTGCAAGATTGGCTTTTTATATGTGAAATTTAGCCCTCTGGCGTCATCTAGTGTGTATTGTTCATTACATTGAAGAGGGAAATCACAAACCTAGTGTATGATATAGCAAACAAACAACAAGATGAAACCACATTTGTAGGCCCTACACGATTTAGTTACTAGGACATCGGACTTTCATATAGTTACATATCCATCCCATCACAGTGTTTCTTAATCCTGATTCACATTTGAATCAGCACCACACAGCTGATTCAAATGATTAACTCATTATCAAGTTGTTGTGATCTGAATCAGGGGTGTACAAAAATATAGGATCTTAATTTGAGCCAGTTTGCAACAGCAGGAAAATAATCCTACAGCAACTGGAAATGTGAATTATTATGTGGATTATAATGGACCTTTTTGCAGGGGTTCAAACATTTGTCAACCCCTAAAATCTGTACGTTTTAAATGTCCTACATTACAGGAAAGTTATTCTGCAACAGGGTGATCAAATTAAGATCCTACATCAGTAGTGCTAAGGCAAAACCAAAAATGTGAGCCCATTATGACACCATGACACAAAAATATGTTGATAATGCATGTAAGGAAGGCCAGCATTCGTAATATAGCAATACCCTCAGGGCATTTATAAACCACCCTGACGCTTAATTTCTGCACCTTGGTCGGTGACACGGTGACTTCCATTAGGCCTACTGCCATTGCCCGGCCTCAGAGCCTTATCAAATATCAACATAAACATGTTCAATTGCAACAACCAACTTTAATTTCTTACAAAAACATCCATTTATACATGAATCACTGGACATACCGTTAATATTTTCAATTCAATCAAGATTTCTGAAAGCTGTTCAAAATGAAACCATATCGTCATACTGTTTCAGAACCACGTTATCCTTGTCGTTGGAGAGCGTTGGAGCGTGCATGACGGACTGCACAGTCGCATGATTCGTGGCACGGAAACTCTTTCAGAGTGGGAACGGACAGGAGCCCTTGCAGTGGTAAGCATTGTAACCCCGTGGAGATTTGATCCAGCCGATCTCCTCGAAGTCCACAAAGAGGGGCGTGACATGGGGCGGCTGCGGGGATAACTTGGTGCTGCGCGTTTCCTCCTGCTCCTGCTGTCTTGAGGCGATACTTTCGCAGGATTGTCAGGTGTTGTGGCGTGGCTGAAATGTCCTACAAAAATGTAAATGAGAAATAAATATATCAGTATTTTAATAATCTCTGACCGTTACAACAGCAAACCTCCACATTTCTCAGAATATGATTTGATAATTGACAGCCTAGCAATATGGTTGGTGAAATGTTTGGGCTAAACATTCTTTGATGAACGAAGTCCAATTCACAGCAAAGAATCAGAGAAACATTTATTTTCAAAATGTAATTATCCCTGTTTGTTCAGACCTGCAATTAGTCATAGGCCCATTATTACGTTTAAACATCCCGCACACCAGATTATAAAACATGTAGTGAACGAAAATGAAAGACAGCAACGTCCTCGCATTGTGTTTAGACCCCGCGTCCTCCGGGTCACCCTGTCCCGTCTTGGCTAAATGCCCAATGGGCACAAGTGTGACAGTATGCGTGTGAACAGCCTTTGCAGATGTATTTCTTACAACTGCAGCACACCGTATGTGTTCTGTTGTCCTTCTTCGGTGGGCAGAGCTGACACCTCTTCCTCTTCCTCATGCTGTTGACGAGCCGTAGCACTCTGTAGGACTTTGACAAGTGATGACACCGCTTCGGTGCGGGGGAGATGTTGCCTTCTTTGGATCAGGGGCTTCACAAGTGCCTTTCCCAGCTGCTCCAGGAACACCCTCCTCTTGTTCCGCTTCCGAGGCATCCAGTCAGGCTTGATCTCTCGCCATATGACAAAGGCGTTGTAGGAGGACACGCCGAGGATGTTGTGGAAGACGACCAGGGGCCAGCGGGCAGTCATCCGTCTGCAGCTGTACGTGCCGACCACCTTGTCTAGGTTGTCCACGCCGCCCTTGTTGCAGTTGTAGTCTAGGATGACGACCGGCTTCCTGTCGCGGCGATCGCTGACTTGGGCCTCTGTGTGCAGCGTGCTCAGAAGTAGCGCGTTCTTATTTTTCTTTGCCAGGTAGGACACTAGAGTTGCGGTGGGCGTGAAGGCAAACCTGGAGGACAGGACCTATCTGACTCGAGCAGCGCCGGCAGGAGCTCGGCCTTGTTCTTTCTCACCGTGCCCACCATGGTGAGGTTCCTCTCGAGGAGCCGCTGTCTCAGTTCGTAGGAGGTGAAGAAATTTTCACACATGACATTGCGACCGCTCAGTCCCGTTGTCAGATCGAGGACGACGCACATCCCCTGGTTCTTCTCGGGGCCTCCGCTGGCCGCCTTGCCGGTGTACACTTGCATCTTCCAAGCGTAGCTGGACTTGGCGTCGCAGGCCACCCATGACTTGATGCCATATTTCGCCGACTTGCTGGGAATGTACTGACGGAAAGGACAGCGGCCTTTGGCAAGGGGAGAAGAGATTAGCCTCATTACCGGCTCATTGGAGCCAACGTCTTTTATGTTAAACACACACATCTACTACTGCTACCTCTCTATACACACACACACACACACACACTACCTCTGAACGGGACCAGTTGCTCGTCCACTGTCACGTCAGGCCCCGGGTTGTAGAGGGCCGGCAGCCGCGCCTCCCAATGGTCCCAGACCTCTCGTATGGCTGCGAGTTTGTTTGTGGCGAGCCTCACGGGTCTCGACTGGCGATCGTCGAATCGCAGCAGCCTCGAGTACTTGTGAAAGACCTTGAGCGGCATGGTGGCTCAGAACATGGTCCTGCCGCTCTCAGCGTCCCACAGGCTGGCCGCGGCCTTACCTCGGGACCTGTAGACGCCCGCTAGGATCAGCAGCCGGACGTAGGTGCGCAGGTCGGTGGCGTCCATGGCTCGCCAGCCGTCGCCGTATTTACTCGCCCCGTGCAGATTTGTCATTTCCAGAATTATCCTTTCTATCGCCGGTGTGACGAACAGGTGGAAGGTGGACGCGATGTCGCGGGCGTGAGTCACGGCATAGGCTGTGGGGCCCGGAGTCTCGTCCGGCCCAGCGTGGCAGATCACACAGGCCCTGTGGCGGCCATAGGTCACGGGGGATCATTTGATATTGCCGTTTTTCGACAGCAACGTCTCCCTTTGGGCTCGAGCCGAGGCGATCTCTTCCTCGTGTTCGTCCTCTTGTTCGTCCTCGGGGGCTTCCTCCGGGTCTTCCTCCGAAGAGCACGAAGACGCCTGGTCGGCCTCGCGCTCGGGGTTGTATTCCTCCCCGTCTTCATCTTCCGAAACCTCTTCCTCCTCCTCCTTGGAATCAGAGTAGTCTTCTTGGTCGACGCTGGAGAAGATCTGTCCTAGAACCTGCGCAGCGTGAAATGCACAGCCATGGCGGCTTGGGTCCACTGATCGGGTCCACTGAGCAGCGGGGAAGAGCACACGGCATGGGGTTACCGATGACTTTGTGTGCCGCTGACAATATTATTATCCTCTCTACGGCCAGCTTACACAGGAGACGACGTGAATCGACGAGGCGCGTGTTCGCCACTGTTGCGCCCCTGGGCGTATGTAGCTATGTGTGCAGTTCACCCACTCTTGCACACACAGCGGGGCATGTCTGGGCGTGTGTAGTCGTGTGTGCAGTTCACCCGTGCACCACTGGGCTGTCCTCTTGCACACACAGCGGGGCATGTCTGGACGTGTGTAGCCCTGGCTGGGTCACTCTGACCCCAAGCACAGCCGGGGAGCCCCCACTTCACACAGTACACACAATAGCATACACCTCCCTAGTGGCTGGCTGGGCCACTCTGACCCCGAGCACAGCGGGGGAGCCCCCACTTCCCACAGTACACAAAATAGCATACACCTCCCTAGTGGCTGGCTGGGTCACTCTGACCCCGAGCACAGAGGGGGAGCCGCACACAACCTCGCCACTCGCAGACTCTCTACACACACAGTACACACACAATTACATACACCTCCCTAGTGGCTGGCTGGGTCACTCTGACCCCGAGCACCGAAGGGGAGCCGCACACAACCTCGCCACTCCCAGACTCTTTACACACACAGTACACACACAATAACATACACCTCGCTAGTGGCTGGCTGGGTCACGCTGACCTCCAGCACAGATCACAGAAGGGGAGCCCTCCAAACACAGGGCATGGGTCACTCTGACCCCGAGGACCACGGGAGGGTTAAGACCTTAACAAATATATTTTTTTTAAATCCCCCCAAAATTGCGGTCAAAATTATTGACACCCCTGTTTTCAATACTCTATAGCAACAAAAAAAAGTTTTATTGTCACATACACCAGACAGATGCAGTGAAATGTGTTGTTTTCCAAGGTCAGCCACAGTAGTACAAAGTATGGTTAAGTGCCTTGCTCAAGGGCACATCGGCAGATTTTTCACCTTCAAACTAGCCACCATTCAGTTACTTACCCAACGCTTTAATGGCTAGGCTACCTGCCACCCACTCTTCACCCAGTACCAGGACATTTTAGCCAAAAACCTGGTTGCCTCTGCCAGGAGGCTTTGGCCACAAGTGGATCTTCCAGCAAGACAATAACCCCAAGCACTAATCAAATTACACAAATACATGGTTAACTGACCACAAAAGAAACATGTTGCAATAGCCATCTCAGTCTCCGGACTTGAACCCCATTGAAAACCGGTGGTTTGAATTGAAAAGGGCAGTCCATACCCGCAGACTAAGGATATCAAGGATCTGGAAATGATCTGTATGGAGGAAATTCCCTCCCAATGTGTTCTCCAATCTCATAAAACATTTTAGAAATAAGATCAGGGTTGTTATCGTCAAAGGGAGGATGCTTGAGTATTGAAAACAGGGGTGTCAATACTTTGACCACTTTTATATTTTGTATTATTTGTTAAACAAAACTTTTTTCTTTGAGTAATTGTATTAGTATATCAGAATATCATTTCCCCGTTTTTGGGGGGCAGGCATACAATATAGCTCAGTATTTGTATTATGTATTTTATACAGTACATTTTGCTCATCTTTATCAAGGGTGTCAATAATTACATACCCCACAGTTATTCTGTGTCTGAATATATACAAAAACTGAAATTCTGACCAGCTAGTTGACCTTGATTTAGTGATCGATTAGTGGTCGAACATCTTCCATCGTCTGAGAATATAACTACTGTAGATAGGCATTACCCTCGGGTGATTCTCCCTGTCTCTCAGAAGACGGCAGGACCGACTCAATCCACTTACCCGATGGCAGCGTAATAACAACCTGAATACCACTATTCTCCTCGCTGTTGCGAATCCTGCAAATCCACTTGGAACACCTGTCATTGGGAAAACAAATGATGTGATTAAAATATTGAAAAAGTCATGTTTAAATATGATTTGCTGAGCTAAAACGTGACGAGACATTCTTACTGTTTGTGTGACGTTGACGACTTTCCATCCCTGAGTGTATAAAGGCGACAGTCTTGGTGATTAGATTCCATCTCCAAGGTTTCACTCTGCTGTCCAACACCTCATTGAGATCTACCTGTGCGCAAAACATGCATTAGGCTAAACAGTATACATTATATCGAGTTATTTCAACACACTTAGAAGTCTATATTTCCAACTAACCTTGTAGAAATGGGGTCCATGTGACTTCCCAAGGAAAAGTCGTTGTTTTTGCCTGAACCAGTGAAATGATACATAGATCATTCTCTAATCTGCCAAATGAGAATACATTTTAAGAAAGTAAACCTTCCATCAACATGCCCTGGGTAAAAATATAATGAATTGTGTTAAAATAACAAGTCTGCAAGTTTTCCCCTTTAAGATAATCTAAGTCTTTTTTTCTTCGTTATTTTCAAACATGCTTGGGCACAAAAGTATCATCAGCCGTGAATAATTGTGCCTTTGTTGATAACGCACCTCTGTCCTCGAAGCTCCGCACCACATTGCCCTTTTTCCTGGTTCCCGGGATTCCATTGGAGTCCACTGTTCCACTGCGTTGAACAAGTCCAGCATGATCTGGGGTGCCTTTTTACGAGGCACTGTAGAACTCCGCGGCAAATCCTTCGGATTGAACAATTCGTCCATCTTCTTAGCCGACTTTATTATATCCAAACGGTTGTCTTTCGCAACAGTTTCGCTGGATTCTTCGTCTAATGATACAGTAAACATGGCCACGGTTCTACGCTGTAATATGAGGACGAGACAGACGCATAAAGCTTGTAATATCATTCAAGCGATAGCCTACTGAGCCCGAATGGTTATGGGTCAGTGATTAAGCTATCACCGCTGTCGGTAGGCACTGTCCTGAGTGTGATGGACGATTGGACTATTGGAGCTCTATGAATTAATGTATAATGGATTTAAATACTGAAGCAGCACCCCCTCAAACAAACAATGAATAATTTGACCAACAGATTGCAGGTTGGCCCAAATAAGAGGGTAATTTGACCTATTCGTCTGACCCAACCGCTTTCCCTTTTCACAAAAGATACATTGTTAAATTGTTATGAAATCGAAAACTAAAATTGATAGACACGACGTGATAAATAAATTACTAGGCCTATTGATCTCTCAAATTATACCTTCATTTTAAGATATCCTATGGTTTAAATTATTCACGTTATGAGTAAAAATACCGATGACGTACTCGCATCATGAACTAGAAGACAAACTTTTTTTTCTCAATATGTCCTCGCTGATTTCTGTAGTGTGTTTTCAGTTATCTGTATGAGGCCAGTTGGCCCTCAAATGAACGAGAGTATGACGCAAATGAAAACGGAGGTTTACTTGTTCTTACGCGGACTCTCCGTTGGGCATTGTTGGTTGATTGACTCACAGGATGAAATACTAATGAACGGAGGTGTCACCAAATCCAATGATCTGTGTATTCGCATTTTAAATGACTCGTGGATTGTCTTCAATCAAGGGTGAGAAGAAAACAAATTCTTAAAATCATCTCACTGATCAACGGGGCTTCCACTTATAATGTATTTAATCAATTCAAAATCATCTGCTACAAAATGATGATCCCCTCATTTGGAGGCAATTATTATCAGTCACGAGCCGTGTTATTACGCACATGGTAATATGTTATTATGCACGAGGCCGTCCATGGGCAGATGACGTCTATGCGAATTTATTGAATTGGATGTATCCCTCATTTCACCGTGTGCATATTTTCCATTATGCATATCGATCATAATACCGAAAAGCATATTTGCCAGACACCCACAACACGGGCATAAAAACGTTTAAACAGCAGGGAAAGTGAACGGTTGCCCAGGGGACCCTGCATGTGTATAATCGACAGCGCACGGTGTGTGGAACCCTCTGTGGCCAATAAACTTGGAGTTTGTGGGATCACGTCAAATGTTTTGATTGACCATGTGCCTATTACTGATAAACTTGAAGAGAAGCCATATGACGTGGATGGCATCTCATAGCACGTTATTTTGCATTGTATCGTATAAAAGCGACCTTCTCTGCCTTGGTTCTTGGTTGAATGCAGTAGTCTCATGTATGCAGTAGATGGCGCCATTGGCCAAAGCATAAATTGGTACTTGTTACCCACTTTGCATGAGCCTCTGATGTAATCATATTAGGGGATCCTTGTCACGGAGTGGGCAATAACTTTGTAAAAATATTGCACATTTCCCTCATTAACCGATCTGTCAATTCATGATCATTCATGTTAATAACATAACTCTTTATTATTGGAAATTAGCATATTTTAGCACATTTGGATAGCCTGCTTCTAGGAGCGATGAGATTGAAAATGAACAACAGTTACAGACCTGCCTATGGCAAGGTCCACGGCGAGGGTGTGGGCCTGTAACAGTCAGGAGTCTCCCACAGGGCTGCAAGGTCTAACCCCCCCCCAAATAGGGGCACTGGGGCAGGGTGCTAGTGGCTACATCTGAGAGCACTACCCATGTGTTAATGACCTCCCCTGTCCCTTCTATGTTAAACACTTCTGTAGGCCAACCAAAAACACATGGGAATAATTGTAAAGCTAATGTGAGTGCTGATGTTGTTCTATTAGATATGTGAGTAGAAAATACAATCGTTGCTAAAGTGGAGACATACCTTCATGGCATGTTGTTTTGTGTTCTTAGCGACTCCCTTCTCTGTGACCTAATAGTGAGTGCAGGACAGGGGTCTAGAGGTCAACCGTGGTTCAATGCGGCGAGGGAAGCCCATTAGGTTACAGAAGCTACAGACCCTTTTCCTCATTGCTCTTTGTCACAGTTTTCCCCCTTTTGTTTGTAAAGTTGAGCAACTCTCTTTTGATTAGTCTCCCTCTTATCATATAAATGTGTTTATATGTTTCATGAAGGGGTTTCCTATGAGTGTAGACATACTGTGTTTGTGACTGTGTGAAAAGGGTAACGTGAACTAACTCACTTTTGAACATCGCGCTGGTCCGTACAATTGACCTTATTTTAGTGGCCAAAAAATGTAATACTTCCAGATCAACTGTAATATCATTACCACTGTAAAGCACAATCTCTCCCCTTTCCAACAAAATCAATGACGAGGTCTTCATGATGCCCATGATTCAAGAAGGCAATGAGCTCCGTCGGGTCTTTTTAAAAAGGGCGGGTGGGGAAGCAAAGCCTTTTGCATGATAGTGAGAAGGAGAGATGTCGTGTGGAGAAATGGCTTTTTTCACTCAATCTGTCCAACTTACCACCTTATCGCCTCTAAACTGTAAATAAAACACTATAAAGAGTTTATATAATGTGTCATTACATACCTACTGGAAGGTTTGTGTCGAATTTGAATCGGGTTTTTAGGGCAGTGCTAAAGTGATCTTCAGAAGTAAACAGAGTCATTTGAGAGTCATGATAGCTTGCAGTGATGACGCAAAAACTGACTAGGTATCCCCCACTTACCCTGTCTCTGTCCCTTTCTTGTTTTTAAACGGTAAGAGAAGTGGTGGAGAGAGGCTGTATGTCACGATCGTCGTCAGGGTGGAAATGACCGGACCAAGGTGCAGCGTGGTAAGCGTACATTTCTTTTTATTATGAATGTCGCCAACAAAAACAAGAAACAACAAAACGAACGTGAAGCTGAGTAAGGCTACACAGGCCACTAACACAGACAACTACCCACAACTAAGGTGGAAAAACAGGCTGCCTAAGTATGATTCCCAATCAGAGACAACGATAGACAGCTGTCCCTGATTGAGAACCATACCTGGCCAAAACATAGAAACAGAAAACATAGAAATAAATAAACTAGAATGCCCACCCTAGTCACACCCTGGCCTAACCAAAATAGAGAATAAAAGCCTCTCCATGGCCAGGGCGTGACAGTACCCCCCCCCCCCCCCCCCCCCCCCCCCAAAGGTGTGGACTCCGGCCGCAAAACCTGATTCTATAGGGGAGGGTCCAGGTGGGCATCTACTTCGGTGGCGGCTCCGGTGCGGGACGCAGACCCCGTTCCACCTCTGACTGCCCCCACTTTGGTGGCTCCTCTAGACTGGGGACCCTCACTGGTGACTCCGGACTGGGGACCGTCGCTGCAGGCTCCGGACCGCGGATCAATACTGGAGGCTTCGTGCCATGAATCATCACTGGAGGATTCGTGCCATAGATCATCACTGGAGGCTTCGTGCCATGGATCATCACTGGAGGCTTCGTGCCATGGATCATCCCTGGAGGCTTCGTGCCATGGATCATCCCTGGAGGCTTCGTGCCATGGATCATCCCTGGAGGCTTCGTGCCATGGATCATCCCTGGAGGCTTCGTGCCATGGATCACCACTGGAGGCTTCGTGCCATGGATCATCACTGGAGGCTTCGTGCCATGGATCACCACTGGAGGCTTCGTGCCATGGATCATCACTGGAGGCTTTGTGCCATGGATCATCACTGGAGGCTTCGTGCCATGGATCACCACTGGAGGCTTCGTGCCATGGATCACCACTGGAGGCTTCGTGCCATGGATCATCACTGGAGGCTTCGTGCCATGGATCATCACTGGAGTGAGGAGACGTATGGACAGCCTGGTGCGTGGAGCTGCCACAGGGCTTACCAGGCTGGAGAGACATACAGGAGGCCTGGTTCTTGGAGCTGGCACCGGATACACTGGGCCGTGGAGGCGCACTGGAGGTCTCGAGCGTAGAGCCTGCACAACCTGTTGTGGCTGGATGGTTACCTTCACCCGGGAAAGGCGGGGCGCTGGCACAGGACGCACTGGGCTGTGCAGACGCACCGGAGACACAGTGCGCAGAGCCGGCGCAGGATATCCTAGGCTGTAGAGACGCACTGGCGGCCAGATGCGCTGAGCCGGCACCATCCATCCTGGCAGGATGCCCACTCTAGCCCGGCCGATGCGGGGAGCTGGAATGTAGCGCACCGGGCTGTGAACGCGCACTGTAGACACCGTGCGCTCCACCGCATACCACGCTCCCTATGGTAAGCACGAGAAGTTGGCTCATGCCTCCAACCTGACTCAGCCAACCTCCTCGTGTGCCCCCCCCCCCCCCAATTTCTTTTGGAGTGGCCTCCCGGTCTTTCGTGCCAGCCGTGACCCTGTGTAATCCTGGGCCCTTTTTCTCGCTGCCTCAGCTTTCCTCGCTGCTTCCACCTGCTCCCAGGGCAGGTGATCCTTTCCCGCCAGGATCTCCTCCCACGTCCAGGATCCTTTCCCATTCAGGATGTCCTCGCATGTCCAGTCCACCTTACCACGCTGCTTGGTCCATTTGTGGTGGGTAGTTCTGTCACGATCGTTGTCAGGGTGGAAATGACCGGACCAAGGTGCAGCGTGATGAGCGTACATTTCTTTTTATTTTAAATGTCGCCAACAAAAACAAGAAACAAGAAAATGAACGTGAAGCTGACTAGGGCTATACAAGCCACTAACACAGACAACTACCCACAACATCTCTATTGTCTATGATTTATGATTTATTCACGTTTAGTACTACACCACATCCCCACACCTCTGACTAAACAAAGTCAAGCACGTGTAATTGTCCTGTTATGGTAACATGATATGCTACTTGAGATGCCTCCCCAAAAAAACTCTGCATTCCCCAAATATCAGTCTTAGCAGGGGTGCTGCTGTATTATGGTGTACTGTGGGGGCTTTCTGGCATTAGGTAACCTAGTTTCACTGAGTGGGAAAGCATATCTCTGTGTCTTACCCCGACACTGCACCACATAAATGAAGAAGAAACATTGGATCCAGACATCATCCCTAATCCCCAAAAAATGTTCTAGTCCCCGTTTATCTTGATTATATCGAAGAGGGAAAGGCAGGAACACGGTGTGTCTGAAAGCAGACAGAAGTGGAGAGGGGTTGTCGTTTTTTTACAGGGCTACCGAGACAGAGTTACTCTCTCCTCTCTCCTGTCTGTCTTTAGCAGCAGACTCTGCGACAGCCATGGGGATCAGCCTTGCCACCTAATACGGCTATATTTAAGACTGGGACCAGCCACTGACACTTTAATGAGATAGAGATTAGGAGTATTTATTATGTCTAAACAGCCTGGAAATGGAAAAGAGGGGAGACTGTGGAATGACTGTGGAATGACTGTGGAATGATGGGTTAAGAGTGAAACAGTATGCACCTAGTATCTCCATTTCAGAAGAGCCCTGAAGTAACCCCTACAACACTGTTAACCCTTGCCCACCTATACTAATCGAAGGGGACAAATGTGGACTGTCAGAGAGTCTTCTAAAAAATGTTGTGGCTGTCTCGTCTCCACCTCCCTCTGAATAGTTCCTCTGCTTTCAACAGACCATCTGCCCCAGTGGGTTAGAGTGGACCCACTGGTATCTCTGTGTCTGACCCATCTTTCAACACCTCGTACCTGGCACAGGGGCAGCCCCCCCCCCCCCCCCCCAAAAAAAAAAAAAACACACACACTTGCTGCTGACCACCCGGTCACTGATAGACACGTCGGCATATGGTAAACAAACAACCCTGAGCGATGTTGACAGAGAAGAAGCTGGGCCTCTGCCAGGCTGAGCGGGTGACAAGGTGTGTGTGAGGTGTGAGGGACACCGGTCCTGTGAGGCCCTCTATTACTTCTCTCTGAGGCCTATACTCACTGCTGCCACTGTGGAACACCGCTCACATCTCACCGTTCACTAGAGCCAGCAATGCCAGGACGTAGAGATACATGTTCTGTATTTGTTGGCTGTTTGTTGGTCAATTCAGGAAGGAGGGAGATGGACTATTTTATCTGTATGCTGATTACTGTTTGTTGTTGTGGATGACACTTCTACACGCTTCTACACTGTCCAGTGGCAATTTTTGCATGTAAATCTTAGTGGGGCAAACTCCCCCTGATTCTTTTTTTACATGTATGCAAGCAAAGCCAGTACACAGTACAACACAACACTAAATAATACATTAATTGCACTATAACGGTAACAAACTGTGCCCACAAACTATTAAGGCCTACATAAAGCTCCCAACAGCAGAGCTTTCTTTTCAGTGAGTCCTTACCACCGCTACACCTGGTTATCAGTGGAGCCTTGTCTGGCAGCGAAACAGTTCATTCAGCCTCATTTACTGACTTTTTAAAAAACATAGCTGATATGGCTGACTTGCTAAAACAAATGTGGTTTCTACTGACAATTGAGATGTACAAACTATCGCATAAGGGGACAATAAGTGTTTAAGAGGAAATCCGTAATTTCGATTCATTAATGAGCGAGCTAAGATGGACGTAGTCAATATAACTATTTGTTAAGCACTTTTGAAATGTACAGCAACAGATTTCAGAACATGGGCCGTTCTTACAGTGTTGTCCCTGTACACCAAGTCAGAACCATAGGATAAATAAAGGGGGCATGTAAGCAGGCAATGAAAGCTCTTATAATATTCAATGATTACATTTCTCTAAAACAGGCTATAGGCTACATGTGCACCATCAAGTCAGAACAGTAGGCTAAGTTATGAGGGGGAAAGGGACCAAATGATTAGGGTGAGGCACATGGGCTACTAACATCTTACTACACAACATACACTTAGTATTACTTTCTTAGCTACATAATACATATCTCCCTGGCATATTACATCATTTACAGTGCATTTGGAAAGTATTCAGAGCCCTTCACTTTTTACACATTTTGTTACGTTACAGCCTTATTTTAAAATTGATTAAATAAAAAAATATTTCCTCATCAATCTACACAGGATACCCAATATGACAAAGTGAAAACAGGTTTTTAAACAGAAATACCTTATTTACATAAGTATTCAGACCCTTTGCCATGAGATTCGAAATTGAGTTCAGGTGCATCCTGTTTCCATTGATCATCCTTGAGATATTTCTACCACTTGATTGGAGTCCACTTGTGGTAAATTCAATTGATTGGACATGATTTGGAAAGGCACACACCTGTTACGGAATACTAGATGTGTGAGGGAAGAATCAGGCGCAGAGAGCAGAGAGTTCCATAGGGAGAAGTGCACTTTAATATGGCACCAAAAGCAATGCCCAAAACACAGGGCGCAAAACATATGGACCAACCCAAAACACAGGGTACCCGGCCCGGAGCACGAACACACCCAACAACACAAACACGTAACATAGGAATAATCCCGCACAAAACAAGGGCGGGTAAACTAGCCTTAAATAAGGAAGCCCATCACTCAAACACAAATAGACACAGGTGCAACTAATAAGACAAAACAAACAGAACACGGAAAAAGGGATCGGTGGCGGCTAGTAGACCGGTGATGACGACCGCCGAGCACCGCCCGAACAGGCAGGGGAGCCAACTTCGGCGGAAGTCGTGACAACACCTGTCTAAATAAGGTCCCACAGTTGACAGTGCATGTCAGAGCGAAAACCAAGCCATGAGGTTGACGGGATTGTCTGTAGATCTCCGAGACAGGATTGTGTCGAGGCACAGATCTGGGATAGCGTACCAAAACGTTCTGCAGCATTGAAGGTCCCCAAGAACACAGTGGCCTTCATCATTCTTAAACAGAATACGTTTTGGAACCACCAGGACTCTTCCTAGAGCTGGATGCCTAGCCAAACTGAGCACTCGGGGGAGAAGGGCGTTGGTCAGGGAGGTGACCAAGAACCCGATGGTCACACTGACAGAGCTCTAGAGTTCCTCTGTGGAGATGGGAGAACCTTCCAGAAGGACAACCATCTCTGTAGCACTCCACCAATCAGGCCTTTATGGTAGAGTGGCCAGAGGAAGTCACTCAGTAAAAGTCACATGACAGCGTCCTTGGAGTTTGCCAAAAGGCACCTAAAGACTCAGACCATAAGACACAAGATTCTCTGGTCTGATGAAACAAAGATTAAACTATGTGGCCTGAATGCCAAGCGTCACGTCTGAAGGAAACCTACAGTGAAGCATGGTGCTGGCAGCATCATGCTGTGGGTTGTTTTTGAGCGGCAGGGACTGGGAGACTAGACAGGATCAAGGGAAAAATGAACGGAGTAAAGTACAGAGAGATTCTTGATGAAAACCTGCTCCAGAGAGCTCAGGACCTCAGACTGGGGAGATGGTTCACCTTCCAACAGGACAACAACCATAAGCACACAGCCAATACAACGCAGGAGTGGCTTCGAGACAAGTCTCTGAATGTCCTTTAGTGGCCCAGCCAGAGCCCGGACTTGAAGCCGATCGAACATCTCTGGAGAGACCTGAAAATAGCTGTGCAGCAATGCTCCCCATCCAACCTGATAGAGCTTGAGAGGATCTGCAGAGAACCCAAGAAGACTCAAGGCTGTAATTGCTGCAACAGGTGCTTCAACAAAGTACTAAGTAATGAATACTCTGTTTATATTATTTTATAAATTAACAAACATTTCAGAAAACCTGTTTTTATGTGTGTAGATGAGGGGAAAAAACTATTCAATACATGTTATAATAAGGCTGTAACCTAACAAAATGTAACCTTATCTCAGCTCACAGGTCACCATAGCAACACCCACCCGTAGCACGCGCTCCAGCAGATATATTTCACTGGTCATCCCCAAAGCCAACACCTCATTTGGCCGCCTTTTCTTCCAGTTCTCTGCTGCCAATGACTGGAACGAATTGCAAAAATCACTGAAGCTGGAAACTTACATTTCCTTCACTAACTTTAAACATCAGCTATCTGAGCAGCTTACCGATCTCTGCAGCTGTACATAGTCCATCTGTAAATAGCCCACCCAATCTACCTACCTCATCCCCATACTGTTTTTATTTACTTTTCTACTCTTTTGCACACCAGTATCTCTACTTGCACATCATCATCTGCTCATTTATCATTCCAGTGTTAATCTGCTAAATTGTAATTCTTCGCTACCATGGCCTATTTATTGCCTACCTCCTCATGCCTTTTGCACACACTGTATATAGACTTTCTTTTTTCTACTGTGTCATTGACTTGTTTATTGTGTTATTGGCTTGTTTATTGTTTATTCCATGTTATTCCATGTGTAACTCTGTGTTGTTGTCTGTGTCACACTGCTTTGCTTTATCTTGGCCTGGTCGCAGTTGTAAATGAGAACTTGTTCTCAACTAGCCTACCTGGTTAAATAAAGGTACATTTAAATGTGGTCCCGTGTGGCTCAGTTGGTAGAGCATGGCGCTTGCGACGCCAGGGTTGTGGGTTCATTCCCCACGGGGGGACCAGGATGAATATGTATGAACTTTCCAATTTGTAAGTCGCTCTGGATAAGAGCGTCTGTTAAATGTAAAAAAATTTTTTAGGGATTAGTCTGTTGTGGAGGTTGTCCAGAAATGTGATAATGTGTGCAGTGTTGTATGGGCCTAGGATTGCATGATGGTGAAGGACGCCGTTTTGACTAATAGCCGCACACATTGTTATGTTGCCACCACGTTGTCGAAAGGGACTCTGTACAGCCGCTTCGTCCTAATTCTTTCAGTAGACGAGACAGTGCAGAGAGACTCACTCTGTTGACGTTTTGGAATATGGTGATGTCTGCCATTATGTGGTCCTGCAGTTCTCTGAGTCTGATGCAGTTAATTGCAATGACCATATTTACAATGTGGGTCTCCTGCTCTGGGGTGAACAGTCAACCTCTTCCACCAGATACTGGTTTTCTTGCAGTTGTGTAAAAACCTTTGAATGGTTTTAGTGATGGATCGTTCTCATTATGAAAGTACAGTACATATTACTGTACCAGTAAGACTACAGCACTTATAGTTACTTACCAGTTCTCATTTCTAAATCATTTCTAAATATCCGATTATCAGATTTGGTTGAACCCGTTGCCCAGCCTCCCTCATGCTCATACCATGGTTGACAACATGATCAACCACAGTCACTCTGATTTCATCAGTTATTGTGTTCCTGACTCCCCTTCCTCTTCCTCGTCCACGTCCTCTCCTTCTCCACCGTCTTACTTCACCTCTTCCTTCTCCTCCTCCTCCTGCTCCTCCTCTTACTTCTTCACCTCCTCATCCTTGTCTTCCTCTTCCTCCTTCTTGTCCTCCTCTAGTTCTCACCCCTCTTACTCTCTGTCCAATATTGGCCTTCATTGTTGTCAAAACCAAATGTTTACCTGTGGCCTATTTAGTGCTCAAGCTCTGATTTTGCAAAACTGTAAACACAACTCACTGCTTTACACTCAGTTTTCAATTTAATAACACACTTCAAGCACACTGTAAACATTGGTCTCTACATTGCTACACAATTTCACCAATTGCCTTTCCACATTGACACATGTGAAAACACTTTTATATAATGAGTTCACTTACAATGAGTGTGTTATATAATTACAAACTGAGCGTAAAGCAGAGAACGTGCATTCAGTTTGGCAACACTTGGTAAATGCATTGGCTCCAAGTGTTAATGGTTTCAGAGAAAGTGCTTCAAGAGTCACTGTTAGTGTTTAAGCATTCAGAAAAAACTGTAAAACCAGACTTGGACTGCACAGCCCCTCCACTGAATAGCAGGCTACTAATTGCTTTGCAACACTTGCAGTTCGCCAATGATTCCTTCCAAACCACTCATTGTTGAATTTGCGATTTCCATCTTGTTGTGTAATGTTTATGTCCAATGGCCGATACGTTTTATCTATACTTTCTCTTCATATGACAAGGATTGAAAAGGATTTGCTAGTAGATTGCTGACATGATTCATGATGACGACTGCTTGTCTGGCTTGCTAGCTAAGATTTTAAAAGTATGATGTTGACATGATCAGTCCAATCAAAGCTATGGTAGATATAACTCGATTTGATGTCATTTTATCTATTGGCCAATGACTTTGAGCCTTCTTGGATGGGCACTTCTAATGTAACTCCATGGCAGCACTCAAAGGGGCTTGAATTTTCGAATTCTCCCCATAGAGTTTGCGGTGACGTAGTGTCCCCATGAGTGACAGAACACTCAGCCAATCACGGGACAACTAGAGAACATTACCAACCCCTACGCTCTGTATTTTCCGCTGGCTGCCCCACCACCACAGAAAGCAGTGAGCTTGGCTGAAACACCTGCATCTTGGAGCTGCCTTACTCAAGAAAGCAAAAAAGAGACCATGATTTTTTTTTTACATTGTTATTTTACAATAAACTGATATGTGACATGTATTTATGCCAAAATAACACGTAAAACAGGTGGGGATCTGCCCCACCTGCCTTTAATGGCGGGTCACCACTGACACTGTCCCATGCTGGGTGGTAATGACGTTTCTTGTTAGTCATAACACGTGTCCGGCTGTGTATCCTATTCTGCCACACTACCTTGTTCAGTATTAAGCTTGGTTCTGTTACAGGTGGATAGATACTAATCTAATGCCTAGGCCGAGACAGCCATCCCAGACAAAGGAGAGATGTAAGCCCCAGTGCCTTATCCTCCATGGACAGACTTCCAACAGGAGCATTAGTGTAATACTCACTGCAGCCTTAGCATGAATATCACAGGAAATCCTAATCAGCTTCAATAGATATGATGAGTTATATTCTTGGGAGAAAAGAAAGAAAGGCAGTCTGGACATATGTTACTTTTGACCTTGGCATGACTGAAATAAATGCAGAATTAGGCGTTTTAGAACAAGGAAGCCAGCCAGTAAGAGAGGGGATAAGAGTGAGAGAGAAATACTAAAGAGTTTGTAAGAGAGAGAGAAAATAGAGAAAAAAATTAGTAATTGTGTGTTTTATTTTGTCCTGGAAGTTCCTCATTAACTTACATCCTCTACCTCACCAAAATATTATTACTCTTTTGTGCTTATTGGACAAAGAAGCTAGTGAGAGGTCATTGACTAGTGAGCACACTCCCTTGAACCGTCACAGGCATTTTAAACCTGGGGCGAGAAGGAGAGAGGGAAGTTGAAGGGGCATGAGTGTGTGCACGTGTGTGTGCATGTGATTGGTCCCCCTTACATCTTCCAGACCCTCGTCTATCCCAGCTCCTACACAAACACAGAAACGTCATATCAGATATAATCTGATATTATCTCAATATGGATCCTCCTCTGGATCTCGATCCAGGCCTTTGCATGTCAGGGAAGGTTCCTCATGTGGCTACTCACAATGAAAACGATCAGATTGTCCATTAAGAAATCTCACTTTATTTTTCATTGTTTAAGCAGAAAACCAATAGGTGGGTTAGTTAGCGCCGGTGCTAAATACAGGATGAGTCTGTTCAAGGACGGTGTATATTTTTATTTTGGTGAGTGTAGGCCAGGGACCGGTGCTCTGTGAGAAATGAGAACCAAGGGAAGGGAACCCCTGAACGAATGCCCCGAGCTTGTCGCCGAGTTTACTGATACATCTTTCATTTCTTTAATTACGCTTTCCTGCCGTGTGTGTGTGTGTGAGAGAGAGAGACTGTGTTTCACTTTTTGTTATCCTTTTTTTTCCTCATGTCTCAAACTTCGACGTAGCCTCCTCACCTGTTTAACATTTTAGAAGGGCTAGACGCTACTTCATTTGGGAAATTGTTGCGGTTTGGATGATATTCCCGATCGCTGAAATGTGCAGTGTTATTATTTTCTTCTCTGTTATTATGTTTTCAATATCAGCAGAACAGGAGAGTTATTACATTTTCCTGTTTCTAATTACATTGGTAATTACTCTAGCCAGCCAACAGCAGCCAATGCCCAGCGCACTGACTGGAGGACCGAGAGAAAGTATGTGTGTGTATAGGCCTGTGTGCCAGTGGGTTCAGACTGGTGCCAGTGCTGGAACAGAGGGTTTAGCAGGGGAAGAAGGGTGGTGGGGTGAACGTGGAGAGTCGTAAGGGTGGAGCAGTGGGGTGGACAGGGTACAGGCGACTGGTGTGCCAACATCCACAGAGCACTGTGGCTCTAGGTCTGCAGCACTGCGGTGATGTGGATTAAAGAGAACTTGGGCAAATATACTAAAGGAGCCTCATTATTCTTTGTGTGTCCAGTGGCTCGACTGGCTTTAGGCCTCCAAGACACGTGTAGTAGTTAACTGGTTTTGTTTGCTTGTTTTTATGTACTATAGGCATGGGCGCACAGTACTTACTTGTCTGTGTGTGTGTGTGTGCGTGTACTTCAGCTGGCACTCGATGCATTGATCAAAGATCCCTCAACTATACAAGCTATCTGAAAAAATCTCTTACTCCTTTTGTGAGACTTTAAACGGTTGTTTACATGAACTGGTCAGAAGTTTGAATGACGTTTTGTTCAAATGGTGCGAGGAGAGCCTTTTGCTGAGAAGTTGGAACCTTGCCTATCTCACCGTTTAATTAGCGTTATTTTTATTTTCTTTTTCTTCCTTACACGTCTTAACAAATGCAACTATATTTGTTGTATATTTTGTTACATTTTATTAGGATCCCCATTAGCTGTTGCTAAAGCAGGAGCTACTCTTCATGGGGTCCACACAAATCATAAAACATGACATAATTCAGAACATCGATATACAAGAACAGCTAACTATATGAGCTAACTATATGAGCTTGGAGTGGGAAAGACCTAGAGAGCAGGAGAGTGAAAATAATTTGGATCTATACCTTATGCAAGCCAAAGATATGAGATATAGACAGGGCCTTCAGAAAGTATTCATAACCTTATGGAACAATCCACAATTCACAGATGAATTGGCCCACATGGAAAACTAAAGGCATAGAAACTGTAAACGACGTGGTGGTAATAGGAAATACAATTATTTTCATGACGGAATTAAAAAGCAATTTTAGACTGACCAATGTAGACATGTTCAAATATACGCAACTTAAACGTTTTATATCACGACCTGAAAGCTTTTGGACATCAGAGCAATGTTGAGGGAATCCTATTTGAGTCAGAAAAATATACTCATATGATAGACAAGCTTTGCAAAATCTTGCAAGGAGCCTATCCAACTGATAATCTATTAGAAAAATGAAATAAACAATTGTAACCAAGACTTCAAAATTACTGATATTAGCACAAATGGGAGGGAGTGTTGGAAAGTAACAAATTAAATTGGTTAACCTTTTCACATGTGAGTTCCAAATATGTCGTATTTGTTTATACCCCCTTTTTCTCCCCAATTGCGATCTTGTCTCATCGCTGCAACTCCCCAACAGGCTCAGGAGAGGCAAAAACCGCACTCCTTAACACCCACCCACTTAACCCAGAATCCAGCCACACCAATGTGTACCCATACCATGACACAGCCACCATTATGCTTGACAATATAGAGAGTGGTACTCAATAATGTGTTGTATTGGATTTGCCCAAAGATAACACTTTGTATTAAGGACAACATTTGTATTGCTTTACCACATTGTTTTGCAGAATTACTTTAGTCCATTGTTGCAAATAGGAAGCATGATTTGGAATATTTGTATTCTGTACAGGCCTTTTCACTCTGTCTATTAGGTTAGTATTGTGGAGTAACTGCAATGTTGTTGATCCATTCTCAGTTTTCTGCTATCATAGCCATTAAACTCTGTAACCATTGGCCTCATGGTGAAATCCCTGAGCGGTTTCCTTCCTCTCCGGCAACTGAGTTAGGAAGGACGCCTGTATCTTTGTAGTGACTGGGTGTAATGATACACCATCCAAAGTGTAATTAATAACTTCACCATGCTCAAAGAGATATTCAATGTCTGCTTTTTTTTATTTTACACCCATCCACCAAAAGATGCCCTTCTTTCTGAGGCATTGGAAAAATACCTCCCTGGTCATTGTGGTTGAATCTGTGTTTGAAATTCACTGCTCGATTGAGGGATCTTACAGATAATTGTATGTGTGGGGTACAGAGACGAGGTAGTCATTCAAAAATCATGTTAAACACTATTATTGCACACAGTGAGTACATACAACTTATTATGTGACTTGTTGTGTAGGGACCGACGCTGGAGATGAGAAATAGGTACAGGGGAGTCAACATTTATTCAGGAGCAGACGGGTAACAAAACAGGAACAGCCTCAGCACACAGGTAAATGACAGAGGTGATTGAGTCCAGGTGAGTCCAATAATCACTGATGCGCGTGACGGGGGGAAGGCAGGTGTGCGTAATGGTGGTGGCAGGAGTGCATAATGCTGGGAAGCAGGGAGGGGGAGCGAGATTTTACTCCTGAACTTATTTAGGCTTACCATAACAAAGAGGTTGATTACTTATTGACTCAGAACATTTCAGCTTTTAATTTGTAATTAATTATTTAAAAAACGTGTAAAACATTATTCCACTTTGACATTATAGGGTATTGAGTGTAGGCCAATGACCAACAATTCTCAAAATAATCCATTTTAAATTCAGGCTGTAAAACAACAAAATGTGGAAAAAAGTCAAAGATGTGAATAGTTGAAGAAGGCACTGTATATATAACCTTGATATAAGATATAACCTAAGATATAATGTAATGTATAGTCTCGTCAGTCAGGCGCCAAGCTATAGGAGAGAGACATTGGACCCCCCCCCACCCCCCCCCCCCACCCCATAATGACATCAGCGGCTGTTGACCAATGGCCACGCTGGACCCATCCCCCTCTGCGTCCCCCAGCTGGGCTCATCGCTCACAGCCTGTGGCAAGTGGTGATCGCCCCTGCATATGGAAGACATACAGTACACCATAAACCTCAATTTCTCATCTCTTCCCAGTCTCTCCTCCCACTGATGTAGTGCTGATTTCCTAATGGGGCCCCAGTCATTTGGACAGCGGTTTATACGCCATATGTTCTGTTCACTTGGATCCTCATCAAAATATCCCACCTTCAGATGGGATGAGGAGTGAGGAGACAGATAGTCAATCGCTGTACATCCATGGCCTGATTCTTTGTGTGAGTGTGTTTATTATGAATTGCGCGATGAAATGCATACATTGTATGTGTGTGTGAGCATGAGCGTGTGTTTGCATGTGATAAATGTTTGAATTAATCAACAATTTTATTTCTCAGTAACCTTGAATCTAACACCTTGACCACACCGCTTGCGTCGCGTGCTCGGGCGTTGCAAAATAAATTTAGACATCTATTTTATTCAATTATTGCACCCACACTGCTCGCGCGCGTCAACGAGTGTCTGCGTTGCCAAGGGCTAAAATAGAAGTCAGTTCTATTTGTGACGCAGATCGCGCTGCAAGTCCTGTCTCTCCCGTCTCCTCATTGGTTTATAGAAGCAGATACCCACGTGCCATCTTGTCATTGGTTATACCCACGTGGGGGATTGAAAGACAAACTGTGTTGTCGGTTGTCGTGGTAATACTATGAAAGTTTAGATGCCAATCACCATATAAGTTCAAAGAAGAAAAAGCCTGGAAGGATGAGAGATGACTAGAAACGATTCGGTTGACCGTTTTATGTGTGGATTAATTGTCGGAGTAGAGGACCTTGTGCATTTCAGATAAAATAACATCTCAATGTTTATGCCCAGGACAAATTAGCTAGCAACAGCAAGCTAGCTAAATAGGAAAAATTAGCTAGCAAGTGCAAGCTAGCTTGCTAAATTGACAGAAATTATTAATTATTTTCGACCTGTCCCTAAATTAAAGTTTGCTTTGATATTTTCACCTGCGTGTCGTGATCGCACGATGACACACGCGCGCAGGCGGTTTGGGTTCCGTGTTAGAAGAAGAATGTTTTTAATTGAATATGCCAATAAGGTGGTAAAACATCTTGTACGGTTGTAGTTTGTGCCTCTTGCAGAACTCTGAGAGATGTTACATAGGGATTGCACATAGACAATTGCACATCCAATTGCACATAGACATATGATGACTTTGCAACACAATGCGATTCCCAGGAATAAATGATGCACTCTTTTCAGAGAGAGAGAGAGAGAGAGACAGAGATGCAGACATACAAAGAGGGAGAAATACAGATGGCGACCTGCTGAGGGACTTGGGCCAGCCTTTTTCCCAGTAACCTGTGGCACACACAGAGAGGGGTTGTGTTTGGGGCGGTTACAGTTATGCTGCCTGGTAGCAGGACCATTTGGAGGGGCCCAGTTAGGTACACAGGTAGGACACGGTTGTCTGAAGGGCGGATTTGTAATTTCCTGCCAAGCGGAGCCGTGATTCTCCGTAGCCCTGCCTCTCCTCTCGCTGCTGGCAGCCTCCCCTCGGCTCTGTCTCTGATTTCCCCCCCAAATGAAACATGTATATTTTTCTTACTGCAGACAAAGGCAATAATTCCAAAAGGCAAATCAAAAGATCATGATCCAAGCTTTTTTTCTCTTTTCGCTCTGGCGGATTGTGGTTTGTTATAAACCCCATGAAACATCTGAGAAGGCCTCTATTTCTGAATAAGCCCATGCAGAGAGAGAGAGAGAGAGAGCGAGAGACAGAGAGGGCCAGTTTCTCCAGGCTAGAGAAACTGGCCCTGAATGTCCCTGGGCTAGCACTACCAACTACCTCATACAGAGGACTTATAAGACTTATAAAGTGTTTGTATACAGTGCCTTCAGAAAGTATTCATACCCATCCACTTCCACATGTTGTTGGGTTACAGCCTGAATTCAAAATTGTTTAGATTTTTTCCTCACCCTTCTACACACAATACCCCATAATGACAAAGTGAAAACATGTTTTGAGAAATGTTTGAATTCTTTTTGAAAATGAAATGCAGAACTCTCTCATTTACATAACTATTCACACCCCTGAGTCAAAACTTTGTAGAAGCACCTTTGGCAGTGATTACAGCTGTGAGTCTTTCTGGGTAAGTCTCTAAGAGCTTTCCACACCTGGATTGTGCAACATTTGCCGTATTATTATTTTCAAAATTCTTCAAGATCTGTCAAATTGATTGTTGATCATTGCTAGACAACCATTTCCTGGTCTTACCATACATTTTCAAATAGGTTCAAGTCAAAACTGTAACTCGGACACTCATTCACTGTCTTCTTGGTAAGCAACGCCAGTGTAGATTTTGCCATGTGCTTACATATTGTCCTGCTGAAAGATGAATTAATATCCCTGTCTGGTGGAAAGCAGACCGAACCAGGTTTTTCTCTAGGATTTTGCCTATGCTTAGCTCCATTCTGTTTATTTTTTTTACCCTGAAAAACTCCCGTCCTTAACGATTACAAGCATACCCATAACATGATGCAGCCACCACTATGCTTGAAAATATGATCAGTGGTGCCCAGTAATGTGTTGCATTGGATTTGCCCCAAACAGAACACGTTGTATTCAGGACAAAAGTTAATTGCTTTGCCAATTTTTTTTCAGTATTACTTTAGTGCCTTGTTGCAATCAAGATGGATTTTTGGGGAATATTTTTATTCTGTACAGGCTTCCTTCGTTTCACTCTGTCAATTAGTTTAGTATTGTGGATTAAGTGCAATGTTGTTGATCCATCCTCAGTTTTCGCCTATCCGCAGCCACCAAACTCTGTAACTGTTTTTAAGTCACCATTGGCCTCATTGTGAAATTCCTGAGTGGTTTCCTTCCTTTCTGGCAACTAAGTTAGGAAGGATGTCCGTAACTTTGTAGTGACTGGGTGTATTGATACACCATACAAATTGTAATTAATTAGTTCACCATGCTCATAGGGAAATTCAATGTCTGCTTTTTATTTATATTTTTCTTTGCGAGGCAGTGGACAACCTCCCTGTACCTTTGTGGTTGAAACTGTTAGAAATTCACTGCTCGACTGAGGGACCTTACAGATAATTGTATATGTGGAGTACAGAGATGAGGTAGTCATTCAAAAATCATGTTAAATACTATTATTGCACGCAGTGAGTCCATGCAACGTATTATGTGATTTGCTAAGCATATCTTTACTCCTGAATGTATTTAGGCTTGCCATAACAAAGGGGTTGAATACTTATTAACTCAAGACATTTCAGCTTTTAATTTGTAATTAATTTGTAAAAACATAATTCCACTTCAACATTTTGGGGTATTGTGTGTAGGCCAGTTTCAGAAAATCTCAATGTAATACGTGTTACATTCAGGCTGTAAAAACAAAATGTGGAAAAAGTAAATGTGTGTGTGTGAATACTTTCTGAAGGCACTGTAAACTGTGTACTGACCAGCGCTGGCCTAATTGAAAAGATGACCTTGAGTTTCATACTGCAGAACTTGTTTAAGCGCAAGCCGATAACAGCTAGGTTAATTGCCATTATGCTTTATTAGAACTCTCTCGGAGTTCCCCCGAGAACATACCTGTGCTTGCTGCCAAAACTGATGCTGGCTGGATCACGACTATCTTCACTCCACCTTAAAAAAAAATATCCTGTTTATTTGCTTACATAGTAACCTCTTTGAGAGCACCGCAATGTTTTGTGAAAGCTAATATCGAGTAAATTCTCCGTGAAGTAGCCTGCCTTTCCCCAGGGCCGTTTGGAGGAGGCCGTTTAGCCTGATACCTGTGATTACTTGGCCTGAACACAAACAGTAGTTGTAATTTGTCAGATGAGGAAGGTTTTGCTTGATTTCTTACAATGAAATAGAGTGCTAGCGCAGTGCCAAAAGCAACAGAAAACCCTACAATTCTGATCTCAACACAACATTACCACAGCTTATAGTTCACAATGAGCCTGTAAGGCGAGAGACCACAGAGAGGTCAAATAGAGGGGTTCTAGCCATGCACATGCAAAGGAATCACCCCTCGATAGGACTAATGACTTACAGTACAGCAAGTGACAGTGATACATATACTCTGGGTTACAAGCTCATATCTACCACCATCTACTTAGGTGGACCACGGCGACCACCCTTTTCTCACTGAGCTAGATAATCATGTGGCTATTACATTTATCTGTAATGGTACTTGAGAATTTAAGATAAAAACAATAGTTACCTGCATATCATCGGAAACTACAGATGTAGGATCTTAATTTGAGCCAGTTTGCTACAGCAAGAAAATAATCCTGCAGTAACAGGAGGTGTGAATTATTATGTGTATTATAATTCATTCACATTTTTGTAGGGGTTGATACATTTTTTGTTAAGTCATATTAAGTCGGAAATTTCAAAGTGGAAATTAGAAGAAGAAAAAAAACTAAAATACACTACAAGTTTCCATTTCCTGAATTCCTAGCAACAAAAGAGTCATCAAATTAAGATCCTACATCTGGCAAGTCTGTTTCTCATAGAGGTTATACAAATAGACTTTAACCACGAAACAGGCTTGCATTTTATCTTTCAGTTTGTCTTCCCTCCTTTCTTTATCAGTTGTATTTATGTCCTCCCTGTCTGTTTCTCCCACATGAGAACATTTGCCAGGACAGATATGCCAATGTCAGTAAAGCCCTAGCACTTGTAGTATTATCAAAACTCGTCTAATGGCCATCTAAGAGTGTGTTTGACAGAGCGAAAGAGAGAAGGAAAGAGAAAAATCCATTGGTTTGTTTTTCTTTCCCTCCCTTCTTCCATGTGTAGGTTTGTCTGCTCTGTTTCACTCCAAGGAGAACAAGGGATATAGAGCTATCAACACCAAACCATGACAGTGTTTCAGGGGATTTCTCCCGCGGTTCCTTAGTCTGTTGCTTTGTGTGTGTTCGGGGGGGTCCCGGTCCAACATCGCGGGTGGGGGTGCAGGCTCGCTCCCTCCAACACCCCCAGCTGGCCTAATAAACAGGCGTGGGGAGGGAGGATGGATGATGGGAGGGCCGCTGATAGATATAGGGTAGGGGGGCTAGGCGTGAAGTCCATTTGTACCTGTCAACGCTCCTGTAAATCAGACTCTGCAAATAAACACATTGTCCCTCATACCACCACCACCACCTCATCCACCCTCCTTCTATCTCTTACTGCAACTCTACTATCACCGGGTCAGTCAGGTCAAAGGTCAGTGTGTGTGTGTGTAATGGGTGTCTCAGGAATGTTTGGCAGCATGTTTCTTTCCCCGTAAATTCAATATCCTCAGCAAAAAATGTATATGCACAGATCAATATGCACCACTGTGCACATGGTGAGCTTGGCAACAATTTCAGAACGGGATGAATCATTTTGTTTTCACCAAGACTTTCATTTTCTGATGAAATACGTTTTTGTCTTGTGTTGTGCAGCCTTCTCTTAAACACTGCTGGATGGCTCCATGGTTCAAGATAACACATTGAAACATGTGATACATTTCAGCGAAATAATCCAAGACTGAATCAATGTACAGAGAGAAATGTCCCAAGAACTGGAATACTTGACAACTAACAGAGACCCGGGGATGAAAATCAAATTTCATGCACTTTACATTGAAAAGGGATCTAAAATGAATCGAAATGAATAGATTTCTCTTTTCACTTTTCCTCAGGTCTTTAAACCGAGGTTCAACGAAGAATAAACAACAAAAACATAAGTATCTCATTTCCCTTTTGAATGGGTGGAGAGAGGGGGGAAGAGTTGTGGTCTGACTCCTGAATGACATCATGCGTTCTGATGACTTTAGCATGCCTCGGCGGGCCCCAGCGGCCTCGTTGGACTGCTCCGACCGACCGTGGGTACCAGTGGCGAACCGTGGCTTTTGGACCTAGGCCTTCAGTGGGGAATAAAATCTTCTGCCACGTTGTACCAAACTCCAAAATCAAGAAAAATAACATAGCATCACTTAATGCTGACTCAAACAGGCCTGAGCTGCGCTTTGGTCTGTCACTCCCACGGAGACAGCACACACATGGATAATGCTACCAGCAACAATAACCCCGCTGCTTACACAGCCTGTGGTAGCCTAACGCCATCACTATTATACTATTACCAAACGAGACAACAGTGACACATCAAAGGATGTGAGTGTGACCGGTTCGTGATACTGAAAGGACAGGGACTGTAATACCAGCACACTCCATTTAACCCATGATTCTGGAAATAGATGTTCGACAAGCAGGTGTCCACATACTTCTGGCCATGTAGTGTAGATAATCATGTACAACTATATTACTTCCCATTGCAAACATCTTTATCACGTTTAGCACACAAAGTAACCGGTGATCTAAAGTTTAAATGCAACAATGTTTCACACCCATAACAAATTATTTTCAAAGAGATAGCTAACAACAGCAAGTGAGCGGCAAAAAAAACACAGTTCCACAAAAACACAATTCCAGATGATGATAATTTGAAACGTAACTTCTTTTTGAAAGTTCAACTTGAAAAAGGCAAAGCCAACAAATTAGCAACAACATCCTCTTCGGTAACCCCTGCTGTTGCTGCAGCCACAGCACACTATCCTACACCAAATGCTAGCTAGCTAGCTACATGGGGAAACTATTGCTCGCTTTTGCGCAGAGGAAGTTTCCTTAAGTCTTTTATAAAAACGCCCCCCCCCCCCATTACAAGTCAAAATGTGATTGGTTGAGTCCACTGCCACGCCAAAATTATGCCCAAATACAGTTTATTTAGCTTCTGGGGGCCTAGCTAATGGCTGAGCTAGCTCGATGGATTTATCTCCCCAGAGACCACCAATGAAAAATCCTGATTGGATCTCTTTTTCTTAAATCAGAATAATATAGAATAATATAATCATAATATCATTGAAATATTATTGAAACTATTAAATAGAAACAAAATGTATATTTTAAAACGACATATATATTTTTTTACAATACTTAAGCATTCGCTGATGGCCCTACTAGTGGGTACAGAGGAGGGGAGGAGTGGGGATAAGGATAAGCAGACAGTGAGGAATGGTTTAACACACTCCCAGACTTGACAAGGACTTGATCCAGCCCTCCATCCCTATCAGTCTCTCAGCGGTGGAGGGGGCGATGGAGGGAGAGGTGGACGGCGAAACACTGGAGGATGGAGCAACAGATTCATGGAAGTCACAAATCTGTGGAATGTGGTACCAAAGGAGCGGTCTGAATTGTTGTAAGTGCCAGAGCAGAGCATTGTCACAGGACGGGAGGGAGAGAAAGAGAGGACGGGAGTCTTAAAGTCAGTGTGAGAAGATATGAATGCGGCCTGAAGAGGACAGAAAAAGAGAGAGAGACAGATGAACGTGGCGAAAATAAAATCTGGAAATATCTGTAGAATGTCATTGGACTGATATGCGCTCTCGGGCCAAGACAAACTGAACATAAAACCACTCAGAATGGACAGTGACACGCTATTCTTCATAGACTCACTAAAAGGGGGCCCGTGGCCAAAAGCCCCTACCATAGTCATAAAATATCAAACAAGAGTCTCTCTCTGGTGGAGCGGGCCAATTGTGTAATCAGAGAAACTTGCAAATGGTCTGTTGACAGTTCATCACCGCTTCGAGCCGTGTGGGCTTCCATAAAATGATGCAGTCCTTTGCGAAGTGATACAATTAAAGAATTAAACCATTCCATATGTTTAGAATGGTACGTACTAGCTCATACTTTGTATGAAGCTCCCCAATGCTCTATTCTTTGTGGTTAGTCCCATCAAATCCAGCTTGAAGTTGATATCTACTGTACAAGGTGGCTGTATTTTGCTGTTTGTAATGGGTATGAGGAAATGCAGAGTCAAGGAGCCATCTCACTAGAGATGATGGTTGAGTTCAAGTCCATTTCGGGAGTTTCTATATGTCTGTCAATAATGAGACTGAGACCATGATACTTCCACTTCTCTACACCAGCCTTTCTTAAAGTATGGGTTGTGACCCAAAGTGGGTCACAGATCTGTTAATGGTGTCAGAGTACATTTATCATTATTTCATTAATTACTGTAATTGATTTTGGCCAAGTGCAACTGCACTCTCTGTTCAGTTTGCTCTCTGCTTAGCAACGGTGTCTCTGTTCATTTTGCTCTCTGCTTAGCAACGGTGTCTCGGCTCAGTTTGGCAGCTGCGCGAGTGTGTGGAAGGTCCCCAAGTGTTTCAAGGTTTACCAGATCATTTTTTGTTCGTTTTCATGAAGATCACTACGTGACCCACGCGCTGCAGTGCTGTGGTTCAGCAGTAGACGATGCGCCGTCAGCCACTGGCTTGTAATTCCCACTCGCCATCACTCACCGCTGTCATCGAATGGACTCAAGCTAGCCACAAGTTCAATTGTCTTGAAGCACAAAATACAGCGATGAGTTCTTCTCTCTTGGTTTAATACAAACTTTGAGAAATAACGAGGAGCGCCCACAATGTGTTTTGTGCAGGGACGTGCTTAGTAATGAGTCTCTCAAAACGAACAAATTAAAACGACACGTCCTGACCAAACATCCACAGCATGATGGTAAACCCAGGGAGTTCTTTCAGAACAGGCCAGAAAGCTTCAGGAAACAGTGCTTCGACAGTGCTTCGACAGTAAGTCCGCTAGCAAGGCATTGTTGTCATTTTATAACAGGTGATGTTAAGCAGTAATGAGGGAGTACCATCTCTCATAGTAGTGGATGTTGCTGTATCACATCCGGCTGTGATTGGGAGTCCCATAGGGCGGCGCACAATTGGACCAGCGTCGTCCGGGTTTGGCAGGGGTAGGCCGTCATTGTAAATAAGAATGTGTTCTTAATTAACTGACCTGCCTAGTTAAATAAAGGTTAAATAAATAAATAGTAAAAAGATGTGAGTTTCTCTTTCAAACAATCCCCTTGAACACAGCCAATAGCTAGCTAGCTAACATTAGCCAAAGCAACCCTAAGTAACAGTACAGAAACTGTTGCTGTGAAATACAAGCAATCATTTATTTTTATTCTGAACTGGAATATACTGATTGACGCAAGATGCTTTTTGAGTCTGAGAAACTGACTGAGAAAGTAGTAGATGTTCCAATCCAGTTTGGCACCACATACCTGTGCAAGTCAGGGTTCTCAACTGTCAACAACTGAGCCCAGAATAGACCTGCTTGTTGAAATCTTCACACACCTCTCATTAGGACTGTGTATGTGTGTGTGTTTTCTGGTCCACATCTATGTGATGTGATCAATCAGTTAATTCTAGTTCAGAATAAAAATGATTTATTGTATTTTAACAGCAACAGTTCCAACCTAGACACATATGTAAGAGTGTTTTTAATGGGGAAAAATAAACATGAATAGCTATTTATGTGGGCGTTTCATTTAATTGTTATTTGTCTATATTACATTTGTTAATGGGCATAAGGGCAATGAAATGTACCGATATGTATGTATAGCTGCATGTTTTTGTAAGCTTTGGTCCTAGGAAAACACAGCATTTCTAATTTGGGTCCCATGCTGAAGAGTTTAAGAACCCCTGCTCTACCCTCTTAGAAAACAAAGTGCTATCTAGAACCTAAAAGGGTTCTTCAACTGTCCCAATAGGAGAATAACCATTTTTTGGTTCCAGGTAGAACCTTTTTGGATTCTATGTAGAACCCTTTCCACAGACGGTTCAACATGAAACCCAAAAGGGTTCCACCAGGATCCTAAAATTGTTATTCTATGGGGACAGCCAAAACCCCTTCTGCAACCCCTTTTTCTACAAATGTTCAGCAGCTGCCAACAGTGTGTGTTTGTATACAGAAAGGTCAGTGTATGAGGGGGTCTCGACATCCCTTTGAGATTCCGTAGGTTTATTTCACCATGGTCTAAGCTCTGTCTCTGACTGGCTCATACTGTGGAGCTGTCCTAAGAGACAATGTGTATGTGGGATATGACATAAATCTGATTGAATTCAGCATCCATACAATACATCGCTCTTTATCCACTGAGGCTATTTTGTAATTCTTCAATAGCAAACATATTGCCACACTAAACTACCAAGGGCATTTTAGAACAGTCCTCACGAGCACGAGTGGGTATGAAAATGTACTTTACCACCAATCAGTGACCAGGCTGAGCTTTCTGAGGTGGATTCCAGGCTCCTCCCATTCCCACCCCCACAGAACTACCCGATCCAAAGCATGACCTCACAGGGATAGAAGGATAGATCACCCCCACAAGAAAAACAACTCACGGGTGGGAGCTGCAAAACTGAGAGATGGATGGAGGCGAGACCGAAACACCACCAAGAGTAGTGTTATGAGGGGATATTTGGAACCGACTGCAAAATGACAGTAAATTATAGACTTTATAGGTCGGGTTTGTTGATAAAACACTACTGAATATCTTGTAAACGTTCTAGATGTTAGTGTCTCCATAGAGACCAAAACATGTGAACTTGCAAAGATTTTTGCCTGCAGTTGGTAAAGAGCCACAAGAGAGAACCGATACAGAGATGAGGGGGGGAATAGTTTTACTGTAGCACATCCTAGACTCCTACAGGCTCCCGCGGGTTGGATTTCACGCTTGTTCCGAACGATGCTTCAACTCTCACTGCAGTCCTCCGTGGCCACCAACCAACAACTGACTCAACAAAATCATCCAGTCAGAGTCAGAGCAAAGGCTCCCGGGATACCTGTCCAGAGGCCTAGCTGTCAGGCCCCCCTCCCACTGTCTCCACCAGTCCTATAAACCCAACTGTAAAGGTTAGTAAGGCATGACAGTGGCCACCTCATTGCCTCTTGTAGGAGTTCCCTCCCTCCTTCTTTCCTTCCTTCCTCTGTGCAGTCCGACGGAGCTTCAGGCCCAAACCGTATTGGACTTTAAGTTCTGTAAGTTCAGAGGGGTCATCCATTTGTTTTGCGGCTCCTGTAGACCATCCAAGACAAACAGAGGAGTCCCGGGCTTGACACTGGGCACGGTGGTGGCGAGAAGACGCCCGGCGTGTTATTTTAGCGTCCACCTCACTTGTGTTTATGGCAGTATTTAGGGTATGGGGTTATGCATGCGTTCATAGAATAGCGGAGGGATTGCGGTAGCACGGCGAGCGGTGGTGACATGTTCATGGATAAGAATTACACTATGTTCTCTATATGAACAGTAGCCTACAGTGGAAAAAACGTACATAGATGTTCGCCATGGAGCGTAATGTTCTTCAAAACAGCATAGGGAGATTTAGGGTGAAACAGTTTCTGAACCCCATATCGTTTTTGATGCAAAAATAATGGCCATGATGCCAGACGAGCCTCATCCAAGGGCTCAACTCCAAGCTGATAGCCAACAGATCCGACATGAGTTATTTCTACATAGTGAGCTCGGCCAAGAGATGTGTACTTCAGTGATGTACACTGGAGATTTGGACGCAGAAACATCTGAATTCAGCTAGCTGTCATCATCACTGGTCTTTTGGGAGTTGAAGGGAGAGTGACACTAGGCCCCATGGACATTTGATCCTTCTCCGAAGATTAAAAAGGACCCAGCTGTCCATACCTGTCAAATGACATCTAGCTACTGCATTAGCATGCCATCCAAACTTGGCCATACGGGTCAGTGGATGCTGGTGGGAGAAGCTATAGGAGGACGGGCTCATTGTATTGGCTGGAAAGGAATAAATGGAATGTCATCAAACATATGGAAACCACATGTTTGAGTCATTTCCATTTTTTCCAATCCAGCCATTACAATGAGCCCGTCCTCCTAAAGCTCCTCGCACCAGCCTTCTCGGATACGGGTACAGTATTACAACTTAGAACTAATAGATAGAGGTAAAAGGATTCCATGATCATACATACAAACAACCAAGGTTCAGAGGAGGATCCCACTGGGCACACCAAGTAATTTCAACGCGGAAATGCGGGTCAAATTTGGTTGAGACAACGATCAGTGAGATTTCAATCTTTATCCACCCACTCACAAAGACTGACAGAAGTTTGTTGTATTCCCAATGTGTTATCACTGTTTTCAACCGTCTAAAAGCGCAACCAATGTCAGATTTTTGCTTTAGTTGTCATCTAAATGTGTTATTACAGCGCTTTCAACCATTTAAAACAGGAATGGGAAACTTTGATGAGGTGGGGGCCACAAAAAAAATCAGAATTCATCATGAGGGGCCACAGTTGCTCGCGGGTCTGCGTACCCACCTCCATACCTGCAATTCTACAAATTTTGCCTCAGGGTGAAGAGATATGCAGAGAATGCAGTTTTTAATAAATCTGAGTGAGACTAACAAAATCTATCGAAATTGCCCCTTGTGTAGTCTACTATTCTAACTCGCAACATCCCCAACAATACATTTATTATTATTATTATTTTATTTTTGGGGTCCTTCAAAAGGGGGACGCCAGTTGCACATCCCTGAACTAAAAGCACAATAAAGTTCAAATGTGAATATAATGTCAAATAATTTGAATGTATACGACAACTTAATGTGTTATCATTGTGCTTCATCTAAAAGCAGAACCAAATGACCTGGATTGCAGTGGAGTTCACTTTAAAAGTACATAGTGCCAGTGATCAATGCTGTTCAAGATTCTGCACAGATTATTATAGCAGACATGTGACCTTTGCATGCTCTTGAACATAAGAAGACATTTAGTTACAGTAACCTCAAAATGTGGCCATGGATGTGTTACTCATGTTGAGGTTGAATAATACTGTTACAGTAGTTTGAAATATAGCCATAACTTTAGGCTATCTACTGTTTAATTTTGTACATTTATTTAAGCAGGTAGGCCAGTTGAGAACAAGTTCTCATTTACAACTGCGACCTGGCCAAGATAAAGCAAAGCAGTGCGCCAAAAACAACAACACAGAGTTACATATAAACAAACGTACTGTCAATAACACAATATAAAAATCTATGTACAGTGTGTGCAAATGTAGAAGAGTAGGGAGGTAGGCAATAAATAGTCCATAGAGGCGAAATAATTACAATTTAGCATCAACACTGGAGTGATAGATGTGCAGATGATGATGTGCAAGTAGAGATACTGCAGTGCAAAAGAGCAAGAAGATAAATATTAATATGGGGGTGAGGAAGTTGGGTGTGCTATTTACAGATTGGCTGTGTACCGGTACAGTGATCGGTAAGCTGCTCTGACAGCTGATGCTTAACGTTAGAGAGGGAGATATAAATCTCCAGCTTCAGTGATTTTTGCAATTCGTTCCAGTCATTTGCAGTAGAGAACTGTAAGGAAAGGCGGCCAAAGTAAGTGTTGGCTTCGGGGATGACCAGTGAAATATACCCGCTGGAGCGCGTGCTACGGGTGGGTGTTGCTATGGTGACCAGTGTGCTGAAATAAGGCGGGCCTTTACCTAACAAAGACTTATAGATGACCTGGAACCAGTGGGTTTGTTGATGAATATGTAGCAAGGGCCAGCCAACGAGAGCATACAGGTCGCAGTGGTGGGTAGTATATGGGGCTTTGGTTTCAAAACGGAGGGCACTGTGATAGACTACATCCAGTTTGCTGAGTAGAGTGTTGAAGGCTATTTTGTAAATGACATCGCCGAAGTCAAGGATCGGTAGGATAGTCAGTTTTACGAGGGCATGTTTGGCAGCATGAGTTAAAGAGGCTTTGTTGCAAAATAGGATGCCGATTCTAGATTTCATTTTGGATTGGAGAGTTTACAGTCTAACCAAACACATAGGTATTTGTAGTTGTCCACAAATTCTATGTCAGAATCATCCAGAGTAGTGATGCTAGTCGGGCGAGCGGGTGGGTGCTGGCAGCAATCGGTTGAACAGCATGCATTTAGTTTTACTAGCATTTAAAAGCAGTTGGAGGCCACGGAAGGAGTGTTGTATGGCGTTGAAGCTCGTTTGGAGGTTTGTGTCCAAAGAAGGGCCAGATGTATACAGGATAGTGTCGTGTAAGTAGAGGTGGATCAGAGAATCACTCGCAGCAAGAGCGACATCATTGATATATATACAGAGAAAAGAGTCGGCCCGAGAATTGAACCCTGTGGCACCCCCTTAGAGACTGCCAGAGGTCCTGACAACAGGCCCTCCGATTTGAAACACTGAACTTTATCTGAGAAGTAGTTGGTGAACCAGGCGAGGCAGTCATTTGAGAAGTCAAGGCTGTGGAGTCTGCCGATAAGAATGAGGTGATTGACAGAGTTGAAAGCCTTGGCCAGGTCGATGAAGACGGCTGCACAGTACTGTCTTTTATCGATGGCAGTTATGATATCTTTAGCGTGGCTGAGGTGCACCCATGACCAGCTCAGAAACCAGAGTGCCTAGTGGAGAAGGCATGGTGGGATTCGAAATGGTCAGTGACCTGTTTGTTCACTTGGCTTTCGAAGATTTTAGAAAGACAGGGCAGGATGGATATAGGTCTGTAACAGTTTGGGTCTAGAGTGTCTCCCCCTTTGAAGAGAGGGATGACAGTGGCAGCTTTCCAATCTTTGGGGATCTCAGACGATACGAAAGAGATGTTGAACAGGCTAGTAATAGGGGTTGAAACAATTTCGGCGGATAATTTTAGAAAGAGAGGGTCCAGATTGTCTAGCCCAGCTGATTTGTAGGGATCCAGATTTCAGAACATCAACTGTCTGGAGTTGGGTGAAGAAAATTGGGGGGGGGGCTTGGGCAAGTTGCTGCAGGAGGTGCAGAGCTGTTGGTCGGGGTAGGGGAAGCCAGGTGGAAAGCATGGCTAGCCGTAGAAAAATGCTTATTGAAATGATCGATTATCGTAGATTTATCGGTGGTGACAGTATTTCCTAGCCTCAGTGTAGTGGGCAGCTGGGAGGAGGTTTTCTTATTCTCCATGAACTTTACAATGTCTCAAAACATTTTGAAATTAGTGCTACAGGATGCACATTTCTGTTTGAAAAAGCTAGCCTTAGCTTTCCTAACTGACTGTGTACCTGACTTCCCTGAAAGTTGCATGTCGTGGGGGCTATTCGATGCTAATGCAGAACACCACAGGATGTTTTTGTGCTGGTCAAGGGCAGTCAAGTCTGGGGTGAACCAAGGGCTATATCTTTTCTTACTTCTACATTTTTGGAATCTGGCATGCTTATTTAAGATGGTGAGGAAAGCACTTTTAAAGAGCAACCAGGCATCCTGTGCTGACGGGATGAGGTCAATTTCCTTCCAGGATACCCGAGCCAGGTTGATTAGGAAGGCCTGCTCGCTGAAGTGTTTTAGGGAGCGTTTGACAGTGATGAGGGGTGGTCGTTTGACCACGGACCCATTACGGACGCAGGCAATGAGGCAGTGATCGCTGTGATCCTGGTTGAAGATGGCAGAGGTGTATTTAAAGGGCAAGTTGGTCATGATGATATCTAAGAGGGTGCCCATGTTTACAGATGTAGGGTTGTACCTGGTAGGTTCCTTGATAATTTGTGCTAGATTGAGGGCATCTAGGTTAGATTGTAGGACGGCCGGGGTGTTAAGCATATCCCAGTTTAGGTCACCTAACAGTATGAACTCTGAAGATAGATGGGGGGAAGTTAATTCACATATGGTGTCCAGGGCACAGCTGGGGGCTGAGGGGGTTCTACAACAAGCGGCAATGGTGAGAGACTTGTTTCTGGAAAGGTGGATTTTTAAAAGTAGAAGCTCAAATTTTTTAGGCACAGGCCTGGATAGTATGACAGAACTCTGCAGGCTATCTTTGCAGTAGATTGCAACTCTGCCCCCTTTGGCAGTTCTATCTTGTCGGAAAATATTGTAGTTGGGGATGGAAATTCCAGGATTTTTGGTGGCCTTCCTAAGCCAGGATTTAGACGCGGCTAGGACATCAGGGTTGGCGGAGTGTGCTAAGGCAGTGAATAAAACAAATTTAGGGATGAGGCTTCTGATGTTAACATGCATGAAACCAAGGCTTTTACGATTACAGAAGTCAACAAATGAAAGTGCAAAAGTCCTCAAAAATAGGTATTGTAGCCCAAGAATTAGCTTGGTGGACCTAGGCTAGCTCTAGGCTAACTGGTGCTGCTTCAGGAAAAAGATGTTTGCTAAGAGTAGCCACTTGGATTGCAGCTAGCTAGCTGCGATGATCCATTTTAAAGGTTCAGATCTTGCAATAGGAATCCGGAGAAAAAGCATTCCGATATGCTCTGGGTTGATATTGCGCTGTGCAGACTGGCAGGTATTGATCGAGCTGAGGCTGGCTGGTGTCCAAGTTAACGGTGAAGACCGCTATCAGTGGCTAACTAAACACTAGCTAGTAGCTAGTTAGCTGGCTAGCTGCTGATGGGGGTTCCGTTTCTAAAGTATAAAAATTGCAGATCCGTACCACATTGGGTGAGGCGGTTTGCAGGAGAGTATATTCAGTCCGTAGACGAAAAGTGAGATTAAAATGTATACGAAACAAAACGAGGAAAACTATATTTACACGGGACAAGACAAAACACACGTCCAATTGCTACTGCTTCATCTTGGAATGATGAAGGGCAACCAAATATCCACATTTAAAGAATAGGACTAAATCAAATCAAACTTTATTTAAATTGCATTTAAATTGCATTTTCTTTACTTAGAATTTTGATTGAGAGGGAGACGTGAATCCAACATATCAATTATTAATTTGTAGACAAACTGGAATTAAAGCCAGACAAAGTCTGTCACTATCCAAGCATGAGATACATATCCTTCAAATGTTGATATTCGGTTGCCTTGACAACCACAAACAGTTCAATATCCATTTTGTCTACACATGAACAATTGAAATGTTGGATTCACATCTCTGTCGCAACTAAAAATATAAGGTAGCCCTTTCTTGCAGTCAAATTACCTAGTTGCCTCATGGGATTTCATGAATAAATATTATTTTTTAAATGCCGATAATCTTGTGTTTCCACAGTATGTCAAAGGGTTTTGTTATACTTCAGTCTTCTGTGATGTATATAAAGTGTAATATTGTGATGCAAACTCGAAACTGAATACATTTCAACTCTATATCTGACATGGTACAGGTGTCTTCCTTTTTGTAAACCCATAACCATGTGTGTGAGGTGTGTACTTTTGTTTCAGAGTACATTTGTTTAAGACTACCAAGAACTCTGTGAGAGTTTAAACTTTAAATCAAGTTTGATTTGATTTAGTCCTATTCTTTAACTTAGATTTTTGAAGACACCATTTTAAATCAACCAAAGCTTGAAACCCTAGGCCTATGTGTTGTCTATTGTGTTATATAGCAAATGCTATATAGGCCTATTGTCATTGATGATACATGACTTATAAAGAGAGTATTGTTACATTTCATTCGCTCTGTTAAACATACCCTTTGGAATGATTTGGATAGCAGTGAATCTATTTATCCATTTAAGATATATCTTAATAACCCTTCTCATAATAGCACATTGGTAATACTCAGTGATAAATATTAAAGTTGAGCAGGGCTGGTCTTATTTAAAATGGGAGACCAAATGGATAGCTGTAGATACATCAACTCTCCAGTAGGAGATGCTGCTCAGCTTGTTTTTTTTGTTTGTTGCAAATCCAATGTATTCTCCCTGTAGATTCCACATCACAATACGTTGACAAATTACATTTGTTGAAACAATTTTGATTCAAACAGTGTGTGCCCAGTGGGATGTTGCCAGTTGATGAGGAAAATGCATCCAGAAATGAATAAGAAAAATGAGGCCCCGGCGCTGAGTCGACCTTTTCGAATTTCTGGTCATGGTTTTGTGCTTTCCTTGTCCTTCTCTTTGTTTACAGAGTGATTTAGAGTGATTGGAGAATCCATTGAACAGCAGGGGATCTGGGACCGAGGCTGTTGCTTTTAGGATGAGTTTAATGGGCCCTTGAGAGCTCCTGGTAGGGATGGAAGTTTTGGAGCAAGAAGTGGGCGGTGACTCCCCCCTCTTTCTCCCCATTTCTCCTCTTTCTTCTCTCTCATCTCTCACTCTAAACCAAGGCCCAGAAGTTAGCTTTCGTTGGGAGTAGCAGTATTATCCCCCCTGTGACCTCACTTCCATATTGGGAGCGCTGTCTCAAGAGTAATCAAGTTGCCCAACCCAATAGGAAAGTGACAGAATGTTTTCAGTAGCAGCATGGGACACTGAGGTCAGATATGCTTGATTGAGCTCGTTCCTCCAATCCCAACCTTTTGAGGGTTTGGCAATGACCAGCGACAGATCATGTCATTTGGATGATATAGGTCTCTTTTTAGGAGGGCGCCATGTTTCACAGCCTTCTCTGCCAATCTTGTGAGAGAGTATTTAGTTTGACTGTTTGTGTACGGTAAGACTTTCACGAGCAGATCACAGACATTACTAATGTTATTCAAAACCCAACACACTTATCATTAGTATCACAAGTCTGTGAAAGCTGTTGAAGTTGGCAGTTTGAGGCTATTTTTCATAGTGTTTCATTTACATCACACGGGTGGGGAAGAGAGAGAGAGAGAGCTTCGAAAATAGTGGCGGAGCTCCAACACTATTTGGTCAGAGTTGTGTGTTATAATTTTGTTTCAAGATATATTTTTCACACATTCATCTTTTCAATGCATTCTCTCTGAACACACTATCATCACATATGTGGCTTGTAGAGACTCAGTTGAAAGGATTTGAATGTGTTACGTGAGCCTGTGAATGTAGTACTGTGGGTCAGTACACCAGTACATTAGATGTTGTTTTGTGAGACATTATCAGAATCTTGGAAGAATGTCTTTATTTAGTCTGCAACGGGGTGAGGCTCCGATTGCGAACGAGCAACAACAGACTACACAAACTATCAACACCACACTGCCTAGCATCACATACTCAACAATTCACATGTTACCACCTCCAACATTCCTCCATGTTACTACCTCCATATGTTACCACCCCCATAACCAGAACTAGCTTGGTTATTAAACCAGACTGAAATCTCTGCTCATCATTGTTCCACTTGATGAGGGCAACATTCAGTTTGTTTTAACCAGACTACTCCAAAGCTTGTCTTCTGAAAAACAGCATCAAAGATAAAAACTGGCTAATCAGGTGAAGGCATCGTCTAGGACATCTGTGGACTGAGCGCTCATCACATGGTCAGGGTCCTGAGCGTGGGTTTTCTCTCGACTCACTCGATCCGCCCGTCTACTTCACTTGGTGAAATTCCCAAGAGCACTGGCAGAGCAAGTGAAATTCCTCCTTTCTCGGACATCTGCTTCAGTTTTCCTTGGCAAATGAGAGCTGGCTGGACATTCCACCATTGTTTTTTCTTTGTTCAGCTCTTCAGAGAGAAAATAAAGATATTACAGACACTGTCTACCCGGCTAATAGCTGCCCGAGTAAAATAACCCAAACCCACCTCCTCCCCATCTTAAGGAAACAGCACAGTCGAACACACTGAGTTTTATTAAAAGATTCAAATCTTTCGACAATTACTGATATAGTCATTATAAACTCTCTACTTACTTCATGTCATTCTAACAATAACATTCTCAGTCTGGCAAATACAAAGCAGGATGAAAAAAAAAAACGAGTTGGATGGAAGCCTTCGTTAAACATCTTAAAATCTGTTGTTACAGAAACGCACCACCCCTGCCTGCTGTTACTAAAACACAGCGTTCTTCCCCCTCTGTTATTCCAATCGCAGCCAAACTATTAAAACAATCACATGGAGGCAATCGTTTCTCAATTTGTCACAGCGAGGCTGAGGTTTGTTCAGACCCTTGCTTCGTCGGGGCAACACTGTGCAGTAAAGTAATACTGCTGCTGTGGGAGACACTGGCTGAGCTGGGGGAACATCCTCTAACTCATACACCAGGGGCAAAGACAGGGAGGTTAACTGAAGTGAGAGGAAGTTCTATGTCTATTGTGTGTGCGTGCGTGCGCCTGCGTGTGCGTGTATTCGAGTGCGTGTCCCATGTCAATATCCTGTATGTGAGGAGATGACTGCATGGATTCCATTGGTCAGAGGAATTCCTTCGGTTATTTTCTGAATGCTGATTGGAAGGTCGTTTTTCAGTAAAAAGTCATACTTCAACTGGAATATTCAGTTCATCTGTACTACTGGTGTTTTGGGTGTTTCATGAAATTATGGCCGCAATAAGGAGCTCAGGGACTTACTGGTGCTGTGAGGTGACCTGCGTTTCACCTTGGAACAGAAGCCAATGTGCACATTTGTTTGGTAGCAATACTCCAACTCACCCACATTCCAGCTCACAAAAATCCAGCTTCACCTCAATTAGTGGGGAATCTGGTGGCCGCAGCCTCCATTACTCTGGTATTAGAGTCCAGCAGCACCCCATAGACCGGCCCAAGACAGCACCCTGCAGCAATTTGTCCGTAATGAGACAAGACCATATCATATGCCTGGAGCATGGGGCTTACCAATCAAATGGACTATTAGTAGTGGGTAACCCAATATGGAAGAGCACAGTTTATACTGAGGAGGATAGGGTACATAGTGTGTGTGTGTGTGTGTGTGTGTGTGTGTGTGTGTGTGTGTGTGTGTGTGTGTGTGTGTGTGTGTGTGTGTGTGTGTGTGTGTGTGTGTGTGTGTGTGTGTGTGTGTGTGTGTGTGTGTGTGTGTCCTCCAGCTGAATGCCCATTCAGCTCGATTATATACCCATCTCAGCAAACTGTCTTTATTTGTCTTGTAAAAATGAATACATACTGTAAATATAACAGATTTGTTTGTATGACACCGAACGCACTACGGAAAGCCAGCCACCAGTGTCTATCTAGCTGTGATGTCCAGCTGTGTAAAGATAGAGGATTTCCTGAGCACCTCCACCATCCTTGTGGAGTCTTTTGACCTATGCCAGTCTTCTCTACTACAGCTTGCAGCCTATGGAAAAGTCTCTCTCCGCTCCTCTTCGTGATCGTCTGCAGTTATGATGTGCATCTGCCAGAAGGAAGGCTGGTTATAGGCCCTGCCGGAGCAGTATACTTTATGCTGTGAGAACCTACAGCTGCCCAGACACCAGGTTAACGCTGGAGGATGTGATTTAAATATAAGTCCTGTGTTTTGGCCAGCGCCTCATCTCTCTCTCTCTCGCCCCCCATCGCTCTCACTTTCTCTATCTCCCCCCATCTCGCCCTCTCTCTCTCCCTCCATCTCCCACATTCTCTCTCTCTCTCCCTCCTTCCTCTTTTGATATTTCTGACTCCCAACCAATCTTACCTCTAACTTCCCAGCCCCCATCTTTTTTCACTTGGCCCGGTGGCCATTGTAAATTCTCAAGGACCCAAGTCTGCCGGCTCTTGTCTTGGCTACCTTCATGAAAGAGAGAATAAGCTTGTCTCAAATCACAGATCACATAAAGCCGTCCTTTCGCTTTTCATAAAATGCACGTCGGCCCCCTTTTTTTTACAGGCTCCCCTCTCGTCTTACACCCTGACCTGTGGACTCGGCGAGGGAAGCAGGGGATGACATTAGGCCTAATGATGCCCCTCTGTCCCAGTAAAACGAATAGGGCTTAATAGAGACAGAGCACATAATAAACTGTTCCATGTACAGAACACAGCCACCCGAGAGGGTCAAAGGGTTTCAGACTATGAGAGTGTTGTGAAATTCACCAAGGTAATGGGTTTTCCGGTTCATTCCATTATTATCACCTACAATCGATTCTCTGGGATCATTGCTCTGTTGGCCTGTTGATGTATTGATGGTGTGACATTTTCTAACCAATTGGGGGATATTTTCTAAAGTAGAATAAGTAAGATTAGAGAGACGAGAAAGAGTTTCTTTCTAGCTTTGTTGGTTACATTCAGTTGTTAAGGATGAGTGTTCTCACAGCCATTTCCTCTAATGGACGAGAATTGGAGATGTGCGCATTTCCATAACTAGCCTGATGGGGGGACTATAGCTCCACTTAAGGACCACCTCCACTCCGCAGCAATAAATCTTCAGAGGGAAGTGTGTCTTAGCACGTCCAGCACAGGAAAGGGAGAATTAGAACAAGTAATTAAAACGTATTGACAACATATGTGCTCCACCCCTCTCTGCTGCTCTCTGAGTGTGAGTGAAGGTGTTTTACTCCTAATTACAGACAGACTGCCTTCTGGCTAATTATACTACAACCGCAAACACACGCGCGAGCAAAGACACGTGAGTGCATGCGTACGTTTCACACAGACATGCGCGAAAAACACACTTCATTAGCCCCATGATGTATTTCAAGGACAATTTCTCTGTTCTTGTTTACCTTCAGCGGCCGTCAGCATGTAGCTTCTTTTTCCTCCTGTACTCCGGCCCTTCCCTATCCTCTGCACAGCCTTGATCTCTCTATCTCTCTGCTACTCCTCTTTATGCATCAACACAACTTTTGTACAGGCCTCTGTATATTTATTCACTGAATTCCTATTCAGATATTTATCGACATTTACTCTCCCGCACTCAGTTCAGTGAAGGTCGTCTGTTATAGTAATAAGCTACAGCTGCTCTACTAATCCACGTATAGATCTATGCATCTTATGACAAACGTGCACGCACGGTCCGTGCGATGGACAGCTGGGCTGGAAAATCAAATCATCAAAAAAGATTAGCAGACTGCTCTGCCCACAAGACAGAGTAACCACACGCGTGAGCAAGGCCGTGTGTAGGACGCATGTTTTGAAGCACATGCCAAGTTTGGTGAAGTTTGCTGAAGAGAATGGGCACTGCTGCCATATGCACCCACACATTCGACTGATTTTGAAACATTTTGCTTTCAAGAGAAGTAATAAACCTTGCTGGAGTGGGTAACAAGTGTCCTATCTTGCCTTATTAGCTGGGTGCTCTGCCATATATGGCAAATTCCAAACGGGCTGTCGTGTGCTTTTTACTGAGGAGTGGCTTCCGTCTGGCCACTCTACCATAAAGGCGTGATTTGTGGAGTGCTGCAGAGATGGTTGTCCTTCCGGAAGGTTCTCACATGTCCACAGAGGAACTCTGGAGCTCTGTCAGAGTGACCATCGGGTTCTCTCTGACCAAGGCCCTTCACCCCAGATTGATCAGTTTGGCCGGGCGGTCAGTTCTAAGAAGAGTCTTGGTGGTTCCAAACTTCTTCTATTTAAGAATGATGGAGGCCACTGTGTTCTTGGGGACCTTCAGTCCTGCAGATTTTTTTTGCTATCCTTCCTCAGATCTGTCCTTCAACACAATCTTGACTTGGAGCTCTACGAACAATTCCTCTGACCTCTTGGCTTGGTTCATAGATAGGTGTGTGCCTTTCCAAATAATGTCCAATCAATTTAATTTACCACATGTGGACTCCAATCAAGTTGTAGGAACATCTCAAGGATGACAAATGGAAACACCTGAGATCAATTTCGAGTCTCATAGCAAAGGGTATGAATACTTATGTAAATAAGGTATTTCAGTATTTTATTTGTTATAAATTTGCTAAAATGTCTAAACCTGTTTTCACTTCATCATTACGGGGTATTGTGTGTAGATAAAGGATTTAAAAAATCATTTAATCAAATCAAATCAAATGTATTTATAAAGCCCTTCTTACATTAGCTGATATCTCAAAGTGCTGTACAGAAACCCAGCCAAAACCCCCAAACAGCAAGCAATGCAGGTGTAGAAGCACGGTGGCTCTCTAGAAAGGCCAGAACCTAGGAAGAAACCTAGAGAGGAACCAGGCTATGAGGGGTGGCCAGTCCTCTTCTGGCTGTGCCGGGGGGAGATTATACCAGAACATGGCCAAGATGTTCAAATGTTCATAGATGACCAGCGGGGTTAAATAATAATAATCACAGTGGTTGTCGAGGGTGCAACAGGTCAGCACCTCAGGAGTAAATGTCAGTTGGCTTTTCATAGCCGATCATTCAGAGTGTCTCTACCGCTCCTGCTGTCTCACGAGAGTTGAAAACAGCAGGTCTGGGACAGGTAGCACGTCCGGTGAACAGGTCAGGGTTCCATAGCCACAGGCAGAAGAATTGAAACTGGAGCAGCAGCACGGCCAGGTGGACTGGGGACAGCAAGGAGTCATCAGACCAGCTAGTCCCGAGGCATGGTCCTAGGGCTCAGGTCCTCCGAGTGAGAGAGAAAAACTATTAGAGAGAGCATACTTAAATTCACACAGAACACCGGATAAGACAGGAGAAATACTCCAGATATAACAGACTGACCCTAGCCCCCCGACACATAAACTACTGCAGCATATATACTGGAGGTTGAGACAGGAGGGGTCGGGAGACGATATCCCTGGATAGGGCCAAACATGAAGGATATAACCCCACCCACTTTGCCAAAGCACAGCCCCCACACCACAAGAGGGATACCTTCAACCACCAACTTACCATCCTGAGACAAGGCAGAGTATAGCTCACAAAGATCTCCACCACGGCACAACCCAAAGGGGGCGCCAACCCAGACAGGAAGATCACATCAGTGACTCAACCCACTCAAGTGACGCACCCCTCCTAGGGATGGCATGGAAGAGCACCAATAAGCCAGTGACTCAGCCCCTGTAATAGCGTTAGAGGCAGAGAATCCCAGTTGAGAGAGGGGAACCGGCCAGGCAGAGACAGCAAGGGCGGTTCGTTGCTCCAGTGCCTTTCCGTTCACCTTCACACACCTGGGCCAGACTACACTCAATCATAGGACCTACTGAAGAGATGAGTCTTCAATAAAGACTTAAAAGTTGAGACCGAGTCTGCGTCTCTCACATAGGTAGGCAGACCATTCCAATAAAATGGAGCTCTATAGGCAAAAGCCCTGCCTCCAGCTGTTTGCTTAGAAATTTTAGGGACAGTTAGGAGGCCTGCGTCTTGTGACCGTAGCGTACGTGTAGGTATGTACGGCAGGACCAAGTCAACTAATCAACTTTAGAATAAGGCTGTAACGTAACAAAATGTGGAAAAAGTCAAGGGGTCTGAATACTTTCCGAATGAACTGTACAGTATATACATTTCCAGTCAAAAGTTTGGACACACCTACTCATTCAAGGGTTTGTCTTTATTTTTACTATGTTCTACATTGTCGAATACTGTTGAAGACAACAATACTATGAAACAACACATATGGAATGATGTAGTAACCAAAAGAGAGTTAAACAAATCAAAATAGATTTTAGATTTTTCAAAGTAGCCACCCTTTGCCTTGATAACAACTTTGCACAGTCTTGGCATTCTCTCAACCAGCTTCACCTGGAATGCTTGTCCAACAGTCTTGAAGGAGTTCCCACATATGCTGAGCACTTGTTGGCTGCTTTTCCTTCACTCTGCGGTCCAACTCATCACAAACCATCTCAATTGGGTTGAGATCGGGTAATTGTGGATTCCAGGTCATCTGATGCAGCACTCCATCACTCTCCTTCTTGGTCAACTAGCCCTTACACAGCCTGGAGGTGTGTTGGGTCATTGTCCTGTTGAAAAACAAATGATAGTCCCACTAAGCGCAAACCAGATGGGATGGCGTATCACTGCAGAATGCTGTGGTAGCCATGCTGGTTAAGTGTGCCTTGAATTCTAAATAAATCACATATACTGTCTCCAGCAAAGCATCCCCATACCATCACACCTCCTCCTTCATGCTTCACGTTGGGAAGCACACATGTGCAGATCATCCATTCACCTACTCTGCATCTCACAAAGACACAGCGGTTGGAACCAAAAATCTCAGATTTGGACTCATCAGACCAAAGGACAGATTTCCACTGGTGTAATGTCCATTGCTTGTGTTACTTGGCCCAAGCAAGTCTCTTTTTATTATTAGTGTCCTTTAGTAGTGGTTTCTTTGCAGCAATTCGACCATGAAGCCTGATTCACGCAGTCTCCTCTGTACAGTTGACGTTGAGATGTGCCTGTTTCTTGAACTCTGTGAAGCATTTATTTGGACCGCAATTTCTGAGGCTGGTAACTTTATATGAATTTATCCTCTGCAGCGGAGGTAACTCTGGGTCTTCCTTTCCTGTGGCGGTCCTCATGAGAGCCAGTTTCATCATAGCGCTTGATGGTTTTTGCGACTGCACTTGAAGAAACTTTTCTGGATTGACTGACCTTCATGTCTTAAAGTAATGATGGACTGTCGTTTCTCTTGTTTATTTAAGCTGTTCTTGCCATAATATAGACTTGGTCTTTCACCAAATAGGGCTATCTTCTGTATACCACCACTACCTTGTCACAACACAACTGATTGGCTCAAATGCATTAAATCCCACAAATTAACTTTTAACAAGGCACACCTGTTAATTTCAATGCATTCCAGGTGACTACGTCATGAAGCTGGTTGAGAGAATGCCAAGAGTGTGCAAAGCTGTCATCAAGGCAAAAGGTGTATACTTTGAAGAATCTGAAATATAAAATATATTTAGATTTGTTTAACAATTCTTTTGGTTACTAAATGATTCCTTATGTCTTATTTCATAGTTTTGATGTCTTCACTATTACTCTACAATGTAGAAAATAGGTAAAATAAAGAAAAGCCCTGGCTTGAGTCGGTGTGTCCAAACTTTTGACTGGTACCGTACACACACACATGCACATTTGTGGCCTGCTGGAGGTCATTTTGCAGGGCTCTGGCAGTGCACCTCCTTGCACAAAGGCGGAGGTAGCTGTCCTGCTGCTGGGTTGTTTCCCTCCTACGGCCTCCTCCACGTCTCCTGATGTACTGGCCTGTCTCCTGGTAGCGCCTCCATGCTCTGGACACTACGCTGACAGACACAGCAAACCTTTTTGCCACAGCTCGCATTGATGTGCCATCCTGGATGAGCTGCATTACCTGAGCCACTTGTGTGGGTTGTAGACTCCGTCTCATGCTACCACTAGAGTGAAAGCACCGCCAGCATTCAAAAGTGACCAAAACATCAGCCAGGAAGCATAGGAACTGAGAAGTGGTGTGTGGTCACCACCTGCAGAACCATTCCTTTTTTGGGGGTGTCTTACTAATTGCCTATAATTTCCACCTTTTGTCTATTCCATTTGCACAACAGCATGTGAAATTTATTGTCAATCAGTGTTGCTTCCTAAGTGGACAGTTTGATTTCACAGAAGTGTGATTGACTTGGAGTTACATTGTGTTGTTTAAGTGTTCCCTTTATTTTTTTGAGCAGTGTATATATATATCAGCAAAACAGGATTGACAAATGGCATTTAGGTATCATTATGACGTGGGAAATTTGAGATATTTTGCTGCAATTAGTTACTTCCTAATGCACAATAAAGCCTACAAAAACAAGATTCTTTGAGATATGAAAAATAGACATCTAGATAGAAAGACTGTGAATTAATGTATGAAAATATACAAGCATATAAATGACAGAGCAGCTATAAAGTCTACAAAAATGGTCTGAATGAGAAATCATAATTTTGACCTCGAGGCTACATGATGTTTAACCTATCAATCCAAAACATCTATCATTGCGAGAGCATTTTTAGGTAGGTTTTGAACTGTTACTGGCACACAAAGCGCAAACCTTGCTGTCTGAGAAAAACAGGTGTAAATTACTTTGTGGAAACTGAAAGGGTCAGCATATTATGTGAAAGCTGGATAGTTCTTTGCTAAGCGAGTTAAATGCTGGGTAAGTAAAAGCAGGCTTGTAGGTGTATCTCGAAACTAATTTCCTGTTTACGATATAAACCCACCTATTTTTCGTCTCCTGATTATCAGTCTAAACGGTTGGCGTCTCCACCCTCTGACACACACACACAACATCTGGGTCCAGCCTGCATGTAATTGACAGTGACACAGGGTTAAGGGTTATCAGGACGTGTTGGCGCTGGATGATGATGTCACCAGGGTCCCTGAGGGAGAGTGAGGTCAGTAAGTGGGTTGCTGAGGAGTGATACGAAGCCTTTAAATAAACAGGGATACTGCGTAATTCCTCTGAATCAGCAGAGAAAATACGATTAAACTGTTTTGGAGGAAACCAATCAGTGAGTTGCATGGTGATTTGGCTTTTAGAAGAGCAGGGAGGCAGAGTTTGTATGGGCGGGAAGAGTAGGGTGGGCAGACTTGGAGCTCAGAACAACATCTAGTCTAAATACTAAAAGCACTTGGTCTGAGAGACACAAATGCGAGATATATACAGAGATTATGCATGTTTATAGAGTTCAGACTAAATATTCGCCAGGATTGAGTATTCTCCTCTTCTCATTTTGTGTCTGGGTCTAGAGGGTCCCAATGAGTGGGTAGACTGAGAAATAGAAGAAAGCAGAACTAGATGGCTCAGGCAGACTCTATCCCATAAATAATACTTTAACTGTGCCCGACAGGAAACCATGAGGATGTTAAAAATGCAAAAACAGAAATGCGTTGACCAGTGACCATGCTATATAACACTCTCCAAGGACCTTGGAGGGTAGGACAGTGGCACCAACAATAATACAATGACTATGGTCCTCTCCTAACGAGCTCCAACGTTACTGTGGTTATGCCTGGTATTATGTTTCGTCAACATTTAAAGGCCTAAGATCTTCAGTCTACCTACAACAAACACAGTTAAATCACCTTGCAACTTACAGTAAATCAAAATGCAGTATGGATATTGGTGTTTTGCAGTAACGGCATTATGCATGCTCTATACACCTGCTATAACATCTACTCAGACACTCTTTACCGCCCGCCATTCGCGGTAAAGACCATGGTCACCCTATGCTCACACATCCCATCCTTTCTCCCACTCTCTCAGTAGAAAGGCCGCACGCAAGTTCCTGAGTGGGTGGGTAGATCATCCCACGTGTGATGGTTTCAAACCTCTGTTCCGTCATGGGAGAGTGATGTGCTTCTAGTACTACGTAGCACCTTGTTGTGTGTTTTCTCCCTGTGTACCAGGTAGGTGACCCAGTGAAAGGAGATCCCCAGAGAGAATGAATAACTGTTGCAGAGTTATGTCTTGTCAGCATGCAATTACCCTTCATAAGGCCAGGTGGCTGCGAAAAAATACTAAATACTAATAAGGCCAGGTGACTGACATCTCCACTGCTTCCAGAGCTCTCCAGGTGTTTTGGGGGGGGGGGAAGGTGCCCTTCTTGCTCTCCTTAGGATTTATCTCCATCTCTCCCTCCCTCTCTCTGTCTTGGTCTGCTCTGGGCCCGGTTAGAAGCACTTGTAGATTAGTACCTGTGTGTGTATATGACGTGTGTGTGTGTGTGTGTGTGTGTGTGTGTGTGTGTGTGTGTGTGTGTGTGTGTGTGTGTGTGTGTGTGTGTGTGTGTGTGTGTGTGTGTGTGTGTGTGTGTGTGTGTGTGTGTGTGTGTGTGTGTGTGTGTGTGTGTGTGTGTGTGTGTCTGTGTATGCCCTGACCCTTGCAGCTGCAGTGTCACGTCAGCCTAGCTCTCTGACATCAGCTGCTTCTCTGACAACCCTGCTCTTCCTGGACCCTTTTAATTAGCTTCTTTCCCTGTCATCACCTCCTCCTGTAATCCCCCTCCTCTCAACTGTCTGACGGCCCATTGCCTGGACCTTCCTCTCCATGCCCCACGCAGGTGCGCTCAGCAGCGCAGGTGTCCACGGCCTGGCTAAACAGCATAGCAATCACTAGGAGACACAAAACAACACAACAAAACAGAGTGCATCCGGGACAACACAACCGCTACCGTACAGCTGTAAAGACAGAGGTTGTGTTGTCTGAAGATGTGGTAGAGTGAATGCCGTCTCTCTTTTAATGCTCCGTTTTCTATCGGATTATTTCTCCCTTGCTCTCTTTTTTGTCCTCCGTCTCTGGCTGTATAGACTCTGTAGTTAGTCATACAGTTGTTTTTGTTGGCCACGAGAAGAGCCCAGCCAAAGTACACCATGTTTCTGCCCGGGAGGTGTGGAGATGTGATAATAATCTGGACTTTCTCCCTCCTCACTGAGAAAGTCCTCTCTCAGCCTACTTACCTGCCGTGTGTGTGTGTGTGTGTGTGTGTGTGTGTGTGTGTGTGTGTGTCGTCTGGAGCTGATGGATGATTGGCTGACTCTTCACCTAGTCTGGCTCTGGTCCACGGCGACAGCCTAGACTCAGACTCACTGTGGATGAGAGAGAGCGAGAGAGAGAGTGTGTGTGTGTTTGCGGTGAGGGTGGTAGGTGGGAATGATGACTTTCCGAGATATGTGTGTCTGTGAGTGAGGTATCCATGTGTGTGTGATGAAGAGGGTGTGTATGGGGGTTGGGATAGAGGACAGACGGGCAATTAGTAAGATAAAGCTGCCTTGCCTCAGGTCTCCTCTCTACCCAACAGACACACGGGCCAGGAGAGACGGATTTACTCACAGTGCGAAGGGTAAAGTCAGATGGATGAGCTTTGCTTAGTTTTACACCCTCTAAAATCAAACATTTAAATAAATAAAAACTGATTCCTGCAGAAGTAACGGAGAAGTACATGTTTATTTCAACTGGACTGACATTAGATGTTTGTAGAATGAAGTTGGAAAAGTTATAAGGTATATGAGTGTGTCAGTGTGTGTGTGTGTGTGTGTGTGTCCATCAGAGTTCATGGGTGTTTGTGGTGACTGTGAGGTGGTGGATGGTGGGTTGAGTGGTATTCGGCGTCTTGGCCCATTTCGACGCTGCAGTGATGACCTTGGGTGTTATGGGGTGGTGTTATTATTAGTCACCAGCTGGTAGCGATTGCAAAAACATAGAGCGTTACAAAAGTAGTTTCAAACCACATGGTTGTTGCTAGCAATTTACTTCACAGCTCAGTTCTCAATGCATCCATTTACAAAACAAGAATATGTATTGAAAGAAGTGCGGAGGAGCAGGAGAAAAACAAAATCCCGCATGTAGGTGATGTAATTACAGTGGCCCTAAAGGGGCAAAGTACTGTAGCTTTTTTAAATGTAGTGACAGCATGAGGAAAAAGCATGAACTTCTACATTTTGTGGATCAAACAGAAGAAGAAATAGGCAGCACAATGAATGTTGTGAGGTCATGATTTCACAGACATGCTGACTCTCTCAATCCCAGGGTGCTTGGCTGCTGATACTCTGCCCCAATCCACACTACTTTACCTGCCTTCCCAATGGTAACCAGACTCTCCCCTGCTTGTAAGTAGGCCCAATTGGAGAGCACCGCCTCACCTGAATAAACTTCCTGCTCTATCTGCACTAATTACAGGATCAACTCCTTGGAATTCTCTTTTCCCCAGAGGGATCAAAACCACAGGGCTTGTCAGTCAGGTATACAGGGGACTTTCCAGAGGTACTGGATCTTTCTCTGGGAACTAGTACGCTGACTGAGCGAGAGGGAGCTTTCCCTCGCCTTCACAAACGGACATCATCAGAAGAACTTGGACTTGTTTCTGGGCCAGTCCGTCTAAGAAGAGCAAGAGAGAAAATGAGAAAGGTATTCCTTGACGTGCACCTGACACCTGGAGATGACATGCACCTAGGAATCTGGGAATCTGTCTCACCTGGGATAGCCTGTCCCAGTTTGACTGAATAGGCTGAGACTGGGTTCTATGCAGATGCAGGATCTTAATTTGATCACCCTGTTGCAGGAGAACTTTGTAATTTCAGACTTGATTTTCCTATACGAAAAATGTATAACCCCCTGCAAAAATGCCCAATCATTATAATCCACACAATAATTCACATTATTTTTCTGCTGTAGCAAACTGGTTCAAATGAAGATGTAGGTGTTTGAAGATGTACTGTAGGACGATCAAACGCTCTCAAACTTAATACTGTACCTAAACCACATCGTCATGACTCTGGTTAAATCGTACCTTGATTCAAATAGTAATTTCACTTCTTTCTTTCTTTCTTTTGCCTTTTTATAAAGGAATTATGCTAATAGCACATAAATACAAAATGGGCTTTCTGAATTTACCTCAATTAGTTTGTCTAAATGGGCCACATTAAGGATTTACATAAGCAGACAAGCAGTCACTGCCCTCGATGATCCTTATCATGCACATGTGCAGCGCAGGCTGCTTCAGTGGCAGTAGGAAGGGTAGTGAGCAGAGGAGCGAATGGAGGGGTAGGGGGAATGAGTGGGGCATGAGCTGGGGTGCGAGGCAGACTCGGTGGCTTTGGTGTAATTTTTGCCTGTTTTGGGTCAGCCCTGTCCCAGCCATGCATAGCCCTGTCCCAGCCATGCATACCCCAGTCCCGATCCCAGTCAGAGGCAGACATGTAGATCGAGAAATAAGATGTTTGAGGCAGTAACAGCACTGTTTCTGTTGCCATTGTAAATAACATATGAAAACACTCGTATATCTGATTTAGAGCAATGGTAACTCCCCCCAAAACCATCTCCTAACATATTTTTGAGGTCTAAATGTTAGAGAAATATATTCAGATGCCAAGAGCACAATATAGCTATCACTTGAGCCAAGTCCATAAGGGTGGAATTCCGACCAGAGTTAAGAGTCAACGGAATTTACTTGCCCTTTTCTCTCTATGCGTATTCTGACCTTGAATTTAAGCATGAGAATAGCATGCTATTAACCCGCTATTCGTTTGAGGTGGAGAGTTAAGAAATGAAGGTGTGGCGGAGGTGTGTCTACAGATGAGCCATATTCTGACCGAGAATCAATTCCCTAACAATTGCACCACATTTACACGCGAGGAAAGCATGAACAAGGTTGAGCGAACCTGCCGGTTCCAAGTGGAAAAAGCATATTTATTTTTGTCCATATCATCTCCATACACTGTAATATCAGAAATTGATATTAGCTATTGATAAGAGCTAGATAAATGAGTAATCCCTTTGGGGAAGGGGATTGTAAATACACATAGCAATTGCTTTAGATGATTTTTTTCTTATGACCACTGGAAACTAATGTGAAACCAGTCATATGGAAACTCACTGAAAATCTTATCACCATGACATGTATTGCAGCCCCCTTTTCACAAGGAAGTAGGCTACAAATAGCTGTGCCGTTATTCGGAACTTTAATTGTATGCCCTTATAATTTTGTATCATGTTAAATATTAGCCACTATCGGGAGCCAGAGTCAGTAATACCCACATAAATTAATAACTGTCACTTCAGCATCTGTCACGTCCATGTAATTGTTCCTGAGTTGCTAACAATAATGATAAATAAATTCAAATTGTGGGTCATATTAGGCTAATGTTGTGCAATCATTTGGAGCATGTAGCCTATTTGAATCATTCATTTGGAACATGTAGCCTATTTGAATCATTCATTTGGAACATGTAGCCTATTTGAATCATTCATTTGGAACATGTAGCCTATTTGAATCAATCATTTGGAACATGTAGCCTATTTGAATCAATCATTTGGAGCATGTAGCCTATTTGAATCAATCATTTGGAACATGTAGCCTATTTGGATCAATCATTTTGGACATGTTGTCACGCCCTGACCTTAGAGATCCTTTTATGTCTCTATTTTGGTTTGGTCAGGGCGTGAGTTGGGGGGGGGGGGGGGGGGGGATTCTATGTTTTGTGTTCTATGTTTTCTATTTCTGTGTGTTTGGCCGGGTGTGGTTCTCAATCAGAGGCAGCTGTCGATCGTTGTCTCTGATTGAGAACCATACTTAGGTAGCCTTTTCCCACCTGTGTTTTGTGGGTAGTTGTTTTCTGTTTTGTGTTGCTGCACCTGACAGGACTGTTTCGTTTTCGTTCATTTCACTTTGTTATTTTGTTTAGTGTTCTGTTTAAATAAAAATAACATGAACACTTACCATGCTGCGCTTTGGTCCACACCTAATTCAACAGATCGTTACACATGTAGCCTATTGGAATCATTATGGAGTCAGACCCCACGTAGCAGTTTAAACCTGGAGCCTGGCGCACAATTCACGATGACTGCACCGTTGTCATACAGTTCCATGATTGGTGAGGATTAGGGTATATTTGTAGGATTATTGTTCAACCTCTAAATGTACACTTTTTTCCACCTTCCAAAATGTCATACTGTCACGTTCTGACCATAGTTCTTGTGTGTTTTGCTTGTTTTAGTGTTGGTCAGGACGTGAGCTGGGTGGGCATTCTATGTTGTGTGTCTAGTTTGTCTATTTCTATGTTTGGCCTAATATGGTGTTTTGTGTTGTCTCTGATTGGGAATCATATTTAGATGGCTTGTTTTGTGTTGGGGATTGTGGGTGGTTGTTTCCTGTCTTTGTGTTTTCTCTGCACCAGATAGGGCTGTATCGGTTTGCCACATTTTGTTATTTTGTATTGTTGTAAGTGTTCACGTTATTCTTAATTGCACATGTTGAGCATGCTGCGCAGCAGCACTCGCTGCGTGTTGGTCCGATCCCTGCTACACCTTCTCTTCTCGCGAAGAGGAGGAAGGCTGCCGTTACAGAACCACCCACCAAACTTTGACCAAGCAGCGTGGCTACGGGCAGCAGCAGCAGCGAGTTCAGGAATGGACATGGGAGGACGAGCTGGACGGTAAAGTACCCTGGGCAGAGCCAGAGGAATATCGCCGCCCCAAAGCGGAGCTGGAGTCAGCGAAAGCGGAGAGGCGGCGTTTTGAGGAGCTAGCTCGGCAGCGTGAGCAGGATCTGGGTTATACCACTTGGGAGGAAATAGACAGGTGGTCGATCGACCCAGGGAGAGTGCCGGAGCCCGCCTGGGATTACATGGAGCAATGTGCAGAGGGATGTCGGCGAATGAGGTTAGCACGACGCGGTAGGAAGCCCGAGAAGAAACCCCAAAAATTTCTTGGGGGGGTGGCTAAAGGAGAGTGTAGCTGGGTCAAGTAGGAGACTTGAGCCAACTCCCCCTGCTTACCGTAAGGAGATTAGGATGGAACCAGAGCCGGTCAGGGTGGTATTGGAGGTGAGCGAAGTAGAGACTGTGAAGGATCTAATGGGGATATTGGAGGAGAGAGTTATGAAGGAGGTGTTGTGTTGGTGTTTGAGGCACGACATCCGCCCGACGGAGCGTGTGGGGGACTTGATGTCACCTGAGTCAGCTCTCCATACTCGTCCTGCGTGTTGGTCCGATCCCTGCTACACCTTCTCTTCTCGTGAAGAGGAGGAAGGCTGCCGGTACACATACATTGAACTTGAATATGGCAACTTTCAGGATGAATCAAACCACTGTATTTTTAATTCATAGGTACTTTCCTAACCCTAAAATGTGCCTAAATAGTCTACAATATCAGAGTGTTTTCAAATTTACCAGTTGGTGCTGAAACGGAGACGAATATGCATAGACAGTACCAGTCAAAAAGTCCATCCACCAACCCCACTCTCCGGGTGACAAAAGCACATTTGTTTTACATGTAGTCTTTTACAGGTATTTTGTTACATATGTAGTACCAGTCAAATATTTGGACACACCTACTTATTCAAGGGATTTTCTTTATTTTTACAATTAACCACATTATAGAATAATAGTGAAGACATCAAAACTATGAAATAACACATGTGGAATCATGTAGTAACCAAAATAGTGTTAAACAAATCAAAATAGAATCAATGCTGGGCTGCTATGTGCTATGTGCTATGCTAATATAACGATTTATTGTGTTTTCGCTGTAAGACACTTAGAAAATCTGAAATATTGTCTGTATTCACAGGATCTGTGTCTTTCGATTCGTGTATGCTGTGTATTTTTACGAAATGTTTGATGATTAGTAGTTAGGTAAACACGTTGCTCATTGTAATTATTCTAGTCCATTTGTGATGGTGGGTGCAATTGTAAACTATGCCATCTACCTGAAATATGCACTTTTTTCTAACAAAACCTATCCCATACCATAAATATGTTATCAGACTGTCATCTAATGAGTTTTTTTGTTGGTTAGGGGCTATAAATATCTTAGTTTAGCCGAATTGGTGATGGCTACTGGTGTTGGTGGACAAATAAAAGATGGTGGATTATGCTAATGTGTTTTTAGGTAATAGATGTACATCTTTACATATTGTGTCTTCCCTGTAAAACATTTTAAAAATCGGAAATGTTGACTGGATTCACAAGATCTGTGTCTTTCATTAGCTGTATTGGACTTTAATGTGTGAAAGTTAAATATTAAAAAAAAAAAATTTTTTTTGAATTTCGCGGCACTGGTTTTTCAGTGGGGGGGGGGGGGGGTGTGCCGCTAGCGCCACGCTGATCCTAGACAGGTTAAAAGCATGACATTTTGTCATGTAAATAAACCGTTGCTAGCCATCACATCAGACATTGGAGATTATGATCATGAAAAAATGTGAGAAGACCCGATCCTGAGTAATTAATAATAATAATAATAACAACAACAAACGTGAAATACGTATGGCTAGCTGGGTTAGGCCTATTTGGTTGCATGTAATCTGGTCTATTGTGTATTCATAACCCCCACCTCCCCCTGTTGATAGTGGTCTAACAAAATCCTTCTAATCCTTCTAATCCTTCTAATAAAACAGAGGCATGTGATATCAGAAATTGTGTTAATACAATTTAATAATTTAATAATAATAATTTTAAATAAATTGTGTTAATAAAATACAACACCACCTTTACATTTTATTCTGCAATGTAAAATGACACAATGACTGTCTCTTACAATGTACGGTGACACAATGACTGTCTCTTACAATGTACGGTGACACAATGACTGTCTCTTACAATGTACGGTGACACAATGACTGTCTCTTACAATGTACGGTGACACAATGACTGTCTCTTACAATGTACGGTGACACAATGACTGTCTCTTACAATGTACGGTGACACAATGACTGTCTCTTACAATGTACGGTGACACAATGACTGTCTCTTACAATGTACGGTGACACAATGACTGTCTCTTACAATGTACGGTGACACAATGACTGTCTCTTACAATGTACGGTGACACAATGACTGTCTCTTACAATGTACAGTGACACAATGACTGTCTCTTACAATGTACGGTGACACAATGACTGTCTCTTACAAATGTACGGTGACACAATGACTGTCTCTTACAATGTACGGTGACACAATGACTGTCTCTTACAATGTACGGTAACACAATGACTGTCTCTTACAATGTACGGTGACACAATGACTGTCTCTTACAATGTACGGTGACACAATGACTGTCTCTTACAATGTACGGTGACACAATGACTGTCTCTTACAATGTACGGTGACACAATGACTGTCTCTTACAATGTACGGTGACACAATGACTGTCTCTTACAATGTACAGTGACACAATGACTGTCTCTTACAATGTACGGTGACACAATGACTGTCTCTTACAAATGTACGGTGACACAATGACTGTCTCTTACAATGTACGGTGACACAATGACTGTCTCTTACAATGTACGGTAACACAATGACTGTCTCTTACAATGTACGGTGACACAATGACTGTCTCTTACAATGTACGGTGACACAATGACTGTCTCTTACAATGTACGGTGACACAATGACTGTCTCTTACAAATGTACGGTGACACAATGACTCTCTCTTACAATGTACGGTGACACAATGACTGTCTCTTACAATGTACGGTGACACAATGACTGTCTACTACAATGTACGGTGACACAGTTACTTTCGATTATCTCCTCAACATATGCTAACCTGTAGAATGCCTAGGCTACAACACAATAAGATCAACTCGACCTGCAATGATTAGACTACATACCTCTGCTTTGACGCCTTCTTTTCTCAAAATCACCTCTGTTTTTGGCACGCCACCAGATCCTGTCCATGGGAACACAGAAGCTGCAGTTGTGTCCTTGAGTTTTGTTTCCATCATTTCCGATTGTATAACTCTTACGTAGTCATCGTCGATGAAGTGCTTACTACATACACATAGATTTGCAAAATAGGCTGTAGGGAGTGAACACCAGCTCACTCTTGCTCCCATCTCTTCGGATTTCCACTTTTTAGATAAGTCTTTAAACTTTTTTGCCCCCCACAAACTCACAACTTTGATGTCAAGTTCCAAATAAGGGCATATACACTGTGGCCAGTTTATTAGGTACACCTGTCTAGTACTGTGCCGGACCCCCCGTGCATCCAGAACATCCTGAATTATCTGGGGCATGGACAAGTTGCTCAACTGATATCAAGGGACCTAACGTGTGCCAGGAAAGCATTCCCCACACCATTACACTACCGCCACTAGCCTGTACTGTTGACACCAGGCAGGATGGGGCCATGTATTCATGCTGCTTACTGCCGCTGCTTACTGCCGCTGCCATCAGCATGACGCAACAGTAAAAGGTATTCGTCATACCAGACAGTGTTTTCCACTCCTCAATTGTGTACTGAAGGTAAGCGCGTGCCCACTGGATGAGCTTCTTGTTTTGAGCTGACAGGAGTGGAACACGGTGTGGTCGTCTGCTGCAATAGCCCATCCGTGACAAGGACCGACGAGTTGTGTGATCCGAGATGCCGTTCTGCACACCACTGTTGTACTGCGCAATTATACGCCTGTTTAGGCCCATCTATTAGCTTGCATGATTCTTGACATTCTCCTTCCACCTCTCATCAACGAGCTGTTTTCGCCCACAGGGCTGCCACTGACTGGATTTCTTTGTTTGTCGCACCATTCTCAGTAAACCCTAGACATTGTCGTGCGCGAAAAGCCCAGGAGGCCGTCCGTTTCCCGAAATACTGGAACCTGCACGCCTGGCACCGACGACATTATCACTTTCAAAGTTGCTTAGGTCACTCGTTCACAATGTTCAATTGAACAGTAACGGAATGACTCGATGCCTGTCTGCCTCGATGCCACATGACTCACTGTCTGTAGGAGCAAACCATTTTCGCGACCGGGTACCTAATAAACTGGCCACTGAGTGTACATCACAGAGTTGTCCCACAAGAGCGCACATGCGCAGTTGCTACCCATCTCCGCTGTTAATGTAGTCGGCCACATAAAGTAATTATATAAATTTATCGCAATCGTTTTTTGGTGGAAAAGTACACATTTCCTGACATAAAATTTATTGTACTTTTGATAAAAAAATGCTAATTTGGCCATACACTTTCAATAAAACAAAGAATTTATCCACAATTTGCGGATTTCTCAATCACTCTTTGACTAACAATGGAGCAAAGCAAGCGATGCACAAAGACACTACACAAGTTGCGTGACCCATTTGTGCAGCTTTCCAGTTCTAGACTGGAGAGAGAAGGGGAGAAGGCAAACTCCACCTAAGTAGTTTCAATGCATGGAAGCACTTGGGAAATTTGGGGATTTTAGGTAAACTTCCCCTTTAAGATAAATGTACTGAAAACCATATTGAATGCAAACTTCACAAGAAAATCTGTTGGCCAACAAGTGGGAGGGTTTTCAGTGGTTGAAATACATTTATTTAGCGTGTGCAAGGGAACCACACCTACAAAGCCTGTTACGCACCTGCATAAGGTAAGTCTGAATACCAACTACTGAGAAGTGCGTAGGAAAGACGTGCGTAGGAAAGGCGTACATTTCCTATGTCTGAATCGGGCCCTATGTGAGAGAATATTTGCATATCCAAGAGAGAGTGGAGTCATGCAAGCAAGTAGACACTAGTTTTATATGAAATGTTGAGGCTGGAAAGAGTTTTTGTGAAGAGGTACGTGGGCATGAACAAAGGATCAGATGACGACAGGGGTGAATGGGCTAATTAGAAGGATTTTTTTGCATTCAGCATCACTACATCAAGGGAACACTATTACTGCTAACAAAGATATCTACATATGCACTATATATACAAAGTATGTGGACATCCCTTTAAATGAGAGCATTTGGCTATTTCAGCCACAACCGTTGCTGACAGGTGTATAAAATCGATCACACAGCCATGCAATCTCAATAGACAAACATTGGCAGTAGAATATCCTGACTGAAGAGCTCATTGACTTTCATGGTGGCACCGCCATAGGATGCCACCTCTCCAGCAAGTCAGTTCATAAAATTTCTGCCCTGCTAGAGCTGCGACGGTCAACTATAAGTGCTGTTATTGTGGAAAGTCCAGGAGCAACAACGGCTCAGCCGCAAAGTGGTAATCCACACAAGCTCACATAACGAGACCACTGAGTGCTGAAGCACGTAGCGCTTAAAAGTCTTCTGTCCTTGGTTGCAACACTTACTACCGAGTTCCAAACTGCCAATGGAAGCAATGTCAGCACAAAAAATGTTCGTCTGGAGCTTCATGAAATAGATTTCAATGGCACGAGCATCTGCACACAAGCCTAAGATCACTATGCGCAATGCCAAGCGTGGGCTGGAATGGTGTAAAGCTCGCCACCATGGGACTCTGGAACAGTGGAAAGGTGTTCTCTAGAGTGATGAATCAGCCTGGCTGATGAACCTTAGTTTGTCGGATGCCAGGAGAACGCTACCTGCCCCAATACATAGTGCCAACTGTAAAGTTTGGTGGAGGAGGATTAATGGCCTGGGGCTGTTTTTCATGTTTCAGAATAGGGCTCTTAGTTCCAGTGAAGGGAAATCTTAATGGTACAGCATACAATGACATTCTAGACAATTCTGTACTTCCAACTTTGTGGCAACGGTTTGGGAAAGGCCCTTTCCTGTTTCAGCGTGACAATACACGCGTGCACAAAGTGAGGTCCATACAGGAATGGTTTGTCGAGATCGGTGTGGAAGAACCTGACTGGCTTGCACAGAGCTCTGACCTGAACCCCATCGAACACCTTTGGGATGAATTGGAATGCCGACTGCAAGCCAGGCCTGATCGCCCAAAATCAGCGCCCGACCTCACTAATGCTCTTGTGGCTGAATGGAAGCAAATCCCTGCAGCAATGTTCTGTCTAATGGAAAGCCTTTCCAGAAGAGTGGAGCCTGTTATAGCAGCAAAGGTCATATGCATGACAGATTACAAAAATACTATGCATATTATGCATAAAACTGACTGAATGTAATCATCATTTGTATGTGGTATGCTGGCCATTGGCTCAACTTACCCCAAGGCAAACATTATGACTATATTAGCCCACACAGTTACAAGGATGCACTTTCATGCTAGGCTTAGGATCTCATATTTTAGTGTATAGAGACCCCAAAACATTCTTAAAAATATTTACTTTGGTTTAGATACAAGCCATGGATTACAGGCAACATTCACACTGAGCTAAAGGGTAGAGCTGCCGCTTTCAAGGTGCGGGACTCTAACCCGGAAGCTTACAAGAAATCCTGCTATGCCCTGCGACAAAACATCAAACAGGCAAAGCGTCAGTACAGAATCATACTACACCGGCTCTGATGCTCGTCTTATGTGGCACGGCTTGCAAACTATTACAGACTACAAAGGGAAGCACAGCCGCGAGCTGCCCAGTGACACAAAACTACCAGACGAGCTAAATGCTCGCTTCGAGGCAAGCAACAGAGGCATGCATGAGAGCATCAACTGTTCCGGACGACTGTGTGATCACACTCCCCGTAGCCGACGTGAGTAAGACCTTTAAACAGGTCAACATACACAAGGCTGCGGGGCCAGACGGATTACCAGGACGTGTGCTCCGGGCATGTGCTGACCAACTGGCAAGTGTCTTCACTGACATTTTCAACATGTCCCTGATTGAGTCTGTAATACCAACATGTTTTATTTTTTTATTTTTTTATTTTACCTTTATTTAACTAGGCAAGTCAGTTAAGAACAAATTCTTATTTTCAATGACAGGCAAGGAACAGTGGGTTAACATCTCGAGGGTAGGGGGCAGCATTTGGAATTTTGGATGAAATGCATGCCCAAATTAAACTTCCTGCTTCTCGGGCCCAGAAGATATGATATGCATATAACTGGTAGATTTGGATGGAAAACACTCTAAAGTTTCCAAAACTGTTAAAATAATGTCTGTGGGTATAACAGAACTGATTTGGCAGGCGAAAACCTGAGAAAAATCCATTCCGGAAGTAGTTTTTTTTTGTTTTGTAGTTTTCTATTCAATGCCATTACAGTATCCATTGACTTAGGACTCAAAATGCAGTTTCTATGCCTTCCACTAGATGTCAACAGTCTTCAGATTGTTTCAGGCTTGTATTCTGAAAAATAAAGAAGTAAGAGCAGTCTGAATGAGTGGACCCTGCCAATAGGGAGGAGGCCGAGTGGTGCCAGAATAACAACCTATCCATCAACGTAACCAAGACTAAGGAGATGATTGTGGACTACAGGAAAACGAGGACCCGAGCATGCCCCCATTCTCATCGACGGGGCTGTAGTGGAGCAGGTTGAGAGCTTCAAGTTCCTTGGTGTCCACATCAACAACAAACTAGAATGGTCCAAACACACCAAGACAGTGTCATGAAGAGGGCATGACAAAGCCTATTCCCCCTCAGGAAACTAAAAAGACTTGGCATGGGTCCTGAGATCCTCAAAAGGTTCTACAGCTGCAACATCGAGAGCATCCTGACCGGTTGCATCACTGCCTGGTACAACAATTGCTCTGCCTCTGACCGCAAGGCACTACAGAGGGTAGTGCGTACGGCCCAGTACATCACTGGGGCTAAGCTGCCTGCCATCCAGGACGTCTACACCAGGCGGTGTCAGAGGAAGGCCCTAAAAATTGTCAAAGAACCCAGCCACCCCAGTCATAGACTGTTCTCTCTACTACCGCATGGCAAGCGGTACCGGAGTGCCAAGTCTAGGACAAAAATGCTTCCCAACAGTTTTTACCCCCAAGCCATAAGACTCCTGAACAGGTAATCAAATGGCTACCCGGACTATTTGCATTGTGTGTGTCCCCCAACCCCCCCAACCCCTCTTTTTACGCTGCTGCTACTCTCTGTTTATCATATATGCATAGTCACTTTAACTATACATTCATGTACATACTACCTCAATTGGGCCGAACAACCAGTGCTCCTGCACATTGGCTAACCAGGCTATCTGCATTGTGTCCCACCCACCACCCGCAAACCCCTCTTTACGCTACTGCTACTCTCTATTCATCATATATGCATAGTCACTTTAACCATATCTACATGTACATACTACCTCAATCAGCCTGACTAACCGGTGTCTGTATGTAGCCTCACTACTTTTATAGCCTCGCTACTGTATATAGCCTGTCTTTTTACTGTTGTTTTATTTCTTTACCTACCTATTGTTCACCTACTACCTTTTTGCAGTATTGGTTAGAGCCTGTAAGTAAGCATTTCACAGTAAGGTCTAGACCTGTTGTATTCGGCGCACGTGACAAATAAACTTGGATTTGATTTGATTTGAAGCATCATGAAACCTATAACATAATAAATTAATTTGACTTGGTGAAAATCCGTTTTTTGGACCCAACTTTCTTACCACTTTTTCCATGTGGTTTATTCGTTCACAGACTAAATTAAATGATGACCTCTTCCTAAATACTTGGTCAAATGATTCATTTTGTGTTTGGTGTCCTAGGGTGGCTCAACTAACCCTTTGGCTCAACTTACCCCACTCTCTCCTACCAGCAACTCGGTAAGACTGCCTTTTTTGGTTAAAAGAAAAGGTGCCACAAAAAGGTGCAGACATCCTCTGAGCAAGTCTGAGTAAATACGTCCTGAAAGCCTCACCATTTTTTTGTTTCAGACACATATCACAAAAATAATAGTGTCAACATCCTTCTGGACATACCTCCGGACAAGAGTACAATCAAGGGATGGCTCATTCTGGTGACACACACACACACACACACGTCTTTACAGCTTTAAAAACAGACAGCAGCAGGAGATCTGATTTGCCTTGTCCAAACATAGTGTGATGGAGTGGTGGATTTTCCAGGAAGATGAGTCTGAGGGGATGTGTCTGTCAGAGTGGGCCAACAGCAACACTCACTGAGCCTGTTTAAGAAGGGAGGGAGAAATAAAGGAGAGAAAGAGAATATGAGACACTTACTTGAAGAGATGGAGAAAAATCTCACTGGAAACCAAATGGCTGAAGCAAAGTTCTTTCAACGTAATTAGTCAATGTATTGTGACATGGAGTCTATGTGGAAAATACATTCGATTTGGATTAAGTATGTCAAATGTTGTTATGAGGGTGAAATATCAAGCACAGGATTATATCATCATGGTAACCAAATTTCAACAGACAAACCTTGCATAAAATATGCTGAATTTGTACCTTTAAAACAATGTCAGATCTTCAATGTTATATCCAAAATCAGAAGAAAAAAACTGACTGGGCAGCACTTCCTACTGGAGAACCTTTTGGTCTCCCATTCAGGGTTATAAACCAAGCACAACCCTGCTAAGCTATGATATTTGTCACTGACTATTACCAATGTGCTTTTGTGAGAGATCTCCACTTAAAAGCTAAATAGATTCACTGTTGCTATCGAAGTCAACGGCAACAACATCTCATCTTCCCAGACCCACATGCTCACACCCCCATCCCTAGGGCCTGAATTATTGTTTGGCTTTACATTGTACCAATTAGTTTTTCTCGGTTGGTCATGCTATTTCAATAATAAACTATTCGATTTTTCCATTGTGTTAATGTCGGCGGATTAACATGGGATTGATTGAGTTCCGAGAATCTTCCGGCCCATTGGGGATCTCAGTACACCCCCATATGCCATGTTTTGAAATATGCAGACAGATGGATTAAAAGTAAGTTTACATTGTAATACTACTGACAGCCAACTCTCTAGCTCCGCCCATAACTTGTGGACTTTACAGCATTCCCAGAAATCATGGATTATTGAATCATTGTTGGTTAGTTTTACACTTAAGACATGACTCTGCCATTGTGCTGTAGAATTTGTGAATTTTGTCTCTTCTATAATAAATTATACACATTAGTTTATACTGGATTAAGTGTATTGCCTCCATCTTGTGTCAACATCAGTTCTATTCAATTCTCGTTCAAAAAGAAATTAGAAGAGATTCTGCAAGATTTGTATATTTTACCGATCATATGAACATCCTTTTCTGACTCAAATAAGATTCCCTTATGGTTGCTCTGATATCCAAAAGATTTCAAATCAACATGTCATGATATACAACTTTTAAGTTACATGTATTTGAAAATATTTGCATTGGTCAGTCCAAAATTGGTTTTGAATTCTGTCATAAAAATAATGTATTTCCTGTTACCATTTATGGTTTCTAGGCCTTTAGGTTTCCATGTGGCCCAATTTATCTGTGAATTCTGAACAGCTATCCAAGGACTGTTTCAGTTTGTCTAGAAATGTATCATTTATATGCTGGATTCACGTCTCACATCGGCAAAAAAAAAAATTAAGAATAGGACTAAATCAAATAAAACTATTTAAAGTGCATTTAAAGTTTGATTTGATTTAGTCCTATTATTTTATTTAGCTCTTTGGTTGAGATGGAGACGTGAATCCAACATATCAATTATTAATTTGTAGACAAACTGGAATTAAAGACTAAATCAGTGGCACAGATGGAACTATGCAATCAGAAGATAGTGTACATTTTCATCAAATAAAATTTTATTGGTAGCATAGAGCTATTTAGCAGATGTTATTGCGGGTGTAGTGAAATTCTTGTGTTCCTAGCTCCAACAGTGGTTGCGTTGTCAACCAAACACAATTCAATACCACTTTTGAAATACAGTAAATGACCTTAAATTAAGGCTATATTACAAATTAATGTAACGTTCAAGCCAAAACAAAATCCATGGCCACATATTAAGGTATTTTAACTGTAACTATGCATTTATTTTGACGTAATCAAATAGAGTGTGCATGTTCAAGATTGCATGCATAGGTCATCGCAGGTCTATGGAGATCTTCACAATTGCTGTAATAATCTGTGCAGAATGGAATTGATGACTTGCACCATGTACTTTTAACGGGGTACTTTTAGGTTGCCAGATATTGGAGGGAACTGGAACACGCTGTCTTACACGTCGATCCAGAGCATCATCCCAAACGCGCTCAATGGGTGACAGGTCTGGTGAGTATAGAAGCCATGGAAAAACTGGGACATTTTCAGCTTCCAGGAATTGTCTACAGATCCTTGTGACACGGGGCTGTGCATTATCATGCTGAAATATGAGGTGATGGAGGCAGATTAACGGCACAACAACGGGCCTCAGGATCTCATCACGGTATATCTATGCATTAAAATTGACATCGATAAAATGCAATTGTGTTTGTTGTCCGTAGCTTATGCCTGCCCATACCACAACCCCACCACCATCATGGGCCACTCTGTTCACAACGTTGACATCGGCAAACCGCTCGCCCACACGACGCCATAAAGTCTGGAAGTCTGCCATCTGCCTGGTACTGTTGAAACCGGGATTAATCCGTGAAGAGCACACTTTTCCAGCGTGCCAGTGGCCATCGATGGTGAGCATTTGCCCACTGAAGTCTGTTACGACGCCGAACTGCAGTCAGATCAAGACCCTGGCGAGGACGATGAGCACGCAGATGAGCTTCCCTGAGACGGTTTGTGACAGTTTGTGTAGAAATTCTTCGATTGTGCAAATCCACAGTTTCATCAGCTGTCCGGGTGGCTGGTCTCAGACGATCCCGGAAGTGAAGAAGCCGGATATGGAGGTCCTGAGCTGGCGTGGTTACACAAAGTTTTCGGTTCTGAGGCCGGTTGGAAGTACTGCCAAATTCTCTAAAATTACGTTGGAGGCGGCGTATAGTACAGAAAAGAACAATACATTCTCTGGCAACTGCTCTGGTGGACATTCCTGCAGTCAGCATGCCAATTGCACGCTCCCTCAAAACTTGAGACATCTATGGCATTGTGTCGTGTGACAAAACTGCACATTTTAGAGCGGCCTTTTATTGTCCCCAGCACAAGGTGCACCTGTGTTATGATCATGCTGTTTAATCAGCTTCTTGATATGCGACTGTACATGTTGCGTTTATATTTCTGTTCAGTGTAGATGAAGCACAGTGATAATGCATTAATCTGTTCTAAAAATAAACTAAATATCTGACATTGTATTCTCATTTCAACATTGCTGTGCTTTTAAATGGTTGAAAGTGCAGTGATAGACATTTGGGTGACAACTTAACCAAAATTCAGACATTGTGTTTCCATTCGAATTTTGTTGTGCTTAGATGGTTGAAAGCATAATGATAACACATTGGAAATGAAACTATATTTTTGCTGTATTTTTGAGTGGGTGAATATAGGATGTAATCTCATTGATCAACGTCTCAACTACATATTACCCAACTTTCCACGTTGAAATGACGTGGTGTGTCCGGTGGGGTGTTTCAGGGCCAGAGGTGGTCGGTGCCGTTTATGATGAGGGAGGACAGTCTAAAAAAACATTAGGGGCATGGCCTTATTTCTATTACTGCATGTTGGATGACTGTCATTCATATTCCATTCACCCAGCTAAATGTAGGTTTAGGCTACTATATGAAACTCAAATTTTCCCTATACCCATCATGAGGTTGCTGCAATGTAGCCTATGAATGAAAGTTTACAATGTAGGTGCACGGATCGAGAGAAATTTGAGTAATCAAGGTGACAGACATTGACACATTCAATACCTCCTTGCACAATCTTGCCTGTATTTAGCTGATCTAGGGTGTAATCATTAGTCCAACAGTTGCAAACGAGAATTTAAATTGGACAAATGCAGGTAGGTTTATCCCAGTTTCGTTCCGTTTGCTTCCGTTTAAGAAATGCTTTTCAACAGAATCGGTGGAAAGAATACACCCCTGATCACACACAAACACAGTTCACTTTCATAGTAGCCAGATCGTTATATAATTCCTTCTCGCATTTTCACGCTCTCTGATGTGTACGACACATCAGCTGTCTGTGGCCGGACGAAAAAACCTTTCCAAGCCAAACCTTCATATGATAAACGCTAATCGCTACACACAGCCTACATTGTTGTCACCATATTATCTAATGTTTGAGCCAGCTGTTTGAGTAGGCTAAATAACTGCATTCACCAGCGAAGTAAATGAAAGAAAACATATATAGATCTCTCTCTCTCTCTCTCTCTCTCACTTCTCCTTCATTTTAGAAAAAAATTATTTGTTCCAAACTGTTCAACTTTTGTCTTTCTCTCTCTTTGAGTCAACTACTCCCCCCAATTAATGCACTTCATTGCTAGCTAGCTGTAGCTTATGCTTTCAGTACTAGATTCATTCTCTGATCCTTTGATTTGGTGGACAACATGTCAGTTCATGCTGCAAGAGCTCTGATAGGTTGGAGGACGTCTTACAGAAGTTGTCATAATTACTGTGCAAGTCTATGGAAGGGGGTGAGAATAAAGAGCCTCCTAGGTTTTGTATTGAAGTCAATGTATTCAGAGGAGGACGGACACTAGCTGTCCTCCAGCTACACCATGGTGCTACCCTACAGAGAGCTGTTGAGGTTACTGTAGACCTTCATTGCAAAACAGTGTGTTTTAATCAATTATTTGGTGAGGTGAATATATTTAGTATAGTTTTATCAAAAAATTATAACTTTATTAATGTTTCACTGTTTTTATTTTCATGAAATTCCCTGAGAAGGATGGTCCTCTTCCTCCTCTAAGGAGCCTCCACTGTTCCGAACATTTCAGAACATTTTACACCATCACTAATGGTTGTGAATGGTCAAGACACAAGAGGAAATTATATGAATCGCCCCCAAATGAGTTGGGACCTCATCCAAGGCATGCACCGTTACTTACTATATCATAATTCACAAGGACTTGACGTTTTTCTCATGGTAATATTTTATTTTCCCAAGATACGGATGGGATGTGCCGGAAATCCTGCCCCACGAGCAATCCTCTCAATAGTTGGAGATCTTCTTTTTTTCTCTCACAAAAATGAAGTTCACTCGAGGCCTTACTAAACAACTTGTTGAGTGCAAACAAAAAGGCAAAAAAAAAAAAAAGAGAGCATTATAGAGCTGACTAGGAAAGCAACAAGGATACTTAGGTAGTATCGTAAAGACAGTCTCATTGGTTGTTTGTCATTGGGTTGTCCATGCTGTAGACTAGCAGACTAACTCAATGACTACCCTAATCACTGGGCGATTCACATGGGTACTGTCTGGCCATGATGACTTTGAGTGACTGCCAGTCTAAAAATATAGATGTCTCTCTCTCTGTGATTCTTGATTGGAGCACAGATGAGGGCACCTTACTGGTCATTTTCGAATCAGGAAGTGGAACTCGGGACGTCGTTAGCTAGCTCCTATCTGCGATTGTCATGGCAACAGCCAAACTCCACCAGGTAAACACGGTTTAGTACACAACTGACAGCTCTGTTACCCTTCACTTACTTTATTAGACTGGTGTTGTGGCATACGATTGATCTATTTTTCCCCCCCCCATGGCTAGCCAGTATGTGATTTTCTGTATACCTTCATCACAAACGTCAAGCGGATTTACACTTACCAACCACAGCTGCAATTTCATACCCATGCTACAGATCAGGTCAATAATAAAAGTAGCTCTTCTGTCGTGTTGGATATGGATGACCTAACTCAACTCCACATAAACCCGTCGATGCTTCCATATGATCCAATGTTGAACTGTAACAAGATCTCTCTATAATATTGGAGAGATGAGACAATGCCGGAGCAGAATGATGCTATTTTTTGAATCCTCTCCACTCTCGCTATACATTCACACGTGCGGGACTCTGGGACACGAGAGGAGCCAGTAAAACAACCCAGCCAAGCCTGAGACAAAGCGGGAGGCACCTCGGATGTTGGATGTGAGGTAACGCGGATGTTGGACGGGAGGTAACGCGTTGGGAGTTTTATTCTGACATGAAACCAGGGAAGTGATCATAGGTCAATTGCATCAATGACCCACAAATGACTGTGCAATCTCCATTCCTGTCCATAAAGAGTCAGTCAGAAAAACTTCTATCACAATAACAGTGCATCCATACAGCACCTTGTCATTTCTTAGCAGAAGGATAGTTCGATACTGTAGGTGTTCGGCCTACAGGCCTGTAACACATACATTTTGGCATTGCATATTATGTACTGTAAATGTTTCGCTACCACCCTTTCTGTCTCTCTGGATAGTCAAACCTCTGCATGACACCAGTAGCTGAACCTACTCACCTCTCACCTGATTCCTCGTCTCTTCGCTGAAAGTAAACCTCACACACTACTACCCCATCCAAGACTTTGCAGCAAGCTGGCCTGGGTGTTTCACTCACTTTCAGGTCGGGTCAAACTCACATTTAACCCTTTCTCGTAGTCTTACGCACAACCTTTCACATATCTCTAATATTCCCTTCTTTCTTCTCTCCCTCCCCGTGGCTAGGGGAAATCCTGAAAACATTTGAGCAGTGATTTATGTGACAACGTTGAAAACTCTCCTTAAAGAACGTGTAGGGCTGTACAGATGACAGTGGGGTTAGTGCTGCTTTATGACCGGGGAGAAGTGTGAGAGAGAGGCCTGCCTCCGTATTTCACTTTCATTTCCTGTCTCAGGACAGTGCTGGGCTCGGGGCTCGGCAGGGCACGGCCAGGCCGGTTATTACTTCACTCACTCTGACTACAGGAGAGAAGGCAGAGATGAGCGGCAGAGAGAGAGAGAGAGAGCGGAGGAAAGGTCGAGAATGAGAGGACCTTAATAAAAGGGACAATGTGATTGGAGAGGATAAATGACAACAAAGTCAAAGTCATCTGTGTCTGTCTGCGTGTCTGTATGCATAACTGATATTTAAGACCTCCCTGTGATTCACACTCAATGATTCTATAAATCTTCCATCATTTCTCTGTGGTGGGGTGGGGTTCAGGCTTCACCCCTCTATACCCTCCATTCTCTCCACCCTGCCTTATAGAGGCCTCAGGCCAGGAGATATGACTGCTCTGCAGGCTTTATTAGCTGTAATCAGACTTCCTGGGTCTGGCCAGTAAAATACGTGGGCTTCCCAGTGGGCAGAGCGGTGTAGCAGGGATTGTAGCGGGGATTGCTGCTCATGCGTGTTTATCGCTAGCTCTGGAGGAGCTCTGGAGGGTCATGACTGTACTTTAACGCCCAGGCTTTTAATTAAGACTGCTGGTTGTCAGTAACCGTGACTACCCTGCAAGCAAAGGTCCCAGCAGAGTCGAGTTGGCTGGGATTCAAAGGTTTGTAAAAACACTAGGGCCTAATGGGTCAATTGCGATGAACATTGAGCTTGTGTGTTAACGTGGGACCACAGAATAAGTTAATGTGGTATTGATGGGGTCCAGCTTGTGTCGCGATCACATCATGACTATGCTTGGCTGTACATTTACAGTGTAGGCTACACAGTTGTGCACAGAATGCATGAGGAATGGGGGTTCTAATTCTATGGGTAAAACAGCAGAAAAGTGAAGGTGCCAATAGTTCCAATTGGTTCCAACCAGCTACATCATAATAAGAGCTGGCCATGCAGCATTGCATGCAGTAGGAGTCTGGACCACTGGCCCCAGGAGCACAGTTATCTGTTTATAAGGAGATGTTCAAGTTCTCCAGTCTCCAGGAGTATGAGCTCATCAGGCCCCGTCCGTCCGTGTAGAGAGTCTGCCTGCCTGGGCGTAGCAGCATACCGTGGACTGTGTGGTCGCCTCTGCCTTGGAGAACAGGAAGTGACAGTGGGAGGACTCTTCCAATCAACCGCAGATCAGGGTTGTGAAAGCGAGAGAACACTAAAGGAAACAGAAAAATAACAATGTTTGTTTGAACAATGGCTGCCCAGACTGTTCATCATAGGGCCTGAGCTCACAGCACAGCGAGATATATATCCCTGGCAAACGCTTCCTCTAATGCTGAGGCCTTACAAGCACATAAAACAAAGCCCAGAGACCCAGTCCCAGTCAGGGGGGAAATATCTCAGAGATTTCCTCAGGGGTTGGACCAGGGCTTTTGTTGGAACGCCTCTGTCCATTTTTTTAAATTATTTCCGTAGGAAAACACAGGGGCGAGATGGAGAGCGTCGTTCCCGGGAAGATGGAGGAAGCTGGAATGTTTGGTAAGGGACGTGTGGCTGTGTGTTCCCGGAGAGCGTGTCTTCATGGATTTCTCCTTCGGTTTACCGGACCTGCTCTGTACGTGCTGGAGGGCTCTGGACCTGGAATGGTGATGGCAGGGATTGATAGGAGTTGGAGGACGTCTGGTAGATGGGCCAACCCAGCATACAGGCACAAGAGTTGTCCAAATCCAATGAGGGAGGAGAAAGATCTTGCAAAGAAAGGTTTAACCAGAGTATTGACATTTCCATAACTGGATGCACACATGCACACTTCTCCAGACAAATCTGTTAAGGATTAGTGATTTGATGGTTTGTAATAATTGCTCAGTTACAAAGCTGGTCATTTGTCACTTTTCCTAGCTCCCCGTAGGTCTTCATATTGTTCTTGTGTGTGTGTAAAGGGCCATGTAAAGTTTGAATTTGTCCAGGCGCCCTCCTAAACCCACAGGGGGAACATTAGGTTTGAGGAACGGCTTTCTTTCACAGAGTTTTTAGTGGATTAGATGACATTTAAGTTATTGGAGGACTAATATGCATGATTAAAACAGTTGATGATTGCGCAAAATGGAGCACCGTTTTATTGGCCTCCCCTAGGGCTATCCGTTAAAGAGCTCTCGGTCGGTCCAGTGCGAGATTGTAACACTTTATTTAACACTTGATCTGTGGATAGCAGGCCATGAACTGCCAGTGAACCTGAGGTCCACATTAAAACAATACGTGTGTGAGTGGTCCTAGGCACTTTACTATACTCTCCATATTGCATTATGGTTGACTGTTGGCTGTTTTAACCCGGAGGCCACTGTGGAGGGGAACGGTGTAACTTCAGATGAGTGTAGACTCAAATGGGGTCACATACATCTCCTCAGGTGGCACAGCCGTCTAAGACACACCTACTCATTCAAGGGTTTTTCTGTATTTTTACTTCCTGGTTAAACAATCACCATTTTCTAAATTGTGAAGACATCAAAACTATGAAATAACACATATGGAATCATGTAGTAACCAAAAAAGTGTTAAACAAATCAAAATATATTTTATATTTGAGATTCTTCAAAGTAGCAAAACTTTTCCTTGATGACAGCTTTGCACACTCTTGGCATTCTCTCAACCAGCTTCATGAGGAATGCTTTTCTAACAGTCTTGAAAGAGTTCCCACATATGGTGAGCACTTGTTGGCTGCTTTTCCTTCACTCTACGGTTCAACTCATCCCTAACCATCTCATTTGGGTTGAGGTCGGATGATTGTGGAGGCCAGTTCATCTGATGCAACACTACATCATTCTCCTTCTTGGTCAAATAGCCCTTACACAGCCTAGAGGTGTGTCATTGTCCTGTTGGGGGAAAAAATGATACTCCCACTAAGCGCAAACCAGATGGGATGGTGTCACGCCCTGACCTTAGAGATCCATATTTATTCTCTATGTTTGGTTTTTTCAGGGTGTGACTCGGGTGGGAAAATCTATGTTTTCTATTTCTTTGTTGTTTTCCCGAGTGTGGTTCCCAATCAGAGGCAGCTGTTTATCGTTGTCTCTGATTGGGGATCATATATAAGTTGTCATTTTCCGTTTGGGTTTTGTGTTGTTTTCTATTTAGGTTGTTTCCCTGACAGAACTGTGCGCTTTCGTTTTCTCCTTTTTTCATTTTGTTTGAGTGTTTTTGTGAACATTAAATCATGAACAGTTTCCACGCTGCGCTTTGGTCTAATGTCATTTGCTCATGTTTCTTGGCCCAAGCAAGTCTTGTCTTATTATTGGTGTCCTTTAGTAGTGGTTTCTTTGCAGCAATTCGACCATGAAGCCTGATTCACGCAGTCTCCTCTGAATAGTTGATGTTGTCTGTTACTTGAACTCTGTGAAGCATTTATTTGGGCTGCAATTTCTGAGGCTGGTAACTCTAATGAACTTATCCTCTGCAGCAGAGGTAACTTGGGTCTTCCTTTGCTGTGGCGGTCCTCATGAGAGCCAGTTTCATCATAGCGCTTGATGGTTTTTGCGACTGCACTTGAAGAAACTTTCACATTTCCTGAAATGTTCCGCAATGACTGACCTTCATGTCTTAAAGTAATGATATATTGTCGTTTCTCTTTGCTTATATGAGCTGTTCTTGCCATAATATGGACTTGGTCTTTTACAAAGTATACCACCCCTGCCTCACAACACAACTGATTGTCTCAAACGCATTCAGAAGGAAAGAAATTCCACAAAATAACTTTTAACAAGGCACACCTGTTCAATTAAATGTATTCCAGGTGACTACCTCATGAGGCTGGTTGAGAGAATGCCAAGAGTGTGCAAAGCTGTCATCAAGGCAAAGGGTGGCTACTTTGAAGAAAAATACATTTTGATTTGTCTAACATTTTTTTGTTTACTACATGATTCCATATGTGTTATTTCATAGTTGTGATGTCTTCACTGTTATTCTACAATGTAGAAAATAGTAAACATAAAGTCAAGTCAAGGAATGAGTAGGTGTGTCCAAAATTTTGACTGGTACCGCATACAGCAATAAAATACCCTCGGTGTTGAGAAGGGAGTGTGGTACGTCGCTACACTCGACGACAAATTCAATGTACTGTACATTATAGATGACTAACGCCAAATCGAAACTGTGTCGAAATAATAATAGACATTCATATGTTTCTTGACTTTGTCCATCCAGCTCACTAATAATCACCGAAATGAAAGCTAGACAGTCAGGGACCATAGACGTTTCCCAAAACGATGGAAAGAGGAATTTTCTTTGCGCATTTTGAGGCAGAGGAAATATAACACATTTTCAGTGCGGCCCTCCGGGCCTCGTTGAAGACCGAATGCGACCCCCGGGGAGAAATGAGTTTGAGTTTGAAGAACTCGGAAGCAACAGTAACCAAATAGAAGGGCAAAAAAACTCCATATTTGGGACCTTAACCCTGCTGTTTTGTTCCGGTCGAATTGGACCGATTTACAAGTTCTCTCTCTGAAAAATGTAGTTCATTTCATCTGATTGTCATGAGGTTCCATGACTTTGTCCATACAGGGCATCTGAACACACAAAATACATTTTGAGTCTTTTATTTAACCTTTGTACACCTGTGATGTTCCCGGTTATTAGAAATGAACTGGTGAGACTACAATCAGTGTATCAAATTGAGTTCAGACACATGCCTATTCATCAGATGGACACACTTCCTCTCCCAGACCCCCATATGCATGTGTGTTTGAGCACACACCTCACTCCCCTTCTTGGCTTCCGTGGCAACCCCCACGGGAACCTTTCCCCAATAGAATCTTTCCCCCACGGGAACCACACCTGTTGGCCTTCTCACAAACAATCACAACATTGTTTCAATAATATATTGAGCTTTTCTCGCAACTCTGGTATATAAAGCTTTTTTTGTGATCTTGCTCACAATTCATTCTGTGGCAGCAAATTGACCAAACGATATACTGTATGTGAGGCTCTTGATCAAATCTTTGATCATGACACTGGTGAGGAGGAGAGAGGCCAGGAAACTGACAGTTAAGTAGTCTTTGATAAATAGCACAATATGTCTCGTCTGAGTATTTGTTATAGTCAAAATGAACCATACATTATGCTTTTTTTAACTTAACAATTAGTTGTATGAGCTCAGGTCAATGAGGCCTACAGGCCATAAATAGCAAATAGAAATCCAAAATTATAATGTTCACAAGAACTTAAGTTGATAAAAAGATCTAACACAACATTAGGTGATAATATATGTATTATTATGGATTTATAATCAGCTATAATGGGGCGGTCATTTTGGACCGGGAACACAGAATGAATTAACATGAAACGAAACACAACAGGAGGGTTAACAGAAAACAAAATAGCAAAAACATTATTTTAACTAATTGGACCGGTAGCAACTGGGTGACATCATAAAATTCTATTCCAACTGTTGACGGGAACTATTTAAATTAATGCGAGTGCAAATTGGCCTACACCAACACAGGTTGGCAATTAGTCCCCTATTATTGGCTGTTGTCAATGTTTAAGATGTGAAAGAGGAAAGCCAGGCCTGTTTTTCTGCAGGTGAACCCAGAGGTCTGTGTGTGTGTGTGTGTGTGTGTGTGTGTGTGTGTGTGTGTGTGTGTGTGTGTGTGTGTGTGTGTGTGTGTGTATGTGTGTGTGTGTGTGTGTGTGTGTGTGTGTGTGTGGTCGGGGACCTGGTTACTGAGGGCTACCCAGATATGCAGACGGGGGTTTGGTGCATTCACTTATTGCTGTGTGATTTTTACCCATTGGTCAGTCAGTTTGAATACAAGCAGATACAGAGAAATACAAACAGAGAAATAGACTAACACATATTGTTTATGGAGACATTTCAGTGCCATCAGAAATGATTTAAATTCCATCATTTTCAATTGGTATTAGGATATTGAATTTGAATGCAAAAATGTGATCACTGAATTCATAAAATGAACTTGCATTTCATGATTTAAAACTAAATTGAATGAATGTTGCATTCAGTTTTGAAATTTAATTTAATTGAATTGAATACTAAAATAAAAATGGTATATTTTAGTTTATATAAAACTTTCATAAATTAGAAATGATTGGTTGAATATAATATCCACTACATTGAAGCTGAATATATAAATATTGAATGGTGTGACCACCATTTTCCTCATGCAGCACGACACATCTCCTTCACATAGAGTTGATCAGGCTGTTGATTGTGGCCTGTGGAATGTTGTCCCACTCCTATAAAATGACTGTGCAAAGTTGCTGGTTATTGGCGGGAACAGGAACGCGCTGTCATGCATGTTGATCCAGAGCATCCCAAACATGCTCAATGGGTGACATGTCTGGTGAGTATGCAGTCCATGGAAGAACTGGGCAATTTTCAGCTTCCAGTGTACAGATCCTTGCGATATGGGGCAGTGCATTATCATGCTGAAAGATGAGGTGATGGCGGCGGATGAACGGCACGACCATGGGCCTCACGGTATCTCTGTGCATTCAAACTGCCATCGTTAAAATGCAATTGTATTCATTGTCTGTAACTTATTCCTGCCCATACCATAACCCCACCACCACCATGGGGCACTCATTGACATCGGCAAACCACTCGCCCACACGATGCAATACACGCTGTCTGGCATCTGCCCGGTACAGTTGAAACCGGGATTCATCCGTGAATAATGCTCGTTCAGTTTGACCGATTAAAAGCAGCCCCGCAGATGCATTTGAGCATGTATATGACATTTGTGGTGCTAAAAACTAATGAGGCTTTTCATTTTGTATTCTTTACCTGTTCTTAGGTGGTAAAAACTTTAGTATTGGTGGGATTGTAACAATGTACACAGTGGCCACACTTGTAATACTGGGTAGCTGCATGCTGTGCACAACAGAATCGTGTTTGGCCAATAACATCATAGCAGTGGTGATTCTTTTATATTACACTAAGGTGTGGAAGGATCTTGTAGGAGGTCAGTTGGCACAGACAGACAGACAGACAGACAGACAGACAGACAGACAGACAGACAGACAGACAGAGGTTGGGAGCAGTGGCCAAGGCTGGGCTCAATTCCATTTCAATTTAGAAGATGCATTACAATTAGCATTTTTTTTTTTGGGGGGGGGGGACTTTTCAATTCTTATTTTACTTCCTGTGTTGACTAAGTAGAAATGGAACTTACCCTAACTCCGCCTGAGGCCAGGGGAGAAGTCTGTGAGTGTCGGACCAAATAACACTTCCTTCAAATTAACCTCCACCTCTTCAACACTGCTCATAGAGAAAACTCCCACGACAAGCAAGGGCTCATGTCAGACCGTACTGCAGCTCAATCTACAGAGCTGAGTGAAAGATACTGTTCCAAAAACCTGCTAGGCAACAGAGAGAAAGAGTCCAGCTCACCCCTTCAGTCATTAATCACACACGGGGCTTTAGCATTAAGGAACATAAGATGGACACGGCCGCCCAGGATCAACCACCAGGCGTATGATGCTGCATTTCTGACGGTCTTTATGGGGCCTCCTCGTCCAGAACGCCATTTCACCCTCAGCGGTGGGGGATCCACAGGGATCCATTTGGCGTTGACTCTGGCCTCGCAAAGCTAACCAGAGACCCAGAGACTGTGCTTTTTTGCCTGGCCATCTAGCTACGTCTAGACAAGGGAAGGAGCTGAGGGGCCAGGCACTCTATCGCCAAGTCATGGTCAGAGTGGAGCTGACTGTTATAAGGCCAGATTTAATCTCCCAACGCTTAGATAATGGTGGAACTCATTGAGTCTGACATTTTAAACCCTTAAAAATTATACAAACAGGTGGCTTTAGTGTTCTTTCAGATACAGTATAAATATTGAATGCATAAATAGTTCATTAGGCAGGAAAATAGAAAATATTTCTGGGCAAATATGAGTTTCAGTAATCAGTGGCTGGACTAACATTAACATGCTGCTCTTTATATGAATAAAGAGGACCGGAACCTAAAGGCAGAAAACGATTCAATAATGCAAATAAAATTACCTAAGACCTTGGCTTTGAAATGTCTGATAGTGTCTTGAGATGAGCAGCACCATACAATAAGACTATTCCCATCAGAACCAGGCACTATTCCTAAAGTTCTTCTCTCATTCGTTTTCTTGCTGCGACGCAATGCCTTACAAAGTGAGAGCCATTACTAAATCATAGCCTCAGCCAGCAGCCATTTACACACATGGCGTCTCCATGCTGGAACCAGGGAGACACCTTGGCCGTCCACCAGTCCCTGATTTTAGACGCTCGGTGTGTTGTGAGATTCTGTGTGCCTGATCTAACCTGAGCCAACACACTCAAATCAACACAATCTCTGATTGTTAAAGTGTGTGAGGTTTAATAAACCACACAATACCGCTCAGGGATCACTAGAGACAGCCCGGAGCATCTCACCTTACATCGCGAGTACTGTATAAATCAAATCAAAGTTTATTTGTCACGTGCGCCGAATACAACAGGTGTAGGTAGACGTTACAGTGAAATGCTTACTCACAGGCTTTAACAAATAGTGCAAAAAAGGTATTAGGTGAACAATAGGTAAGTAAAGAAATAAAACAACAGTAAAAAGACTGTGAAAAATAACAGTAGCGAGGCTATAAAAGTAGCGAGGTTACATACCGACACCGGTTAGTCTGGCTGATTGAGGTAGTATGTACATGTAGATATGGTTCAAGTTAAACTTTAGGAATAGTGCCTGGTTCTGATGGGAATAGTCTTATTGAATGGTGCTGCTCATCTCATATATGATGAACAGAGAGTAGCAGTAGCGTTAAGAGGGGCACACAATGCAAATAGTCCGGGTAGCCATTTGATTACCTGTTCAGGAGTCTTATAGCTTCGGGGTAAAAACTGTTGAGAAGCCTTTTTGTCCTAGACTTGGCACTCCGGTACCGCTTGCCATGCGGTAGTAGAGAGAACAGTCTATGACTGGGGTGGCTGGGGTCTTTGACAATTTTTAGGGCCTTTCTCTGACACCGCCTGGTGTAGAGGTCCTGGATGGCAGGCAGCTTAGCCCCAGTGATGTACTGGGCCGTACGCACTACCCTCTGTAGTGCCTTGCGGTCGGAGGCCGAGCAATTGCCAATACTGGCAGTGATGCAACCGGTCAGTATATGTGTTACTCTTAGGCACTGCTAATCCCATAGCCTTTACAAACCACGTAACATCTCTCAGTAGTCACTGCCATAGCTGGAAGAGCTAGTAACATCCTCCCTCAGTATCTAACTTTCCATCATGTTAGTGTATGTTACTCATGGTTGTCATTTGCGTAGGCTGATCTCTCTCTACCCACTCTAACCTCCACACGTGCATTGACACATACACACACACACACACACACACACACACACACACACACACACACACACACACACACACACACACACACACACACACACACACACACACACACACACACACACACACACACACACACACACACACACACATCTCCTTGTCCGTCCTCTCTCTTCCCTGTCCATTCAGAGTCATCCTACTCCATAAGGCTGGTAGGGCAGTGTAAATAAACAGGGTAGGATTATAATAATTGTACGTATGGTCTCTGCCGCCTGCGTTTCCGGGGCTTAGAGGACAGGCCCAATTCATCTGGTCACTTTGAGAAGCCCTTTAAGGGTAATGAGCAGTAGCATAACATTCAGACATGTGGGAAACATTTTGCCTCCCTCCTCTTAACCGTTTCCAAACGGAGGTGAAGAATATTACTTTTTAAAAAGAGCATGCTGCTAGCTACCCCTGGTTGAAACACACACACACACACACACACACACACACACACACACACACACACACACACACACACACACACACACACACACACACACACACACACACACACACACACACACACACACACACACACACACACACACACAGTATTATTAATAGCAATAATAATATCTGCTCCTCCAGGGTATCCCCAGGCGGTTTATTTTCTCTCACTGCTGCCTAATGATTGCCCAGAGATTGGCCCCATTTATAAAGCAATAACGTGTATGTGCGTGTGTGTCTGTGTGCGTGTGCGAGTGAGAGAGAGGGAGGGGGTGCGACAGAACCTCGCAATCATTTACATGAAACAAAACATGGCCATTAATTAAACTTAGTTCATGCCCTCTCCAAAGACACATTTTTAAATCATAATAGCTGCTTTTACATTACAACTCTATCTGCAATCTTTAACAGCAATACGCACATTTGTGTGTCTGACGGTGTCTCACTGTTATTTCAGCAGAGTGAATGCACAAGCAAAATGGCATGGCCATATTCCACGGAGCATGCTTTGCATAATATCATGCTAGTTACCAAAACAATCACACAAGACCATAATAATCCATAATTCAAAAGGGTCCAAAACATTCCATATGACACACCGGGCAAATGTGAACACATATGATTGATTCCTTCTACTGTTGCTGTGCCTAGTGGGCAGTTTTGTGGTCGCTGATATTTGTCCTAGTGATTGCACATACATGAATAAATATGACGGTTATGTAAACATGGTAGCCTAGGAAACAGGGGGTCAGCCAACCTCGCTCTGCAGGAACCAAACAACCACCTAGCATAGGGCCTTGACTATTAACATTAGGTGAATTTAAGGTATTTTTAGGGTATAGCATCTCTCCAAGCAATGCGCCAGTTGATATAACCAGTCGTCCACATTCACATCTGTCCCTCCACAACCCGGTATGAACAAGGTGGACCTCATTGCAGACCTCACCCATTGCCCTGATATAAAGCAGAGGCATGGGTGAGTGGTGTCACCCCTGGCCCTGTCAAATCCCCTCTCTGTTCGCAGCAAACTAGCTTGACCACCTTGAACTAGAGTTTCACAAGCAGGGGGTTGAGTATCATCGCTTCAAGTGTTTCAACCGCGTTTGAGTGTTTTCAACAGGTTCAGAGACACAGCACATGGTGAAAGACAGACGTACTGATCAACACACATTTGAAGTGGTTGCTCAAGTGACTCACGTTACTATACTGAGGGCCGAAAGTTCAAAGTCAAATATTTGAGACGTTGACCTGTACAATGTGATAGCCAAATAATCTCTTTGTACCTCGTCTTTTTGTATCTGTATAATCTCTTTGCGTTGTGTCTCTTCTTATTGTATCTGTATAATCTCTTTGCGTTGTGTCTCTTCTTATTGTATCTGTATAATCTCCTTGCGTTGTGTCTCTTCTTATTGTATCCGTTTAATCTCTTTGTATCTCTTAGTAAGCAGACGTGAGGGAGAAAGAATCTGGAAGTCATAGCTCAATGGCTCATATTTTGTACAGGCACATGGTGTAGACCACTTCATGTGATTCTCCCGCTCATAGACCTACAATGTAATAACAAATTAGCCAACTTCCCTTTTTAATTTCCAAAAGCTACTCTGTCTCCCTGTCTGGTGCACGCATACACAAACTTCTTGACACAAAAGAACATTCGAAAGGAGAGGTACTTAGAAAGTGCTCAGCTATAATGAAATTCAGGAATATTTACGTTCACGCTGAAAAAAGTTAATGTTTGGTGTCGTCTCGTTAGACTGTTCGTGAAAGACTCGGGAGAGGGAAAACGTATGGAACTGTAACCTTAACCACAGGTCTAATCCTAGGTAGAAATCCATTATAATTAACAATAACACTCGGACCCCTTAGTCCTCTTCATCCCCATAGAAATGGCTTTTACTCGTAGACGGCAGACCAAGGTAGATCCTCAGACCCTCAGGCCTGGTGATCCGTTGATTTATATATCTCATAGTGACTCTGAAATATTGTTTAGTTTCATAAAGGGTTTTATTTGGCAGGTATACATTATGCCACAGATCAGGTAACTCACATTGGCTGCTAATCTACGCTGCGATCGCTTGCCGTCTGCAGGCCAACTTAACCCAATTTTAGAGCCGCTTGTTTTCTGTGTCACAACGCTAGCTCTAAAAGGGCTCAAAAAGTTGACTCAAGTTTGCCAAAAAGCACCTGGAAGCAGCTGGATGATCATTCGAGACTCTTGGAAGAATGTTCTATGGACAGATCACTTTTTGGATGACATGGTTCCAATTTTGCCTGGCGAAAAATAAACACAGCATTCCACAGTAAGAACCTTATACCAACGGTTAAGCATGGTGGTGGTAGTGTGATGGTTTGGGGATGCTATGCTGCCTCAGTACCTGGAGGACTTGCCTTAATAGAAGGAGCCATGAATTGCAGGAGAATGTCAGGCCATCCGTTTGTGAGTTGAAGCTGAAGCACAGCTGGGTCATGCAGCAAGACAGTGATCCGAAACACACAATCGAACCTACATGAAAATGGCTAAAAAGCAACACATTTGAAGTTTTCTAATGGCCTAGTCACAGTCCAGCGCTAATCCCAATTGAGATGTTGTGGCAGGACCTGGAATGAGTAGTTCATGCTTGAAAGCCCACACAAGTCACTGAGTTAAAGCACCACTGCATGGAAGAGCGGGCCACAATTCCTCCACAACGACGTGAGACTGATCAACAACTACAGGAAGAGTTTTGGTTGGAGTCGTTGCCACAACCAGTTATTGAGTGTAAGGGGGCAGTTACTTTTTCACAGAGGGGGCATTGGGAGTTGCATAACTTTGTTAATGAAATAAATCAAATTACTCTACGTTTTTTTGTTATTTGTAAACTCAGGTCCCCTTTTATTTAATATTACATGTTGATTGAGAATCTGATAACATTCAGTATCAAAAATATGCAAAAGTATCACACATTTGAAAGGGGGATTAAGTGAGTGTGTGTGTGTGTTGTGTTGGGAGTATCACTGTGTGTGAACGTGTAGACTCCTGTGAGTGTGCGTAGAGAGCGCAAACAAATACATAAACGGTCAACTCCTATAGTGCGGGTAGCCATTTTGTTAGCTATTTAGCAGTCTTATGACTCCATGAAAGTATGTTGTTGGCTATGATACTTTAGTGGAGATTTACTCTAAACTCATTTTCTAAACTCCCTTAAATGATATTACAGACCCAGGCTCTGCAGTCTGTGTTCTGTATCTTCTGACACTGTTAATACTCAACAGATGGGACTGATTTATCCGTAGCCCATTACCATGTCCAAAGAGCCATTTTCACCTTCTCTTTGACTCTCTCTCTCTCTCTCTCTCTCTCCTCCTCTCTCTCTCCTCTCTCCTCTCTCTCTCTCTCCTCTCTCTCTCTCTCTCTCTCTCTCGCTCTCGCTCTCTCTCTCTCTCTCTCTCTCTCTCTCTCTCTCTCGCTCTCCTCTCTCTCTCTCTCTCTCTCTCTCTCTCTCTCTCTCTCTCTCTCTCTCTCTCTCTCTCTCTCTCTCTCTCTCTCTCTCTCTCCTCTCTCTCTCTCTCTCTCTCTCTCTCTCTCTCTCTCTCTCTCTCTCCTCTCTCTCTCTCTCTCTCTCTCTCTCTCTCTCTCTCTCTCTCTCTCTCTCTCTCTCTCTCTCTCTCTCTCTCTCTCTCTCTCTCCCCCCCCCCCCCCCCCCCCCGCACGGTACAGGCGAGTCCGGGAGAGACACCTTTATAGTCTGATTAGTCAATCGCTCAATTACCAAACGTAGTCGCTGCATATCGGTATGATTTAAGGTTGATCTTTACGCTTCTATGTCTGTCTGTACGACTACAAACTCTCCCCACAAATATTCACATAAAATCCACAGCATGATATTCAACTGAATGATGACATGATGACAATAACAGGTTTCGATAGAGTAATAAAAAGAATCAGAAGAGAGGAGGGGGGGGGGGGGGGGATACAACATTCTCCATCCCTTCTTCCCTCCCTCCCTGGCCCTGTTAGCAAGGTCAGTGCACCATCCACCCAACACAGGCCTGCTTGGCCTCGGGACAACAGGGACCGCAACATGTAGAGAAGCCAAGTCTAAGTCCTGATACAGGAACCATGTGTAATAGATAGAGTAACGCAGCATAGGAATGACATCAGTGGCGGCTTGCAGAACACACCCGGCTGCCAGCTGTGGCGTCACAGAGCTTGGCAGAGTGACCGTCACCCCATGTTCCAGAGTTTAGAGGGCACACGCTGGCCCTGTTTTGTTGTCCCCTACCTGCTTTTAGTCATGACAGGTGGCGACAGGGATTTATGGTAGCTGGTTAGGGCCAAAAAGCCATGCCTGTAAAGTAAACAGATGTTCTTACAGTGAAAATAGGATGTAGATGTCCGGCGCTGGATAGACTGGATGGACAGGGTTCAGGGTCTTGCTTTTGAAAGTGATGTGTCCTGCAGAGTCTCAAGGATAGAGCGACTGTGAGTAATAGGAGTTACGATTCCCCTGCCGGGACAAGTCAGCCGATAACACAATCCCAGACGTGCACACCCACTCCCTCCCACTTTCTCTCGGTGCTTCTCTCTCTGTCTCAAACACACACAAAGGCACATATGCATCCACGTACGCAAGCATGCTAGAATGCAGGCACGCACAGGGACACACACATTTACGCACAACCCACACACGCACACGCAGCCCTTCCTCTCCTCGCAAAAGCCATGTCGACCATTTTCCCCCAGGTAAACCTCACATATAAAGGACAAAGTCATATCTATATGTTTCATATTTGTATTGGAGGCGCCACAGGGCCCTTACTCCATGTTAGTCAGAGGTAATTACACCTACAAAACCAATATCCCCTCCTCATTACAGCCAGTTAATGGGCCCTCTCCTGCTCCTAACTGCTCCTACACACCGCCTCTTTGTCCCCTCCGCCTCGGCCACTGACACCATGTGTTAGCATCAATCTCTCGCCCCATTGCTAACCCTGTTTTTCTGTGGTTTCCCCCCTCCTGATTCCTGACTCACTGGCTACTCAGAGACTACAGGTAGATTGGCTCCAGAAACTGGATGGAAATTGTATCTTTGGGAATTGAGAATGTTCAAAACCCCTGCTGTGTTGTGCACTCTCAACATGGTAATGAGAGAGATGACGCCTGGTTGTGTTTGTGTTGGCAGTCCATCAGAGAGGGGTGGAGGGAGAGGGTGCAGGTGGTGAGAGGGGTGAGAGAGCGAGAGAGGGCAGTAGGAGGTTGTAGGGGGGGATCAGAGCAGAGGTGATATAGGGTGTCTTGGGACTTGCCTTGCTGCTTGTCTCCCTATCTTCCTTCCATCCACCCTGAAGTCTTCTCAACCAGGATGTGAGAGCCTCTCAAAGGAGATCTGTGTTTCTGGAAGCCGGGCTCCTTGTCGTTGTCCACAAACATCTAGTCTCTGACAGGTAACCCGCCCGGCGAAGCCAGGTTTCCCGACAACTTGTCTGCATAAACATCAGTACCATTATTATTTATATTTCCACCTTTGAATCAAAGTAACAAGCATGCGCCTCGGATAGAAAAGCATCCCTCTACTGCAATCAACTGTCAGGAAGTTATCTTAGCAACACTATTCCGTGCCAAAGACTCACACTCATGTATGGAGGATCAGATTCGACACATATATGCCCGCACGCAACAATTACCTGAAGATATGTGAGGGGGAAAATGCCCTATAGGAACTCCCCCTTGGGAGGAAGAGCAGCATTATATGCATCTGGACCTGGGCTCCAATGGGCTCAGAGTGACGAGAGCAGAGGAGACTAGAGGGTGGATATGTAAGACAAAACTGTGGAAGTCTCCAAACTGGAGAGAGATTCACACAGTCCAAACATATTTCCCTAGCCTTCATTAGCGTCAGGCCTGATTTCCCCCTCCTGGCCCTAAGCCCTTAATCTGGATCCCTCATAGAGATGAGAGGAAAGGAATGAGGCATGCCAAGAGAGGTAGATCTCGGGCCCATCTCAAGCAGAACATATGAAACGTGTTATGCATGATTCCCTTGTCAAACACATACAGAGGCAGGCAGGCAGTCAGTTACACAGCAGCACTATCTGAGTCAGTGATCTGTGCGGGAAGGGCTTTTCACAACGGGCTGTATCGGAATCCTGAAAATCTTTCCCCTTGTTCCTTTCCTTTCACCAGGAAGCAGTCTTTATTGTCACTGCAGATTTCCACCAAGCGTGTTTAAAACAAACAACGTGCTTGATCATGTGCACACAAACATCCATTAAGCGTACAAAGCCATTTTACGCCCCTATTTCAGCCAATCAGATCACATCTCTCTTTTCCTACTCCCCACCTACAAGCAGGAACTCGAGGGCCACCAACACAGAGAACAGTGAGGCGCTGGACAGAGGAGGCAGACTCCATGCTTTTGAGAATATTGATTGGAATATGTTCCAAGACGAATCCACCCAGGACTCATCCATCAACATTGACAAATATACATTGTCAGTCACAGGCTTCATTAGGAAATGTGTTGATGATGTTGAACCCACAATAACAATCCGGACATACCCCAACCAAAAACCGTGGATAAACAGAGATATCTGTGCCATGATGAGAGCCCAAACCTCAGCATTCAATGTGAGCAGAACGAACCCAGATGACGCGTGACGCGTGCAAGGCAAGCAGGTACGAGCTCCGCAAATCCTTTAGGGACTCAAAAAGACAATACAAACTTAAACTTGAATCAATGTTCGACAACTCAGACTTGTGACGCATGTGGCAAAGACTACAGGCTAACACGGACTACAGAGGCAAATCCAGCTGTGTGGTGCCCACCGAAGCCTCCCACCCAGACGAGTTTAACACATTCTATGCTTGCTTCGAGGCAGACAATACCAAGCCATCCAGGAAGGCTCTCGCTGTTCCGGACAACCAGGTGCTTTAGCTGACGTGAGGAAATCTCTCAAAAGAGTAAATACTCACAAAGTCGCCGGCCCAGATGGCATCCCTGGCTGTGTCTTTAGAGTGTACGCTGACCAACTGGCAACATTTTCTTCAACCTGTCCCAGGCTGTAGTCCCCACTTGCTTCAAGGAGACCGCCATCATCCTAGTGCCCAAGAAAACTGAGGTGACATGCCCAAATGACTTGCCGAAGTGACTATCGCTTGCTACGAGAGGCTGGTCATGGCACACATCAGGGTCAGAATGCAAGGCACTCTTGACCCACTCTAATTTGCCTACTGCGCCAACAGATCCACGGAAGATACCATTTCCATTGCTATTCACATGGCCCTAACACATCTGGACAAGGGGAACACCTATGTGAGAATGTTGTTCATTGACTACAGTTTAGCATTCAACATTATTGTTCCCTCCAAGCGCGACACCAAGCTCAAATACCTGGATCTAGACACTACCCTCTGCAACTGGATCCTAGACTTCCTGACAGGCAGACCACAGGCTGTAAAAATTGTCAACAACACCTCCTCCATACTCTCTTAAAAGAAGGGTGCAACAGGGGTATGTCAGCGGTTGTGGAGAGAGTCAGCGGTTTAAAGTTCCTCGGCATCCACATCACCGAGGACTTGACATGGACCAACAACACTGCTATTCTTGTCAAGAGGGTGCAACAGTGCACTGTAAAACTTTTCCCTGTAAATGTACAGCATTATACTGGCACTAGAGTTGCCAGCTTAATACTGTAATTTTGCTTTACAGCAGAAATGCTGTAAATAGTACTATTTTCCCCACTGTAAAAAATATAGAGCTTCATTTTTATGGAATGGTCTGCCGATCCCTGTGAAAGAGACAGACTCGGTCTTAACCTTTAAGTCTACTAATCTCTTCAGTACGTCCAACGATTGAGGATAGTCTGGCCCAGGGGTGTGAAGGTGAATGGCAAGGCACTGGAGTGACGAACCACCCTTACTGCCTCTGCCTGGCCGGTTCCCCTCTCTCCGCTAGGATTCTATGCCTCTGACCCCCATGCTATCCCTGGGAGGGGTGCATCACGTTTTGCCAGGATTTTTTTGCTGTACTCTACTTGAGTGGGTTGAGTCACTGACGTGATCTTCCTGCCCAGTTTTGCACTCCCCTCGGGCTTGTGCGGTAGGGTAGATCTTCGTGGGCTATACTTCGCCTTGTCTCAGGGTAGTAAGTTGGTGGTCTGTTGATATCTTCTGGTGGTGTGGGGGCTGTGCATTGGCAAAGTGGGTGGGGTTATATCCTGCCTGGTTGGCTCCCTCTAATTCTCCCATCTCGCTCTTGCTCTCTCTCTCCTCCAGGAGCACCTGAGCCCTTGGACCATGCCTCAGGACTACCTGGCCTGATGACTCCTAGCTGTCCCTGTCCCCAGTCCACCTGTTCATGCTGCTGATCCAGTTTCTACTGTTCTGCCTGTGGCTATGAAACCCTGAACTGTTCACCGGACGTGCTACTTATCCTGGATCTGCTGTTTCGACTCTTATTGGTCATCTATGAACGTTTGAACATCTTGTAGAATGATCTGGCCTTGATGGCCATGTACTCTTATAATTTCCACCTGGCACAGCCAGAAGAGAACTGGCCACCCCTGAGAGCCTGGTTTCTCTAAGTTTCTTCATAAGTTCCTGTCTTTCTAGGGAGTTTTTCCTAGCCACTGTGCTTCTACATCTGCATTGCTTGCTCTTTGGGTGTTTTAGGCTGGGTCTCTGTTTGCTACATCTGCTGGTGTAGAAAGGGCTTTATAAATACATGTGATTAATAAAAATTTGAGTGATTTCTGTGTTCTTACGTCACTAGAGGCCTTCATTCAAACTCAGCGAGTTCTTGGAAAAATCGGGCAATGCAGAGGATGAGAACAGATGGCTTTCTCTTGGCCACCTTGCCAGGCACTTTGTCCCATCTTCAGGGTCCATCATCTTGGGCTGATTCAAACCTACAGCATATATCCAATATAGTTTATGAAATCAATTGAGGCGTTTGAACAAATGCAAATAAGATTGCTAGATACACCAACTTCAAACCCTAGCTAACAAATAAAACATTACAATAGCCTGCACAATATCGCAGAATATTTGAGCAAACTCACAACATTTTCCTTTCTTTCTGAGCCACCACATTTTTGCACGCTACTGGTAAAGTGAACAGGTGTAGCTAATACTGTATCATTATGGAACAATGTTTAAATTAAACATATGGTTTGCGGGGAGAGGCTATATGGATATTCCTGGTCTGTAAAATGATGGGGTATAAATGTCACAACCTTGTGGGATTCGTTCATGTGACAGCTAAATGTAAATGTGCCACGTTACTACTATTTACCACCAGCGACACTGTGAGAGGTTACAGCTGCCCAGTGCCCGCCTTAGGTCGACAGGTACCTCCGCCACGATACAACACTGGTGCACTGCTCATTTGCATTGGCTTTAGCGACTCGCGAGTACGGCCCACGAGGTGGTATATGGGTAAAATTTGAAATCGGAAAAATAAGTTGCGCCGGTAATATAGGTCATATCTTTTGAATTGCGGGAAAGAAGCCATGCTGTAATAATGGCAAAAACATAACAGTCACAAATCTGCACTCAGTGTATTCTCTATGGCTCTCAGAGGCTGCATTACAGCAAAGCCTATCATCACAGCAATTATTATCTGAGTGATGCTCTTCTAGGTCGCACGGCACGATATTTACGAGCAATTTAGAGTATGAGTCCTTTTTTACAGGAGGCTTCCAAGTACAGTTAATACAATTCTTCTTCTTTATTTTACCCATAATGCAGTGCGATCTACAGTATTAATGCTGTATAATACATTGATATTTTACTGTGCATTCTATAGTGTTTTACTGTTGAAATGACAGAAACGTCTTAAATTTGGTATGCCATCTCAGGTCCTCTCCAAATACCACTCCTGCACCACTAAGAGCACCCTGACCGGTTGCATCATGGCCTGGTAGGAGAATTGCTCCATCCACGACCGCAAGGCCCTCCAGTTGGTGGTGAAGACGGCCAAGTACATCTACTTTCCCACACACCCCTGCCACGAGCTGTTCACTATCTTACCGTGGGGCAGATGGTATCGGAGCATGAAGTCTGATACCAACAGGCTGAGAGACAGTTTCTATCTACAAGCCATCAGACTGCTGAACACTAGAAACTGGACTGACCACCTGCACTGACTCTCCACACCTACGCTACACACACGCTACACACACATCGCAACTGCTGCTATTAGACTCTTATTTACTATTGCTAATACTGCACAATTTAAAAACTTGCCCCCCAATTGCCCCTTCCCTGATACATGTTTAAATATTGTACTATAAATGGTGCCTTCCTGTATTATACTTACGCTAAAATGTTTATTCTATTCTGCTGCCATTTACTTTATATTCGTATTCTTATATTTAATTATTACTTATTGTTGTTGCATTGTCGGGAAGGAACCTCAAAGTAAGCATTTCGTTGGATGGTGTATACCATACGACTAATAAAACTTGCAACTTGTACCCCCTGTGTCACGTTGGTATGAAGAGAGTCGGGAGACAGGCGCAGGAATGCGTAATAGTATATTGTACCCAAATTATGGCGTGTCGTGTAAAGGCACGGGAACGAAGACCAAACAAACACCATACAAAAGCACAGGGTTGAAACCCAAACAAAAGAGCGAGGAGTACCTCAAATAAATTACACACACGGGACCAGACCCGTAATCATCTGGCCAATCCACAATGGCACAAAAAGCCAAAACACACAGCACAGGTACTCACACGCACCAATGGACATTGTCAAAAATAATCGGCAGCACCATGGTGAACAAAGGGCACATATATACAAATACAATCAGAGGGAATAGGGGCCAGGTGTGCGCAATGAATGTTCCAGAGGGATCCGTGACACCCCGCTTCCCCCTTCTTCCACGCAGCTGTTTGCAGATCTAATGGGTCACAGTTCAACGCCTTCTCTTAATGTGATAGACAAGCAGTGCACAAAAACTGCAATACAAATTGTATCACTTTTTGGAAGCATTGAGACTACCCTTCTCCATAACCAATATTTATTGCACAAACCACGCCTTTTCAAAATGATGGAAAACAAATTGGAACAAAATTTGAACCTGAAAGAAGCTACTGCCAGGACCTCACACTTGCACACATTTCCAGGTGATTTATATATGATGTCTTTATTAACTTTTTCTTAATGATTTATTAATGGGCATGTCTGATCAGGTACTAAATAACCCAATCTAAACCTGTCGTATCTGTTCCATCAGCGAGACATGTTCCAAAAAAGACTGCTTAAGGATATGAAGATTCTGTTTATAATATTACGAGACATAAATATACTCCTAATTTACCAGAATATCTAAGGAGGGGAATGAGCCCACTGTACCTTTGGGTTTGAATGTCTATAGTCCATGCCAAACCAAAGTAATACATCAAAATCAGAGGATACTCGCATAGAAAATTCCCCTTAACCTTTACTTAGATATTTTGAAAACACAATGAAATCCAACTCTCTATGTCTAAGCAACAGGGAGAAAAACAACTCCAGAAGACTCACATAAAATGCCAAGTTGTCGAATGAAATGTTTGCATAAGTAGGCCCATAGGCAGGGCATACGTATCCTAGAAACAAAACAATCATAACTAAACCAAATAAAAACGGATTCATATATGTATCTCATGGGGGGAAAAACTGTAGGAACATCCCTAAGATATCAAGTTACTAAAAGGTAAATAAATGTTACGACCTGTGAATGAATCTGCCACAGCTGTGCCAGGCGAATATACCCAGCTACTGTAGCCTACTGTATGTTTACTTCCACAAAAACGTCAAAACTATGAATCACAACCACTGGCTATCAGCACAACTTTGGTGCAGTCCAGTCTCTACACGCTCTGAGGCTCTGTGAAAACAAAGTGGAGAGAAAGAAGTCAGGTTTTATATGCTGTCTAATGATAGATCCAGCTGTGTGTATAACCGATCCACTTCATTCATAAAAAAACGAGGTGGCCAGTGGTAATGTCACTTCACACCTCCACAGTTTGCGTTCAGCATCTCTGAATCACAATGGAAGGTGGAGGGCAACGGTGGAGAACCAGAGGAATGGACCCTCGGTGGACTCATCATGTACCGCCGGTAGTCAACGCTTGGTACTCCAGTGACTAGAGGAGGAGAGACGGGGTATTACGACAAAGACACACACGTATACACACACTTATACACAGACATACGCGCGCACAACACACAAACACAATAGCTTCTGCAGTAAAACACGGAGGTGCTAAGAGCGAATGTGTCTCCTGGCCGTTCGCCAGCCCTCCAGTCTTTGCCCAGTGAATACAAAAGAATAGTAGTCGAGTATTGAAAGATACGTCCCAGGAAACAATTTACCGCCCCTCAGAGCAAAAGTGAGAAAAGATTGATGAACAAAGTTGGATCCTTAAATGCTCTCTCGCATAAATAAATCAAATACATTTAGTAAAAGGCATTGGCAACGTTTTTCCTCCTTTAATCGTTCAATGCTGGCGTGACCTCTGACAGTATTCATCTGCACAGTGGGAGTTATAGCCTTTGCTTACAATAGACAATATGAGACACAGTATGAGAGGAGTGCAGTGCTAAAATTGCATACTATTGTTTCACCTTTCTGTAATGTAGTGTGCGTCACAAACCATTAAAAAAGCATTCCCCTACTATGTTAGAAATGGTAAACAAACAAACTCAGACAGGTTTATGAGTCATGCTATATACGTCACGTCGTTTATTTTACACATTACATTCTATACTTCGTCCTGGAACACAGGTGTGCATCTCAAATGGCACTCTATTTTCTATGTAGTGCACTACTTCTGACCAAGGCTGTGGTCAAAAGTTAGTGCACTGCATAGGGCTTAGGGTGCCATGTGGGACGCACTCCAGGTCTCCATCAGAGACCAAGCAACTACCAACAGCCACGAGAGTCAGAGAGAACAGCAGATTAAATACATAAATCAGGCGTCTTCTACTAATGGCTGGAATCCATTCAAGTACAGCATTTTAACAGACTGAAGACACATCAGACAAATGGGTGTAATTGTGGGTGTGAGAGCAAGGGAGAGAGCGCTCCTTACGTCTCTGTCTAAAAGGGGTCTTAAGTTACATGTTTTCACACCAGGAACTGGTTTGAATTCTCCTGCCTGCGGATTCCGTCTGAGGGTTCTGTCTCCTCTCTTCCTGCTCCCTCACTCTCTCTCTCTCTCTCTCTCGAAACATCTGCTTCTCATTTGGTTTCAAATTGTATCAGACGTTTGGGAGAGAAAAGGGAAAACAACAAAGCCTCCTGATAGGTGGACATCCAGGCCCAGTATTTCATTAGGGATAAACAGATATCCCAGATTCGGAAGCCAAGAGTGGGTTCACAGACGCCCTCGCGGCTGTTTCCGTTTTTTTTGGCCTCTGGAGGAATTGTTTGGGTGATCATCTTTCTGTTCTCAGCACATTCTCGTAACAGTGCGGCATCTTTATGCCGACGTTTGGACGCTCTTGATGAAAGGTCTCCATTGAAGCTGCGTCCGGGGTGTCATCGTATACGCGGCATCTGTCTGTGAGACTCTCTTTGGATGAGGGCATCTGCTAAACGAATCAGCGTAACCGTCGTGTGCTTTGGCTGTCAGCGGGATAGCTATCGAACACGTTTATCTTTACCCAAAGACATACGTAACCCACCTCTTCTCTGGGGGTTTTGCGTTTATTTCGTCAACCTATTAGTTGTTGCGTTTTTCAGTACCTGGGGCATGGTTCCTAGCCTCAGAGTGGTTGGAGGAATCTGGTTTGATCTATGGGTGCTGGGAAGTTTGGGAAATGCAGCGCTCTCGTCTAGTCAACACCAGCGGACCAGCACGCGGAGTCAGCAATATTATGGACCTGTTTCTATTCAACACGAAGCAAACCCCAAGCCCTATACGTGTTCCATATATTTTCTCTACAAATACGGTGCAACCGACGGAGCCCTAGCTCACGGGTGCACGTGACCAAGTCACTACCCTTATTGCGCCATGCGATTGTCTCTTGTTATAATCTGCGTCTTAGTACCTTCGTTATTACAGGAAAGTTCCATGCGGTTTTCACGGCCGCAGCATTTTGCTCTTAATGGTTTTTCTGTGATAACTAATCCAAAAGCAGGCTGAAGCCGGGAGGATTATATACTGCATGAAATGTGTCTGGGCGTACCACCCCCCTGTGTGGCTTGAAACCCGAGCAGTTCATGTATGGTTTACAGTGGAGGAGCTACAACAAAAACGCAACTTGCTTTTACTTTAAATTGGGAGGGAATTGCACATGGTTTCGGTTAGTTTATACCTCCCACGGTCGACCCATAGCCTGTAGAAAAGTACCCACCGCTGTCCCGTAATATTCAACAAGT